>NC_043707.1:135742908-135863941 GCF_006229205.1 Suricata suricatta
TATTTTATGTTTATTTTTGAAAGAGAGACAGAGTATGAGTTGGGGAGGGGCAGAGAGAGAGAGAAAGAGAGAGAGAGAGAGAGAGAGAGAGAGGGAGGGAGGGAGGGAGGGAGGGAGGGAGGGAGACACAGAACCTGAAGCAGGCTCCAGGCTCTGAGCTGTCAGCACAGGGCCTGATGCGAGGGCTTGACCCTACAAACTGTGAGATCATGACTGGAGCCGAAGTCGGATGCTTAACCCACTGAGCCACCCAGGTGCCCCTGACTGTGACTACTTCTGATTACCCATTCTTCAAAAAAGGTGGAATTATTAGTGATTTCCAGGGGGGAGGAAATGAAGATTTAGAGAGGACCTGATTCTATCAGATGTGGGGTTCAAACAAAGGTCTTGGGGCTTGCTAGTTGAAGCTTTTTCTGCTATTCTGTACACCTTTCCTTAAAATTATGGCATATTTTGTATTAGAATAACCTACCTGTCTGAAATAATATTTTTCTTTTAGTTTCATTTAGAAAATAAAATACTCATTTTCCTCTGTTTTGTTTTCCCATTTTATTGATACTTCCCTTCAAGAAGTTCTAAACATTAAACTTAAGATACTCTTCCTGCTCTTTCCTCCCCTCTTTTCTCCCCTGACCTCCAACAGTGCAAGGACGGATGCTGCACCCGCCTCTCCACCTCCTCTCCTGTGCTCCTCCTTGCCCCTCCTGCATTCTCCCCTCCTCCCCAATTTCCTCCCGTCCCCTTTCCTCTTCTTTTTTTTCCTTTTCCCTTTCACAATTAGTTCTATTCTAAAAAATTTTTTATTTTTAATTTTGGAGAGAGAGAAAATGAGTGGGGGAGGGGCAGAGAGAGGGGAGGACAAAGAATCAGAAGTGGGCTCTGCCCTGACAGCAGCGAGCTCGACACAGGGCTCAGACTCAGAAACTGTGAGATCATGACCTGAGCTTAAGTCAGATGCTCAACCGAGTCACCCAGGTGCCCCTATTATTAAATTTTAATTTTTAAAAAAAAATTTATTTTTGAGATAGACACAGAGCATGAGTAGGGGAGGGGCAGAGAGAGAGAGGGAGACACAGATCAGACAGAACAGACACAGAACACCTGAGCAGGCTCCAGGCTCTGAGCTGTCAGCACAGAGCCTGATGTGGGGCTTGAACCCACGAACTGTGAGATCATGACCTGAGCTGAAGTCGTCTGCTTAACCAACTGAGCCACCCAGTCACCCCTATTAAATTTTAGTAGTATAAAATGTAAGAAAACTACTCTTTGGCACTGGATAATGTTTTTTTCTAGGGGGCAAAGAGAAAATCTGGATTTGTTAGGCCAGTGCCTTCCAGAAATCGAAACAGCCATATAATTTACTATTTTAAGTAGGTTGCAATGTAAATGTTAGCAGATAAAATATTGATAACTTTTTTCTCCAGTTAGAATTCCTTCAGAGGTTGAAGTGCTTTTTGGCTTCACTTAGTATGAGTAGTTCTAATTTTTGACTTTGATGTTATTTTAACATTCAGTAAAAGAGTACATGTCTAAGTGGAAGGGCAAAAATTGATGGTGTGTAGAAAAGGAAAAGGAAAACTTATTTTTAAAAGTTGTTCATTATATACTTAAAATGAGACCATCTTTGAGGAAGAAAGTATCTGATAGCTTCAGTGAAGTAAATTTAGAAAGTTACTGAGCATTTAAAGTGGATTCATTTTAGGAAATTTATATAAGAGAAAGTTTGTGAAAATAGGACATATTATTATATTTTGAATGATAATCAGATACTAAGAATTTTGGGATTATTATAGTTGATATGAAAACTGTGTATCAATTTGCTGTTTACTTAAATTATTTGTTGAAGTTATTAGCCATATTTCCAACCAAAAGATTTCTTAGTCAAACAAAAGTTTAACTTTGGTTTGAGAGGCGGTGTGATCTGGTGGTCACAGCTTTGAAGCCAGACGCCTGGGTTCAAATCTCCACTCTGCCAGTAGGAGTTTTATATTATTGAGGAAGTGACTTCACTTCTCTGGGCCTTAGTTTCCTCATCTATAAGATAAAGATAATAATGGTACCTTCCTTGTAGGATTGTCTTGAGAATTAGGTAATTAATATGTACAGAGTATAAGTAAGTGATGAGAGAGCTCAGACAGTCCAGTGCTTTTCGAAAACCTTCCATGAATATTTGAGGCTAGGTGCTAGGAAATACAGACTTTGGAAAGACTGAAAAAGATTTAGGGCAAAGAGGTGAACGTTATGAGGGGAGGTATGAGAATAAGAGAGTTCACATGATTGAATTCTGCTCTGCTAGAACAATGGGCGGATTCTGAGGAAGAGCCCATGAGAGTTGTACCGTTCAAGAGTTAAAATGCATAGCAACACCCGAACAGTTCTGTGGTTATCTCCTTGAGAGATATTCCCCTTTACATAAGGAAATAATAATTTTGGCTTGATTTTTTTTTTTTAAGTTTATTTATTTTGAGAGGGAGAGAGCTCAAGCAGTGGAAAGGCAGAGAGATTATGGTAGGTCCTGGTGAGAAGGAAGACTAGGAGCAGAAGTTAAAGGCTTCATAAATGAAGGTGAAGGACCACCCAGAGATTATCTTTGAATATCATTGATGCCATATGTATATACTGTTTTGTAACCTAAAAAAATTTTTTTTAAGTTTATTTATTTTGAGAGAGAGCAAGTATGAGCAGGGGAGGAGCAGAGAGAGAGGGAGAGAGAATGAGAAGCAAGCTCAGCACGTTGTCAGCATGAAGCCTGATGTGGGGCTCGATCTCATGAACTGCAAGACCATGACCAGAGCTGAAATCAAGAGTCTGCCGCTTGACCAAGTGAGCCAGTCAGTCGCCCCTGTAACTTGCTTTAAGCATGAGTTTTATGTTTTCTTACATCAAATGGTAATAGATGTTCATTGTATCAAAGTCAGAAAATAGGGTTAAAAAGAAGAAGCCAGAACATCTAACTAATATTAGTTATTTGTGATATAGTCTTCCAGACTTTCCCCCTACATAGCCATTATAAATATATTTTAAAAATGGTATCACATTATATACCTGTATGTGTGTGGAGGCGCCTCCACATTAGGTATATTTTTGTAATTACTGCATATTCAATAAAATATAAGTATTTTCATGTCATTCAGTGTCAGTAAATATATTCTCAGTATTACTTTTAATAACTAATGTTCTAAGAATCTGCTATAATTTACTGGCTGAATCCAATTATTATTAAGCATTTGTAACATCTGCTGTTTTGCTCACCTAGTTGTGTATTGGGTCTTTAAGTTGATATGGTTTATAATGGTGGCTTAGCACTGTGGTGCCTGGAGGTGCTGAGAGTTGACAGTAGTGAAGGCTGGTCTTTGACCATGGACATGACTGACACATAGTTTATGGAGGCCAATTCAACTGTGTAGTTATGGCCATATATGTTAACATTATATTTGTAATATGAATTCTCAGGGATTTTTGGAGGTGTTTTTGGTTTTTTGTGATAGAGGAAATTAACCGTATCAGCCTGGTTCTGTGTGTCATTTCCTGGACCAGAAGATTTATGTTGAAGATGCTGGATGCTTAACAGTTTGGAATTCATTTTGCTGTGTTTGCAGCAGCATATTCTCATTTGCCTTCCTTCAGTGAAAAAGGGTAAATAATCACTGACTTTTTTTCCCTTAATTAAGCATTAAAAGCCAAATTGGACATTTACATGTTAGGAAAATCATGACAATGACATAAATTGCCTTGCATTTTCTTGTGTGATGTCCTTGGGAACAGTACATGTGTTTTGCAGAATGCTTTGATTGAAAATATTTACACAGAAAATGAGCTTGCAGTATGAACACATTGAAATAACTAATTTATCACCCCTAAAATACATCTCCGTAACTACAGTATCCAAGGAGTCCTAAAAGCTGATTCTAAAGATAGGCTTGGATTGGAGAGACTGACTGCTGAGTTTTCACACTACTTGTTCAAAGCACTTTTCTGAAATGAGTTTTTTACTTATTTGTTAACTTGTTCATTGTTTGTACATGACTTCATATTCACCAGTGTATCCCCAGTCCCAGTTAATAAAAATTATTAAATGAGTGAATTGTATTAGATCTGTTTTCAGTCCATTTAAATTACTAAAGAATTGACTTCTTTAGGACAGTAATTTTCCAGACACACATGAGTAAATTGAAGCGAAGAGAGTTTATCTGGGGGTCTTCTGGTCATGTAGAAGGATACTCTGAGGGTCCTGCTTTTCCCTAAACAGGGTTCCTTTCCCTGAATCACCTAGGTAACAGCCACAGCTCTACCATTTTTACCATTTTAGTCATTCCATGTTTTCCTTGATTCTTTTCTTGATTCTGAAATTGTAGTTCTTATTCTGGTGCTACTTTGATGTATCTAGGACAGCACTCTGCAATAGAAATTATAATGTGAGCTTTAACTATGAGTCATGTATATAATTTTACATTTTCTAGTGGCCTTATTAAAAGGAGATAGGGTGAAATTAATTTAGATATTTTTAATGTAGTTTTTTTTTTTTAATTTATATTGAGAGCACACAAGCAGCAGGGGAGGGACAGAGAGACAGGGAGAGAGAATCCCAAGCAGGCTCCACACTGCCAGTGCAGAGCCTGATGCAGGGCTTAATTCCACGAGCCACAAGATCATGACCTGAGCCGAAGTCAGACACTTAACCAACTGAGACACCCAGGTTCCCCTCTCCTTTTTAAATGCAAGAGAAAAGTAGATGGAGAGGATCTAACTATATCTGTAATATGTAGTAATTGCATAAGGGGAAAAGAGATCTGAAGCATCCAGTACAGTATTAACATTGTTAGATCTGGGTGGTAAGTACATGGTGTCCTTATATTTTCTAATATTTGTCTATGTGTTTTAAATATTTCATGAGACAATTTAAAGATATGAAAAACTTGGTTCATAAAGGTAAAATGTGAATGAGACACCGTTTGATGTGTTATAACTTCTGGAAGTGATGGTTTGCTGGTATTTTTTCATAGTGACGATATCGTTTCTTTTGCCTCCAGTTAATAGTGAGTTGCAGAAAAATGGCAACTTCCGTTCGGCAACTGCTTTCTGTGGATGAGACTTGTTATGAAAGACATGCCATCTGGATATGATTCAATGTAATTTCATATTAGAGCTATAGCATTTCAAAGAATGGAGTATTTCTTAGACATCTCTGTTTAGACAGATGTTTAACTTGAAGATCTTTAAACTGAGATGTCAAGCAGTACTGACATGTTTGAAGTTTAACAATTCTTTAAACTTTTTTTTGTAATTCAGTCAAAAAATCTTTTATTTGATACTATATTAAACGTATAGATCAGATACTCACTTTTCCAGTGTAAGTAGGACTTAATTGGAATCTCAAGTATATTTTGTAAAATTTTATTTGTAGTGAGGCTTCAAGAGGATTAGGTAAAACAGAATCATATATCAGGAATAAAATATTTGAATATTGGTTTCTGTCCAATGTAGAAATAGGATATAAGTGAAGAAAATATATACCATATAGAGCAGAGATGGAAAGAGGGAGAGGAAGTTGTAGTTGATGGTTAGGAATTGTATACGTTTAAGCTGTATAGCTGATGATTTGATACACATCTACATTGTGAAATAATCACATTGAAGCTAATTAACATATATGTCACCTCAGACAGTTAACCACATTTTTTGTTGTTTTGTGGCAAGAACACTTAGGATCTTAACCTTCTTAACAAATTTCAAATATACCAGAAAGTATTGTTAACTTGTTACATTGTTGTACATTTCTAGAAATACTTTTTTTTTTCAGTAAATATTTGTCACTGACTGTATATTTTGATATAAAACAGTTGAAGCCTCTACCTTCATGAACTTTATAGAGATGACAGCTGTTTGCATTTCGGTGTCTTCCAATCTCTCTTTCTAATCTTCTGTATAAGAAAATTGGGGTCACGTTCTTATACATACAGTTTTGTGTATTTTTCTAAAACAGCATTTGCAGCATAAGTAATTTCTCACAGTATTAAAGTCTTTGAAAACCTCATGTTAAAGGGTTTCCTACTGTGACCTTTTTTCTTAGTATAAAAGTATATATTGCTAATTATAAACTTTATAGACATGCATAATTTAGCAAATAAAAGTTTCTAATAGTTCTGACTTCCAAAATGATAAATGCTAATAGGTTGGCATATCTTTGTATCTAACTTTAAAAAAAATGTTTTTTTTTAAATTTATTTTGAGAGAGAGAGGGTAAGCACGAGTGGGGGAGGGGCAGGAAGGCGGGGGGGGGGGGGAATCCCAAGCAGACTCCATGCCATCAGCATAAATCCCATCAAGCAGTGCTTGATATGTGAGATCATGACCTGAGCTGTAATCAAGAGTTGGATGCCTAACTGACTGAACCCACCCAGGTTCTTCTATTTCTATCTTTTTCTATAAAAAACTATATGCCTTTGTTGTCTTTTTAAATTTACAGAAACAGTGTTCTACTCTACATTCTGTACTGTAATTTACTTTTTTACCTAACTACAGATTCTGAACTTTTTTCCATATTGGTATACACGTGGCCTATTTTTAATAATTATATTCCATAGTCTGGCATGTTAATGTCATTTAGCTAGTTTGCTCTTGGTGGGTGTTTCAGGCTTTGTCTATGTTTTGCTGTTGTGAACAGTGGTGCAGATAGCATCCTTGGCAATATTTTTACGTAAGCCTATGTGTATTTTTGTAGAATAAATTCCTAAAAGTAGAATTACTGAGTCAAAAGTTAGATGCATTTTGAATTTAATAGAAATTGCTAAATTAGCCTCCAGGAAGACTGTCCCAGTTTACATTCCTATGGGCAGTATATCCAGAGCTTTTAAAACACAGCACTTATGGAGTGCTTGCCGTGGGCCACGGCTCGCGCTCTTCTCCCTTGGTGCGGTCCTTCTCACGTTCTTAGGTGCTGGTGTTTCCGTGGAGGAGAGTGAGGACGCGGCCAGCTGGCAGCAGCGCTGCAAGTAAGTTGAGGCCGTCTGCTTTCCAAGCCTGTGCTCTTAATCATTAAGTGACATTTCCTCCTAGATCTATGTTTGACCAAAACTTCTGTTGCATTTTGTGTCAGTGAGAGAGTAAAGTCCTCATTATTTGTAATCTATGGGGGAATGACCCCTTCTCGTCAACTGTATTTAAACAAAATTAAGAACTCACTATGTGTTAGGTACTGTACCTTGCAACAAAATCTTAATCTTCACAGTAATCTTCTGAGGTAAGAGTGTTCATCTAGCTGGCCCATAAATGTCTTTATTTTCTTTAGTAGAGAACTCTATTGCACTGTCCCATATGGTAGCCATTATTAGCCTCATGTAGCTACCTAAATTTAAGTTAATTAAAATTAAATAAAAAATGTAGTTCTTCTCTCACACTAGCCACATTTCAGATCTTCAGTAGTCGCACACGGCCCGAAGCTGCTGTGTTGGGTGGTGCAGAGAATATTTCTGTCATTGCTGAATGTTCATTCTATTGGACAGCACTGGTCTAGGATCCTGACTTAGGAGTTAAGAACAAAAGACATGGAAATGATATTAAAGTATTATGAGGAAATGGTATTTCTGTTATCTTCTAGAAGAGATACTGTTTTACACTTCTTTACTGGAAGTAATTTTTTGCCATGGTCAGGATTAGCGTGCAGAAGTACTCCTCTTGAAGTACATTATGTGAATAGCTTTTCCTTGGGTTATTTATATCTTTAAATTATGGCTGGAAATCAGAATTCTAGAAACATGTTCTCTTTATTCTCAGACTAACCAACTGCATATAACATTTGGGGAGGAAGTCATGCTAAGTGAAGAAAAGACCTCATTTGAGTGACGGGTGCCTCTGTGAGGTTGCGGTCTCCACACTCCAAACTGCGTCTGTGACGGTTCCAGCCTGTCTTTCCCTGTTGCCTGCCATTCTTTTGCCGTCACTTTTATTTGAACTGTTTATTAGACCTTGTAGATTCTTTTCGGTTTGTTTTGTTTTATTTTTTAAAGTTTACTTATTTTGAGAGAGAGAGAGAGAGAGAGAATGATCAGGGAAGCCAGATGCTTAACTGACTGAGCCACCCAGGCGCCCCAACCCCTAAATTTAATTTATAAATCTTATTAGTCTGTTCGTGTTATCCAGTACATTTTATATAAGAATATAAGAAAAATGGCTTTCAGGATAGACTTTGATGTATGTTGATTAATGCAAGTTGGACAGAGTTAATTCCCTGTAGACATCCAGTTTCATTTGTAAATATAACTAACATTACATTACATTAAAACATTGAATAAACAAATGCCTGAGTGGGTAAGCTAACAACCTTTTGAAACAAAACCTTTTCCAAGTACTTATAGGACTCTTGTAAATATAATTAAACTTAAAAATACAGTGAATTTCCTCTCACCCAAACATGTCTTTCCTTGTTTTCCTGTTTCTGTAAATGCTTCTCAGTTGGCTAAGCCAGAACCCTGCAGAGTGCGGACTCCCTCTTACCCCTACTTTCTGTGTCCAAGTATTGTTTCTTTTTCCTCTCTCCTCCTGGTCTGATTACTCTAGCTCAGGCCACTGTCTCTCTCCTAAATTACAGCTTTGAAGCCTGCCCAAATTCTGTGTCCTTCTAATATGTTTCTCACTAGAGTCCTTTTGATCCTTTGTTTTGTTTTATCACAGCCTTATTGAGATAGAATTCATATACTATACCATTCACCAACTTAAAATGTACAGTTTAGTTATTTTTAGTATGTTCACAGAGTTAGTTGTGCAGCCATCACCATAACCAGTTTTAAAACATTCAGTCACCTCTAAAAGAAATCCTGTTCTCGTTAGCAGTCACTCCCCATTTCCTTCCCACCCATCCCCCAGCTGTAAGCAACCACTAATCTTTCTGTCTGTGTGGATTTGCCTGTTCTGAACATTTCACATAAATGGAATCATACATTCTTTTATGACAGGCTGCTTTAACTTAGCATGTTTTCAAGGCTCATCCTTGCTGTAGTTTATATACATCAGTGCTTTATTCCTTTTTATTTCCAATAGTTCTTTATTGTATGGATACACTACATTTTACTTATCCTTTCTTTGTGATGGACATTTGGATTGGTTTCACTTTTTGGCTATTAAAAAGCTGTTGTAAACATTCCTGTACAGATTTTTTAAAATGTTTTTATTTATTTTTGAGAGGGAGAGAGACAGCATTAGCAGGAGAGGGTTAGAGAGAGAGGGAAGCACAGAATACAATGACAGGCTCCAGGCTCTGAGCTAATTGTCAGCACGGAGCCTGACGGGGGGCTTGAACCCATGAACTGTGAGATCTTGACCTGAGCTCAAGTTGGACGCTTGACTGACTGAGCCACCCAGGCACCCCAGATTTTTGTGTGGACATGCTTTTTCGTTTCTCTTGGGTAGATACCTACCAGTGAAATTGTTGGGTCACATGGTCCCTCAGTGTTTAACATTTTGAGGAATTGATAGACAGTTTCCCATAATGTCTACACCATGTTACAATCACACCAGCAATGTATAAAGGTTCTAGTTTCTCCACATCCTCAGTAACACTTGTTATTATTTCTGTCTTTTTGATTTATAAGCATTCTGGAGGGTATGAAGTGATCTTATAGTAGTTTTGGTTTTCACTTCCCTAGTGACTAATGATGTTGAGTATCTTTTCTTGTACTTATTGGCCCTTTGTGGTCTTCTTTGGAGTCTTTTGATCTTTTAAAAATACAAATCTAATTGTATTGGTTGTCAGGGTAAAGTCAGGCAGTGTTAAACATTTTTTCCCTTATTTGCCTGCTTAATTCTTACTTTCTTTTTTGGGCTTCAGTTTAGATGTAATTTCCTTCAGGAAGCCTTTCCTGATCCCCATTATTAGCAGTCAACCCACTATGTAGTTCATCTACACTTCCTTTCCCGTCAGCAGGGATTGTGCCTGGCACACGGTTGGCTGAAAACCTGAATATATGGATAAGTGTAGCTTTTTTTTTTATTTAACATTTGAAGTTTTTTTAATGTTTGTTTTTTGAGAGAGAGAAAGAGAAAGAATGACTGGGGGAGGGGCAGAGAAAGAGGAAGACCCAGAATCTGAAACAGGCTTCAGGCTCTGAGTTGTCAGCAAAGAGCCCGACATGGGGCTTGAACTCAACGAACCGTGAGATCATGACCTGAGCTGAAGTCAGATGCTTAACCAATTGAGCCACGCAGGCGCCCCATTTTTTTGATTATTATTTAAACTCTGTCTTGGAATTTTAATTGGACCCAAGGCAGTATTGCATGATTTTTGTGCATGTTTGTTTTTCTGAATGTTTTTACAGATAACACTTGGGTAGGGTCATACAGAGTGGTGCTTGGCTCTTGCTCTGCATAGACAGAGACCATGTAAAACCTGTGCTCACTGTGCTCTATGGTCGCTATTCTCTGTCTGCCCTGGAGGGGGGGGGGCATACTCTTTGATCTGGAAGAGGCAGAGATAAGATAAGGGAAAGGGAGGCTGGAGAATGGGAACCACAGAGTAGATTAGAAGCTTGAGTAACAGTCTCCTGGGACAGGTAAACTGCAGCAGGTAGCAGAGGTCCAACCTTTAGGTAGCTTTTTGCATGGGAATCTCTATATTCGGTCAGCTGGTGTCCTAGTTCTGCCTTTAGTTCTTGAATTATAGGCCAGATGTTCATTTTTAATAATAGTACATGGAAAATCTGGTCATGGGGATAGATATTTTTCCTTCTGGTTTTCTAAGAAGAACTCAAGAGTTCTGAACTATAAAAAAGTAGATTACACTTTATGCTTTTACAGGGTTGTATAAAACAGAACAGAACCTGGATTTGTTTCAGTGATTGTGACTTTACTGGGATGACTTTACTGATCATTCTCTGTCAGAATATCTAGAAATAGTCCTCTGCTTTCGTGCTCCATAGCTACTATCATTTGCAGACAGGAAATTTCAGAGTTGATGTTTCCTCTTGTCAGCGTTCTAACCCCAACTTCCTTGGTTCCTCCACTCCTAGATTTTTGCTGTTTGCAGGGCCCTAATAATATCTTAAATTTTCCTACTTGCCTGAGGGTGTGACTTCACTGTGGAGTGCAAAATATTGATGGTCCATACAATCCATGGTCCATGATACTCAGACATTTTAAATTCCTCGTCTTCATTTCTAAGGCTCAGCTTCTCCATAAGCCACAGCACTCTGTTTTACAGGGAAACAGAAAAGGAGCTGACCTTTGAAGAAGTTTTTGGAAAATGAGGATGTTTTAAACAGTAGTCATCTGGGGCGCCTGGCTGGCTCAGTTGGCTAAGCGTCTGACTTTGGCTCAGGTCATGATATCCTGATTTGTGGGTTCGAGCCCTGCGTCGGGCTGTGTGTTGACAACTCAGAGCCTGGAGCCCGCTTCTGATTCTGTGTCTCCCTCCTTCTCTCTGCCTCTCCCCCACTAGCACTCCATTTCTCTTTGTCTTTCAAAAGTAAATAAATGTTAAAAAAGAATTAAAAAGACAACAGTAGTCATCTCGAAGCATTCAGTGCACTGTCAAAAGAATGTTTTCTTGAGGCTTCATCCAGAACTACCAAAGCTGAGGGCAAATGATGTGATGGCTCCTGGCCTCACTGAATAGGTTAGATGTTGCTTGGCCTAGATGAGAGGCTTTTTCTGTCTTCAAATAGAACAAGCACTGCTTGTTCTAGGAACCAAATAGAACTTAAAACAATTTTTTATCGTTATTCTTGAGAGAGAGATAGGGTGGGAGCAGGGGAGGAGCATGGAGAAAGGGACACACAGAATCTGTAGCAGGCTCTAGGCTCTGAGCTGTCAGCCTAGAGACCAGTGCGGGGCTTGAACCCACGAACTGTGAGATCATGACCTGAGCCAAAGTCAGACAATCAACTGACTTAGCCAGCCAGGCACCCCCAAGTAACACTTTTTAAAGAGGTGATTTGATGGGAATTATGATTATTTTCACAGATTTGTTTGTATACTTCTAAAATATTAAGTAAGTGGACACAAGTCCTTTTGCTCTATCCAGAAAGCTGATTTAGAATTTATTAATTTATCAGCTACCTATTTTGTGCACTGTATTCTCATCAGAATCTGTAGGAGACTCAGAGATGAGTCACACGTTGGCCCTGCTACTGTGGAGCTTGTCCTTCAGTAAGGACTTACATACTTGTGATAGAAGTACAGGTACTTGTAAATATGAGGTCAAGGGCTGTCATTCTGAGGGGGAAGGACTGGCATCTGACGAGGGGAAGGCGATTAGACAAGGTTGCATGGAGAAAGAAGCATTTGATCTGAATATTGAAGTAAGGTTGTTTGGTGGGAAATGAGTTTTTTTTTTTTTTTTTTAAGGGTTTCTGGTATAGGAGTGACATAATTGTGCTTTGGGAAAACTGTTTCTAGAATATTTCCAAGAGAGTGGAGATGGGTGGAAAGTAAGGGGAGGCTTCCCTTTCTCAGTGGTGGTGGAAATGTAGAGGTGTGATAGATGTAAGACTTGTAGAACCAATTGGATTTGAATTGTTGAAGCAGGTCATAGTCTTAAATAGAAATTTCTAGGCATAGGTAATTAGGAGTATGGCAGTAGCATTGAAGATTTGGGAATAGAAGAAGAGAACCTGATTTGAGAAGAGGCTAGTAGACACAGCTTTTCATGGAGAAATCTGGGTGGTTTTTGTCATTAGGCAGATGGAAGTACTTCATTAGACCTGGGAAGAACCCAGGGGTGAAGGCGGAAATATTGAGAATGGGGATAGTTGAAGCCTTGAGATGGGATGAGATTGCCAGAGGACTTAGTATCTCCTGTGTCTTTACCAAGACTGTCACATTGCAAAACCCCCACATCCTCCAGTTTTAGGACAGGCGGGATCCAGAAGAAAGGGTGTTGTTGAAAGAATTCAGACCATTTCTTTCAGTTTTTATTTCTCTCTGGGGTTCTTTCAGTTTGATTCTCATTGTGGTTAGACGGTAAAGCACCGCGGTTCTGAGCACAGAGAGCAGAGACAGAGGGCAAGTCCTTGTTCCACCAACCCACATGTGTCCTTGTTAGAGGTTTATGACTTCTTTGTGCTTCAGTGTCCTCCTCTATAAAATGGGAATGATAATACCTACCTTTCATAGGGTTGTTTATGAATTATTCAGTAATTTAGCTTCGTGCTTGGAACCTAGTAATTGCTCCGTAAATGGTGGTTGATGTTAATACTGGATTCCTGCTGGCTTCACTGCTTCTGACCTATAAGGTATGCTGCTTCTCTTTTTACATCTGAATTTGTACAGACTCCTTTTTTGTTTTTTGTTTTCACTCAGCATAACTGACACAGCTAAATTTTCACAAAGAATTTTCTTTAGTATTAATAGAGAATAAAAGGGAATAACAAAACCCAAACAAACGTAGGAACAGTTGAACTTCTATCGTCAAAGGCCTGTGCAACTTGTTACTTGTTCCTGGGTTTCCCACCACATCTCCCCCATGACCCCCAGGCCTCTACATGGTGGCCACAGCTTTCCACACCAGGGAGCTGTCTGCCTCTCACCTCTGCCTAATACTCCCCAGATTCATGTTAACAAAGCTGTTTTTCTGACCCAGGACTTTTTCTTTTCATTCTACTAGGATTTTGTTTGCATCTTACTCCAAGGCTGACTTTTCTGGACTATGATGATTGACGTAAATGATGACAAATGATAGATAAATGTTTGCCCACTGAAGTATAACTAATAAGCCTCAGTCTACTTAACTATGGGGGATGTATTTGGAGTCATTTCTCAGATAAATCTTCCTTTTCCCATATAGGAAATTGGCCTTGGTCAAGTAGAGTTGCACAGTATAAAGTGCATTGATCATCCATAAATACATAATGCGAATTAGAAGTCCATGTGTTAGCAGAAAGCTTGTTTCTCACATTTGAATTTTCTTGTTGTGTGGGTGTGGATGTGGGTGTGAGTGTGTACTGAATTTGGTAATGTTCTCAGTTCTCTGTGCCTCTTTTCCAGTTGAGCCTGGAGGGTGTATAATTGTACTCAAGCTGCAATCAAAATAGCAGAGTAACTTAGTTATTGGGATAAAATTGGAAACCAAATCTCTGGATTTTGATCAAAAAACAAAACTGTACTAAACTGCCTTCTCTAAAGGTGAAGATAAAGAATTTTGTAGTCTCAATTTTGTTTTTACTTTCCTTACCTCAGGAGGAATCTAATTTGAAAAGTTTAAATTCTTGTAAAAGTCTTTCTTTTCGCTCCTTTCTTCGAGAACAACATCCCTGGTCTGAGCCTTTACCAGCTGAGGCCCAGGTACCTCCCTTGGTCCAGGAGGGTGCTTTGGGGTCTTTTTCTTCCGACTGTGGAAGATCTTCTTCCTCCTTCCCTCTTGGAAGGATGATGCTCCTTTCCGTGGCACAGCTAGTAAACTCTGAGGTGTGGAGCCTGTTCTAATCATTTCCTCCTATAAAAGGATTCTGCATTTGAATTGATGTGTCAGGAGGTAATAATTGACAGTAAAATATGAATTCTTAATTCTTAAGGAAAATTTAGGTGATTTAATTCTATTTGTTTTTGTTGAAACAATCTGTATTACATATTTTCTTAGGTAGTACCTTAATGTTGAAGTAAGAGAATAGTCCCATTTTGTGTCCTTATATGAGTATTAAATATTTATCATCTTTATGTTAGGGAAGAGGAGTGCCTTTGGTAACTAGAATGTTTGGCATTTGGGTTGAACAAAGACTTTAGAATGAAAAAAAGGAAAAAAGCTGAAGTCCAGCCTTTTAGAGTCAGTGCTTTTTTTTTTTTTTTTAATGTTTTAATTTATTTTTTGAGAGGGAGAGACAGAGCAGGAGCAGGGAAAGGGCAGAGAGAAGAGAAGGAGACAGAATCTGAAGCAGACTCCAGGCTCTGAGCTGTCAGCACAGGGCTCGAATTCAGAAACTGTGAGATCATGACCTGAGCCGAAGTCGGAGGCTTATTCTAACTGAGCCACCCAGGCATCCCGAGTATCAGTACTTTCTATCAGTTCCTAGTCCAATTCCAAAGTTTGATCAGCTGCAGGGGGAGAGTTGAGAACATGAAAACCGAGAGCAGCCTATCCTGTGTATCATCTTCCTGTTGTCTTATATTCGCTTATGGGAATTTGGGGCACTGGGTGGCTCAGGGTGTTGTGTCTGACTTTTTATTTCTGCTCAGGTCATGATCTCATGGTGCTTGAAATCGAGCCCCATGTCAAGCTCTGTGCTGACAGTATAGAGCATGCTTGGGATTCTCTCTCTCTCTTTCTCTCTCACCTCTCTCTCTGCCCTTCCCCTGCTCTCTTTCTATATCAAAATAAACAAAAAAATTGCAGGAATCTTATAAACTCCTGATCCCTTTGGTGGGGCATCATATTTAGTATTAGAGTAATGATACAGAAGAGACTTTGATTTTGGTAGCCCATGTAGTTCATTTCCCACATAGTCACGGGTAAAAGGTGAGGGTTTCCAGTGGTATTTGTATTTCTTCAGTGTTAATTTTAGAAAAAAATTGTTTATTTAGTGTGAAGAAGGAATGGAGCAGTAACTTGCTAATCTAGGGGAAAATTATACAGGATGGTGGTTATTAGAAATACAGTTTAGGGATGGGGCGCCTGGGTGGCTCAATTGGTTAAGCGCCTGACTTCGGCTCAGGTCATGATCTCATTGTTTGTGAGTTCCGGCTCCACGTCGGGCTCTGTGCTGACCGCTCAGAGCCTGGAGCCTGCTTCCGATTCTGTGTCTCCCTCTCTCTCTCTGCCCCTTCCCCACTCAAGCTCTGTCACTTGCAAAAATAAACACTTAAAAATTTTTTTAAAAAAGAAAGAAGTACATTTTAGGGATGCCTGAGTCGCTCAGTCAGTTAGGTGTCCGACTCCTGATTTCAGCTCAGGTCATGATTTCATGGTTCCTGAGGTCCATCCAGCCTGTGTTGGGCTCTGTGCTGATGGTGATGAACCTGCTTGGGGTTCTCTCGCTCCCCTCTCTGCCCCTCCTGTGCGTTGTGCTCTTTCTCTAAATAAATAAACTTTAAAAAATTCATTTTATTTAGCAGGAATAGAGAAATATCTACTTTTGACACTTAACAGTTGCTGACACTGTTTTTGTGTGTGTTGTTTTTATCTTGAATGGACAACTAGCTTCATTATCTTTCACCATTGGAAGCAGTGAAGAAGAATAAGTGGCTTCTAATGAGGGAATTATTTTTGAAATTTCAGGCCCACTGAAACTAAAGAGATTATTTTCAGTGCACATTTTTCTCCTAATGTTAAACTAATTCTGATATTCAGACAGAACTTTCAAAAAGATACACTAGTACAGCAAAGCAGACTAATATTTTAAGAAAGAATATTACCAGTAATAAAAAGGACAGAATTATGATAGTTTGATGCATTAATTTTAATAACTTTTTTCACAGCTCTTGAGTCAAGATGAGAAAAGTTAAACAGAAATATGGTTCTCGTTTTGATTGTACTGAATTTATTATATGAGGTGCTAATCTCTCTTCAGATGTAGAATCTGGGTTTAGGTCCTTTTTGTTTAAAAGAGTGAGACTAATTTTTCTGTAGCAGCAGAATTAAAAATTCTTTTCATCAAATACCATACAAAGTAATATTATTTGAATATACCGGTCTGGACAGTAGTTATTTTGATTATAAATCATCTTCTGCATTTTTTTTAAGAGCAGATTGTTAGAGATCATCTAATGCTGTTTTATGAAATAGTTGCTTATCAAAATTATATTGGTTCCTTGTCCTGTAGCTGCTATAAAGTTGATGATTTGGTTCTTTCATTAACATTTTCTCTTTAGAATAGTACTTTTGTTCCTGTGGTCTGCCACAGACTTGGGGTCTTGCATTTCATGAACACATGTTATAAATCCATCTTAGGAATGTAGCTTAGTTTTGCTGATGTGCCTGCCTAGAAAATCGTTTTGGCTCCTCTGCATATTGTCAGTTAAGTCATCTGCTTTTTATATTTTTTTGTTCATTGTACCGATTCCATGTGCCACTTGGTGTAACGTTTAGTCTTTACCTTACTCTGCCTTTAAATCCTCCCCAGAGACACATTGTCCATGGAACTAATGAAGCTTAAACTAAAGGGACCCTCACTTGCATGAGCCCGTTGGGGTTTTGTACAAAATTCTGTAGTCTTTTCTTAAAGAAGTCCCCGAAATTGTATATACGTTAGACCCCACAAAACCTGCCTTTACTAAATAGAAGGCTGTTAGAGGAGATGAAAAACAAAAGTAAATGCCGATTTTAGCTTTGTGTTCTGGGTAAAAAGGATATAAATAGAATACTTGAATGGGTTTGTGTGTGATGTCAGATTTAATTTATCATGATAACCATCAGTAGTGCACCAGATGTTTTGACTGTATTTAGCTTCATATTAAATTAAGCGTAGCCAGTGGCCTCCAAAGTCCATCTGTACTGCTGCCAAAGGTAGCGCTGAAGACCGCGCCTTTCCTGTCTGTCACAGCCTCTCGCTGCTGGCTCTCTCTTGCCATGATAGTTGGGCTTTCAGAGTGCTCACAGAAAAGGAGAGCCTTTGTATTTGAACTTTGTATTCTGCAAATCTGCTGTCGTGAATGAAGAGGCTTGCATTTTTCTTTTCATCACAATAGGTGGTCATTTTTAGTTTTTGCTTATCTGTAAACCACTGGAAACTAATTAAATAAACAAGGCTAGGAGTTTATTGAGGCCTGAAGTCTAGCAAGAGGGAAAGCATTACTTGTAAGTGCCGATTAACCATAGGTACACCTGAAAAGATTTGTCTGTTCCTGCTTCTGCTAATCTTGGAAAACACAGTTAACTCATTGGTTTTGTCATATAAATACATGTGAAGACCTGAAAATCCTTAGTTTATTTATACTCAGATAAGTATTGAAATTACTGGAAACCTCTATACAAATTTAAACGAATACACCTTGCCTTTACTTGATTCTACTTCATCAGCGTAATCAGAGAATGCATGGCTTCTTTCCCCACGAGTGAGGGTAAAACCTCCATCCGTGGCTCTTACACGAGGCTCGTTAAGATGGCAGACCTTGCAGATCCAACGGTTTCCTCCCGTACACACTCTCACTTCTTCTAGAAAAGCGTTTAGACATCGGAAATTAGATCTATAATGCGTGTGCTAACACCAGAACAAATATCTTGGAAATTTTATCATAATGTTTTTTTTTTAAAGTCCTAAATGTCCTCTATTTAACATGAAATTCTTTTGTATTAACCTCCTTTCATATGCTAGCTTTCACCAGACTGCAGAATTGCCTGATTTGACTTTCTAATGGAACTGTAATGAATCTTCTGGGAAGCCAAACGATTGAACACACATACTCTGCAACTCTATTGTAAAATATTCAGTCAGCTCCGTTGATGTTGCTGATTAAAAAAGAAAGGGAAAAAAAATTGGGGGGTGGGAGAGAAAAATGAAAAACTCCCTAACACATATTAAGGCTTAAAAACCAAACATACTCTGAGGGATTTCAGCCTTTACTGGACATCATGATGTGCAGTAATACCTCGCTTACTTCTATTCAGGAACACCTTAATAAAAACATCAAGTGGGTGGAGGCAGAATCAGCTTTGTAAAGCCAGAATTAGGGCACGTGATTAAATTCAGTTTTGACACATTTATCTGAAAAGGCACTTGGAAAAAAAAAACTGGCCCATTTGCACAAGCAGACAAATTGCTCAGTGCATTATGCTCGAGTACCCAGCAGAGTTAAATATTTGCTGGCCAGTAAATGCAGCACCTACGCACACCAGAGCCCAAATGTGTAATGGTGATCTTTCAAATGTGTGTCCCTTGTAAAAGACTCGGACTGTTATTTAACAGCCAGAGAAGTGAGAGGAAGGCTTTTGCAGGATGCATGTTGTAACTAATTTATCTTAGGTATTTCTAATTGTAGCAATATGTGTTTGGCTTATCCATGTGAAAGAAATTAAACACCAGAGTTTAATAATTAAGGATTTATTAGTTAAAACCGAATGTTATAATGAGCCAGATGCTGCTGCATTGAAGGAGCCATTTCATTAGCATTTTTAAATTGAAGAGAATTGAATTTAAATTTAGAGTGCCTTGTCTTTGATGAATTAACGTTTTAAAATCTTCTAGAATCCATCAAATATTGGTAAATTTCGTTTAATTTCCATGAAAGACAACAATACATTGAAAGATCAGGATAGGTAAGTTAATTGAAGCCTCTGACTTAAAAATACTGAATTCCTTGTTTTGATTATTATAAGATAATACTGAATTTTTTGTGAAAAGAAATAATTGTAAAAATGTGTAGATTTGAAGAATGCGTTTTACTTTTCCCTGGAAAAGATATAAATCATTCAAATGGAAGAGGCAGTGGTGAATGGGAATGGGGTTATGTGTTTTTCCCCCCCTTTATTGTAGGGAAGCGTTTTTAATAATAGCTTGAGTGGTTTGATAAAGCATCCAAAGGAGACTCCCAGGAGAAGAAGATTATACTGGAGAGAGAGCTTTCTATGAATCATTTACGCTAACCTCTTGCTGAAGCACAGCTTGCATTTTTAATGAAGGATGATTGCATTTCATAAACAGACCTTTAAAAATTAAAATAATATTGATCCTTCCTCATTTAGGCCTATTAAAATAGGATGCTATACATCTCTTCCTAATAGCTTAGGACAGATTATTATTATTACTTTTCTCAGTATATACAATTTAATATTTTTTAATCAGAAATTTCTTTAAATAGGACTTTGATTAACATGTTTTTGGAAAATACTTTTCTTTGTTAAGTAAATGAAAGCAAGCTTCAAGTTAGATGGTTTTAAAGTTTGGCACTTCAGATTATTTTCAGCATAGACTGTCTCTGGCTTCTTGTATATTCCTTTATTTCTCTTGGTTGCATTAGTTTCCCACAAAGGAAATGGGCTTATTATTTGAAACACCGAATGTAGCATAGGAAAGATTAGGTCTCTCTCAAGAAACCTTGGTTTAGGGGCACCTGGGTGGCTCAGTCGGGTAAGCGCCTGCCTTTGGCTCATGTTATGCTCTTGGGGTTTGTGGGTTTGAGCCCCTTGTCAGGCTTTGTGCTGATGGTGTGGAGCCTGCTTGGGGATTCTCTTTTTCTTCTTCTCCTCCCCCTCCCCCCACTCGTGCTCTTTCTCACTCTCTCAAAATAAATAAAAAAATAAAATTTAACGAAAAACCCAAGAAAACCTTGATTCACGTACTCCATTGTGATTGAGGGCAAGTCAAATTCTCTGTCAGTAGTCAGTGTTCTTACTTTTGAAGTATGTCCCTTAATGAGATGACATATCTGTAAAGGTATCTTGAAATTTTATGAATTACCATTTTACAGTTGTGTTTCATTTTGAATTTTTTTATATTTTATTTTTGAGAGAGAGATTGCAAGTGAGAGAAGGGCAGAGAGAGAGAGAGAGAGGGAGAGAGAGAGGGAGGGAGGGAGAGAGACACAGAATTGGAAGCAGGCTCCAGGCGCTGAGCGGTCAGCACAGAGCCCGATGTGCGGCTTGAACTTACGAGCTGTGAGATCATGACATGAGCCGAAGTCAGACACTTAACTGACTGAACCACCCAGGTGCCCCTGTTGTTGTTTTTAAATGTTTTATTTATTTTTTAGAGACAAAGAGGGTGTACAAAGCAGGAGCCAGGCTTCTCAGTGTGTATCATTTTGAAGACTCTTCTCTGAACAAGTGTTGTAGGAATCATGTAGTTTAGTGCTTTCCATGTTAATATAACATGCTTTCCTTTTTCCTTTTTAAAAAAATGTTTATTTTGAGAGAGAGAGAGAGAGAGAGAGAGAGAGAGAGAGAGAGAGAATCCCACATAGGCCTGACAAGGGTCTTGATCCCATGAACTCTGAGATCATGTCCTGAGCTGAAATGAAAAGTCAGATGCTCCACTAACTGGGGTGCCTGGTGGCTGAGTTGATTGAGGGTCTGAGTTCAGCTCAGGTCACAGTCTTGCCGCTCATAAATTCGAGCCCTGTATCAGGCTCACTGCTGTCAACATGGAGCCTGCTTCAGATCCTCTGTCCCCGTCTCTCTGCACCTTTCCTGCTCTCTCTCTTTTTCTCAAAAAAACAAACAAACAAACAAACAAACCCAACCCCCCCCCAAATTAAAAATAAAAATGAAAATGTACCAGTGTGCCTGGGTGGCACTCCCGTGTGGAGCCTGCTTAAGATTCTCTCTCCCACTGCCCCTCTCCCCCACTCATCACTCTCAAAAAGGAAAAAGAAAAACTGTTTGTAAGTTTCAGATTTAGTACAGGAGTTTAAAACTGCAAATGAAGTGTTTCTCTTAGGTAGATGGATTAGAAGTACAAAGCAAAGTAAAAATTCAGCATCACCTGATTATCTTTTGGGTGACAGCCGGTTTTCTTTTTGCCCCATTCGCGAAGTGGCCACTGTGGTGCCGGAGCGCACAGCTGTAGGAGGCGGTGTGCCCGGTTCAGCTCCTGCCTCTCCCACTTCCTCGCTGTGTGACACGCAGCCGGGTTGTCTGGCCTGTGTTTGATGGGGATCGCGTCGTGGCCACTCGGGCTGCTGTGAAGATGAGATGGTCACTCCCGGAAAGCGGTGTACGTCTTGGCTGCTCTTGTAGTGCTTGCTTTGATTTCACTCGTTTTGCAGCAGGTAAAGACCACAGATATTTGGGGAATGTTCTCATAGTACAGTCAAATGGGGGAGAGTCATTACAGTCTCTTGGAATTAAGGTTTTTTTCCCCAGCTTTGCTTTTTATTTTACCTCGAGGATATTGATAGTGTTGTCACTTTATTTATTTATTTTTGATGAAATGGATCCTTAACTAAAGATTTAGTATAAGAACATAAAACTGTAAGCAAGGTCTTCTCTGAGGTGGTCTGTGGAGTTAACTGGGATTCTGTTTGGCTTACTGGTTGCTGTAAGAATACTCACCGTACTTGGGGTTCTTGACAGTAAGACCACGCACGTGTTTACGCATTTTCACCTGGTCTTGTAGGGGTTCGGCAGAGCCGAACGAACCAGGCTGGCGTAAGTTTAACTTTGGATCCTTTGGGAACCCTGCAGAAACGCAGATACTGTTATTTATTTAGAGATAAAATGACTCTACTGTTTTTTAATTAGATATTAAATTACATGTGGCGAGGCTGGCAGCTTCCAAAATGCTGGGCTGCTCGTTTGTGATGACCTGGCAGGGGCCGCACCCTGAGGCCCGGGTGGTACTCAGTGCAGGCCCCCCTGCTGCTGCGGGGCCAGCAGAGCCTGTGCCCTCCGCCAGGGTGGGGCTGTCACTTGTTCTTACTGTTTTGTCTGTTCCCAGTGACTGAAGGACAGCATACTATAGATAGTCAGAGAATGTCATTCTAG
Source organism: Suricata suricatta (assembly GCF_006229205.1). NCBI lineage: Eukaryota > Metazoa > Chordata > Mammalia > Carnivora > Herpestidae > Suricata > Suricata suricatta. The sequence continues at coordinate 135,765,248 of NC_043707.1, forward strand.
TAGAAGTGGTAGTATTTTATTTCCCCCCACCCCAAAAAAGATCATGTCTGGTGACCTTTTGTCTGAGGAAGTATTACAGAGAATTGTTTCTTTTCCTTGGGAACAGTACTGACCTTAGGCAGAATTAGGAACTGTATAAATTCACTTTGGGGGGTCATCCCTCTCTCTCTTTTTTTTTAAGTTTATCTATTTATTGAGAGAGAGTGAGCGTGCACCCGTGTCTGAGTCGTGGACAGGAGGGGCAGAGAGAGAGGGAGGCAGAGAATCCCAAGCAGTCTCCAGGCTGTCAGCGTGGAGTTCTGTGAGGGGCTTGAACTCACAAACTGAGATCAAGACCTGAGTCGGAATCAGGGACGCTTAACTGATTGAGCTGCCCAGGCACCCAGTCCCTCTTCTTTTTATGTGACCTTCTTTCTCCACCAGCCCAGACCCCAGGTACTGGCAGCTCGGTGCCTTACACCTGCCCTACTGCTCAGGTGCTTCACACAGCTGCTCGCTTAAGCTTCTGGAGAATGGACTCTGGTACTTGGGATTCCTGCTTTCAGCCATCTGATTGAATGATTATGTTAGGATGTTTTACCCATAACTCTCAGAATTATTGTATTAGAAGCAGGTAGACATTACTGCATGCTTATTATATGTCAGATGCTGTCTCAAGTTTCTTGACAGTGGGTTAATGACGTTTTTTTTTTCCTTTAAGGTTTTCTTTTTCATGTTTATTTTTGAGAGAGAGAGGGAGAGGGAGAAAACGAGTGGGGGAGGGGCAGAGAGGGGGAGATTAAATCTGAAGCAGGCTTCATGCTGACTGTGCAGAGCCCGTGGGCCTCGAACCTACGAACTGTGAGATCATGACCTGAGCCCCCCAGGACATTTATCGTTGTAACAGCACTATGGAGGAGATACTATTATTTCTCCATTTTACAGATGAAACTAAAGCAGAGGGAGTAGTTTAAATAAGATTATACAGATAGTAAGTGAGAGAGCAGGGATTCCTACCCTGGCAGTCAGGATCCACAGCCTAAGGGCTGAATCACTGTGCTCAACTACCTCTCTATCAATGTGTATGGATTGCCAATTGGGAGAGTTCCAGGTAGTCTAGGTGAAATGTGTGTGTGTGTGTGTGTGTGTGAGAGAGAGAGAGAAATGTTTGTGTGGGGAGAGAGGTGTAGAGATTTTTGCCTTCTCTACCCTTCTTCATCTTTAGGCTAGCCAGTGTTGCCTGAAAATCAGCTTTTTCATAAGTTACTTTTCCCAATTCCTTTCCTTCCTTTTCCCCCAAATGTCTGGTTAAGAATATTGATTCTAGAGACAGTGTTGAATTAAAAATGTGACTCTGAGAGTGCCTGTCTGGCTCAATTGATCAAGAGCATGCAGCTCTTGATCTTGGGGTTTTAGGTTCAAGCCCATAGGTTGGCTTAAGAGATTACTTAAATAAAAGAATCCTTAAATTTTTTTAATGTTTATTTATTTTGAGAGAGAGCACAGTGGGAGAGGGGCAGAGAGAGGGTGACAGGCGGGCTCTGCATGGACGGCAGTGAGCCTAATGTGGGGCTCGAACTCACAAACGGGGAGATCATGATCTGAGCTGAAGTTGGATGCTTAACTGAGCCACCCAGGTGCCCCTCAAATAAAAAAGATCTTTAAAAACCTGACTCAGTAATTTTGAGATACTTAGCCTTTTCAAACCATATCCTCCTTATCTCTAAAATGGGCATAAGAGCATATGAGGGAATTGATACGAGGTGCTTGGTGTAATTTTTGGCATATCCTAAGTGGGTTTTTTTTTTTTTTTTTTTGTAGTGACAGGGTGGGCAGAAGTGGGGTTGGTGGGTGTTTGTAAACAGGGACTGCCTGCATTAGTATCTTCCAGAGTTAATGAGAGAGCATCCTGATGGCGGACAGCAGGGCACCTGTCTCAGGACGCGTGCTCAGGTGTCTCAGGCACCTTGGAGTGGCTCATATTGAAGACAAGGTTGATAATTGCTTTTGAAATGATATGTTCAGTATTACAGAAGTTTGACGCTATGAAAGACAAACTGTGACTGAAAATGTTACTAACCTAGGAGCTTTCCATAGCTGTTAAATAGTAGAGACCAATTTCAGAGAGATTAGGAAACAAAGAGGCAGATGGATTTTGCACATAGAAATATATATATATATTTTTTCTATATTCAAGTTCTATCAAGAGAAGGGGATTCAGAGTGTGAAAGAAAAATGATTTTTATGTAGCGAAAGCACCATGTTTTCCAGTGTCCAGTTAAATAATATTTAAAGTTCGCTTTTGCCAGAAACCTTAAAATAGCAAACATTTCTCAGTATTACAGATGAGTGAGATAACACCTTTTTAGCAAAAGCAGTTTTGCAAAATATATCTTGCTTCTTATTACTAGACACTTAAAATTATTTTTTTTAATTAGTTTTAAAAAGAGATCTATAAGCAAGCTTTAAGCTCTTGGGCTAGTATCAGAACTAATTATTTGTACCTTTTTTTCTTTTAAAAATAAAGGTGGCATTTAAAAAGAAACCTCCCAGGAGACCTGGCTGGCTCAGTTGGTGGAGTATGAGACTCTTGATCTTGGGGTTGTGTGTTCAAGCCCCACATTGGATACAGATAATCTCTATAAATCTCTTTAAAAAATTAAATCTTAAAGAAAAAAGAAACCTCCTAAGTTAAGTGAGACCTTAAAGCCCTAACTGTACACAATTCTAAAGCATGTAGTAAGATACCTCTTTGACAGTTAAAATCTTTGTTATTCTGTTTAATCATAAATTCTAAAAGCATGGAGAATCACAAACCTTGGCAGATGCTATAGTAAAGATGTGTAGGAAGAATTATCTAAAAGAGACAGTATGTTTTTTCTGTATCCAATTTACAGATTCTACTCCTATTTTAAATGTTTGTAGTTTTTTCTTCCTTTACTGTCTTTTTCCTTCTATTTTTTAAAAATTAATTTTTTAATTCAAAGGAGGCTCCTCTCTTAGTGTGGGGCTTGAACTCATGACCTTGAGATCAGGAGTACCATGCCCTACCCATTGAGCCAGTCAGGTACCCCTTTTCTTCTACTGTCTTTTTTTTTTTTTTTTAATTTTTTAATGTTTTATTTATTTTTGGTACAGAGAGAGACAGAGCATGAGAGGGGGAGAGGGAGAGAGAGAAAGAGACACAGAATCCGAAGCAGGCTCCAGGCTCTGAGCTGTCAGCACAGAGCGTGACACGGGGCTCAAACCCACCAACATGAGATCTGACCTGAGGCGAAGTCGGAGGCTTAACCAGCTGAGCCACCCAGGTGCCCCTCTACTGTCTTAACTATACCATCTTTCAGTGTAAATTAAGAGCTTTTAGATATACACAGTCTTTATCAAGAGCCAAAGGATTTTAATATAGCATTTTTTATTATGCCTGTAGTAGGGAAGGGAAATATGTTATGCATATTTTAATCAGAAGGATTTAAATTAATTTTTTAGAAGTCTGATTAAATTATTAGTTGCTTTTTCAGAAAAAAAAATCCTTGTAGTGGTAAAACCTTGTTGGTAATTGGCATAACATTTCCTTAGTATTTTTTTCTTTCTACTGTATGCAGCTTTCGACAGTTACAGAAGATGTGCACAGAGTCCAGTCCTCCTGGGAAATTCACTGGGGTGACTGACTTTGATGGATCCTGGCCAGGAAGTGATACACACCTGTGTGTTAGAGCTGTGGCACGAAGCATCGAGAGTTCTGTACCCATCACCACAGCCTCAGCTTGAAGCATTTTCTGCTCTTTTTCTTGGCAGTTTATTCAAAGGAATATTTGCTACATTTACTATCCATTAGATACCTCCATAGCTGCAGCTGTCCAAGGAAAACAGTATCCTGAGTTTCTGTACCTAACAACAGTATTTGTTTGTAGCAGCTTAAGACATTTGGTATAAAGAAATAATGTGATTCCTGTAATAGGTAAAATGTATCTTTGTTCCAGCTCTGTTTTTAAGGTCCTATAGATAGGCTATAAAAAATCTGTGGTATTTATTATGGGTTAGTCAGTGGCAAGAGTATGATAGTATATGGTAGCTAAAATTAAAAACAACAGTTATGGTAAAAAGGGGAAAAGAACCTAGAATTACACAAACCAGGGGCAGAACCCACTAAGGTGTTATGGCTATTTGTAAATGACTGTTGCCCCCCAGCTAATGAGTATTTTCTTTTGATGCCTCTTAGAAAAAAGTTTTTTTTAACCTTTGGATTTTGTGAGGAGGAAATCTTATTTTGGAGTGGGTGGTTTTTGGATTTTGTTTTGCTTTTTAAAAATGTTTATTTAGTTTTGAGAGCAAAAGAGAGAGAGAGAGAGAGAATGTGTGTGCATGAGCAGGGGAGGAGCAGAGAGAGGGAGACAGAGAATCCCATGCACGCTCTGCACTGTTAGCCCAGAGCCTGACATGGGGCTCGAACTCATGAACCGTGAGATCATGACCTGAGCCGAAATTGAGAATCAGACGCTTAACCTATTGAGCCACCCAGGTGACCCAAGAGTAGGTATTTTGTAGGCACAAAATAATGTAACATTTTATTAAAAAGTTTTTTTTAATGTTTATTTTTGAGAGAGAGTGAGCAAGGGAGGGGCAGAGAGAGGGAGACACAGAATCTGAAACAAGTTCCAGGTTCTGAGTTGTCATCACAGAGCCTGACGTGAGACTCGAACTCACAAACTGTGAGGTCATGATCTGAGCTGAAGTCGGAGGCTTAACCTACTGAGCTGCCCAGGTGCCCAAATGATGTAACATTTTAGAGTTTAATTGGAATATTTAGTTCTGAAAATGACGAGTTGGTTTGCATGAAAATGTCAAAGAAAAGTTAATTTATCGGTCATTATTATTCTGGAGAAAATTCCACCCTGTAGACATTATCTATCAACTGTCATAGCAGAGTTCCAGAATATCAGATAGATGTTCAGCCTGACCTTGTGATAGGACAGCTGACGATGAGGGTGTGGGCAGAAGGGAAGTCACTTGTGGTAAAGATGGAATCAAGATCTGAGTCCACGCAGTTTGATTCCAGAGTCTAGCTTTTCACCAGTGGACCAGAAGCCACTGAGAGAGCCTGGACACTGTTTGTAAAAGAATGCCTGTTGGTTCTTTTTCTTCTTCTTCTTTCTTTTTTTTTAAATGTTTGTTTATTTTTGAGAGAGCGGGAGTGGGGGAGAGGAAGAGAGAGAGGCACAGAATCCAAAGCAGGCTCCGGGCTCTGAGCTGTCCACACAGAGCCTGACGTGGGACTTGAACTCATGAACCGAGAGATCATGACCTGAGCTGAAGTTGACAATCAACTGAGGCCCCTGGCACCCCTGCCTGTTGGTTCTTGTTACATAGAGACATTGCTGCTGGTTACGCATGCTGCTGTACCTCCTTGCTCTCTGCCCTCCTCTTACTCCACTGTTGGCCACGGTCGCTCATTAAGCACATCGTTATTGACCGCTGACTGTGCCAGCCACACATCTAAGAATAATAGCCTCTTTTTTTTTTTAATGTTTTATTTATTTTTGATACAGAGAAAGACAGAGCATGAGAGGGGAGGGGCAGAGAGAGAAGGAGACACAGAACTGGAAGCAGGCTCCAGGCTCTGAGCTAGCTGTCGGCACAGAGCCTGATGCGGGGCTCGAACCCACGAACGTGAGATCTGACCTGAGCCCAAGCCAGAGGCTTAACCGACTGAGCCACCCAGGCACCCCGAATAATAGCCTCTTGATTCCTCTTGAGCCTTCCGCTTTTGCCCCTCTAAAATCCATTCTTACACAGTGGGAGTGAATTTGTTTGTGGAGATCTTTTTTATTTTTACATTTATTTATTATTGAGAGACAGAGAGACAGAGGATGAGCAGGGGAGGGGCAGAGACGGGAAGACACAGAATCTGAAGCAGGCTCCAGGCTGTGAGCTGTCAGTACAGAGCCTGATGCGGGGCTCAAACTCCAACTGCGAGATCATGACCTGAGCCGATGTCGGATGCTTAACTAACTGAACTACCCAGGTGTCCTGGGAGTGAATTTTTTCAGCGACATAGATCATGTCATTCTTTTACTTAAAACCCTTTAGGAGTTCCTCATTCCACTAGGAATAAAATCTAGATTTCTTCCAGTGGTCATATACTACCATAGTCTGCCTCTTCCAAGTCTCTGATGCAACCTCTGACCGCTTTCTACCTTGTGTTCACTTCAGTCACATTTGCATCTTGTCTGTGCTGCTGACTGGGGAACTGACAGCTGACTGTCACTCTGCATTTATCAGAACCCCCAGCCTGGAATTCTCTTCCATCAGGGTTTGATTTGCTTGCCCCATTTTATAACTTTGGTTTGCTTTCAGTATTCCTCCTTGAGGAGGCCTTCCCTGGCCACCAGTCTGAAGTAGCCCGTCACACGACACACAGGCCACCTTGGGTGCAGAGTCTACCAAAAAAACAAACTAACTAAAAAACAGACATAAGGTAGCCCGTCACACTCTGTCATCTTACCTTATTTTTTTCAGATCATTTATCATCTTTGCTTATTTACGTATGTATTATTTGACCCCTCCCCTGACTGTAAGTTCCACAAAAGTATCGTCCCAATGCCTGAAGTAGTTTTAGAACAGTGTCCGCTCTCAAGAAACATTTTTAAAACAAATGAATAAGCCTACCATGATCTCCTCCTCAATCTCTGTTAGAGTCATCCGCCATATTGAGGTTGTTAGTAATGAGCTGGTGGGGAGCACTGGGTCTGGGTGTTTAATCCTGACACCATTTACTAACCATGTATGGTACTCATGCTTGATTTGCTAAGTATGTACTGTATATGAGTACCATATGTTGATTTATTTCTTTTTCCAAAGTTGTAATTGCAACCCCAAAATGGGATATTTGGCAAACAAGCAGGTCCTAGGCTGAGCCATCATTGTCTCCGGACTGGTGATTCTAGTAGTCACGTAACAGGCCTTGTGTTTCTAGGACCCCCCTCCCCCCATAAACATGCACAGTGTTTTCACTACACTGCAGGTGATGATCCTTTCAAAACCTAAGTCAGACCCTGTCCCTCCTTTGCATGAGACTTCGTGATGGCCTGACGTTTCACTGAGAAAAGCCAGAAGCCTTACAGTGCAGTCCGCCTTTTCACCCTCAGCCCCACCCTCCATGCTTGCTTGCTCACTCAGCCACATTGGTTTTCTCAGTGTTTCTCTTACCTGCAAGGAATGGTTCTTTCCTTATGTCCTGAGCACTATTCGTTATAATGTAAAGTGGACCATGATCATAACTGTATTAGTATCGAGTTAGTTGACAAGTGGCAGAAATGTAGCTCAGATGAAAAAGGGAATTTGAATTTTTGTAGTCTGGAAGTTTGTTGTTGTTTAATATTTGTTTATTTTCTTATTTATTTAAAAATATTTATTTAATGTTTTTACTTATTTTTGATAGAGAGACAGAGCATGAGAGGGGGAGGGGCAGAGAGAGAAGGAGACACAGAACCGGAAGCAGGCTCCAGGCTGTGAGCTGTCAGCACAGAGCCTGATGCGGGGCTCGAACCCACAAACCTGAGATCTGACCTGAGCTGAAGTCGGAGGCTTAACTGACTGAGCCACCCAGGCGCCCCTGTTGTTGTTTTTAAATGTTTTATTTACTTTTTAAGAGAGAAAGAGAGTGCACAAAGCAGGGGAGGGGCAGAGAGAGAGAGGGGTACACAGGATCTGTAGCAGGCTCTGCACTGATAGGCTGAAAGCACAGAGTCCCAAGTGAGGCTTGAACTCACGAACCACAAGACTGTGACCTGAGCTGAGGTTGGACACTCAACCAGCTGAACCACTCAGGTGCCTCATAATCTGAAAGTTTTGTGTGTGAACCTGGGTAGAAGTTCAGAGGAGCAGCGAGAATTGTTTTTTTCCTCCATCTTTGTCTTCCTTTATATTAGCTTCATGCTCATCAGATTTTCCTTGTGTTGTAGCAGAGACGCCTATCTATAGCTCTGGGCCTCACCTCTGTAACTAGGGCAGCCAGCAAAACGAGATTTCTTTTTTATGTTTCTAGGAAAAGTTCCGAGGAGGGTTCCAGTGAGCTGCTTGGGACATAAGCTCATTCTTCAACCAGTCATAGTGGACAGGAGAATTGATTGGACAGCCCTGGATTTACTCACTACATGGTATTAGATCCCCTCAAGAAGAAGGGATTCTCTTCCTAGAAAGGGGCAGGAAGAGGCTAGACAGACAAGAACCAGCATTAGACTATTTAACATGAACACAGATATAACCTGTTTTAACAGAGGTGCAAACAAAATGCTTTGATAATACCCAAGAAATATCAGATAATCCTGATTTTGCGGACCAAGGAATCTTCACTGAGACAGCTAAATTTAAACGGGCTCTTTCAAGTAAGAAGCATGTTGAAAAATAGAAAAGTTTAGGTGGTGGAAAAGTGTGCTGCTGGGACTCGGCAGTTGGAACATGGCGAAGGAAAGGCTGAGGCCACTAGTCCTTAGAATAGAGTGTCGGAAGCTTAGGCTTTATTCAGTGGACGCTGGAAGCTAGTAGTTTTTGAGCAAGAGAGTAGTTTCATCAGGCCTCTCTTTGCAGTGGACCAGCCAGGTGATAAGAAGGCTGAGGCAGGCCAAGAACGGTGTGGGACAGAAGGGGACAGATTGGAAACCATTTGGGAGACAAAAATGAAAATGCTTATTAATACTTGGATGTGCCAAATCTCAGTAACTGAGGAGCTGTAACCAGGGAAGTAATTAAAACCGCCTGGGGCAAAGTGGCCGCGTGAGTAGCACACACCCACTCGCTGACCTACTTGACTGGAGGTCGCGTGAGCAGTGTCAAACCACCACTGATGTCACAGAAAAATTGTTCTACTATATGGTATCCATTTTCTTGGGTCAAGGCGATTTCGAAGTTTTCCACTTTTCCTCCATGATGCTGCAATTCCTGTTTCCCTCCCCCTCTCAACTAGATTCTGAAAGTCTTTTAGTATGAGGACCATATGTTTTATTTCTTTTGGTTTTTTACCATGAAACTCAGCATGGAACTGTGCATTTGGCCAACTGAATATTTGTTAACCAGTATCTCTACTTCTACGTTTTCTTGTTTTATTTTATTGCCTCATTAAAATCTGAAGTCTCATTAAAATCAGTCAAAGGTGATCTGTTCCCGACCAAATAAATACTGTGATCTATTCGATCAGTTCTGTATTCCCTATTCTGTTCTTTTTTTAAAAAAATATTTTTTTACATTTATTTTTGAGAGAGACACAGCACAAGTCGGGGAGGGGCAGAGAGAGAATGTGACACAGACTCCGAAGCAGGCTCCAGGCTGCCAGCACGGAGCCCAGTGCAGGGCCTCTAACTCACAAACTGAGATCATGTCCTGAGCCAAAGTCAAGATGCTTAACCGACTGAGCCACCCATGTGCCCCTGTATTCCCTATTCTGTTCTAATGGCTAAAGGGCACACCGGATTATATAATTTTCTCCATCAGAGTAACTCGATTCAGAGCTTCCCCATCAGTTATATTGCTATACACAGGACTTTTATTTAGTTTTTTAATGTTTGTTTATTTTGAGAGAGAGAGAGAGTGTGCGAGTGGGGTTGATGCAGAGAGAGAAAGAGAGAATCCCAAGCAGGGTCCTTGCTGCCAGTGCAGAGTGGGATGCAGGGTCTGAACTCATGAACCATGAGATCATGACCTGAGCTAAAACCAAGAGTAAGATGCTTAACCACCTGAGCCCCACATGCCCCTGCACAGGACTTTTAGAGGATTGAAGGATGCAACTGCCATGACTTACAGCATCAGAGGAATTCTGCCTGAAGTAAATTCTGTTACAAACAAATATCAAAACTGAATTCTCTCTGTAGTCTGGACCTCATAATGTTATGAGAGGTAGGACATAAAATTCTTCTATCTTGCCATGTATGAAACTTAAATAACTTATATTTTCTACATCTGGGTTTTCTGCAGTGCTGACTCAAGACATAGACTTCTTAGCTTTTTGTTAAAATGTACTTGAGCAGTTACCATTTACTCAAGGCAGCCTTAGTGATCCTTGGATGTTGCTTGAATAGCAGTTAAATTTCATAAAGTTCTAATGAAAATAACCTCTCAAATATATATCCACTTCCACTTGGAGAGCTTTTTATTTCACAGCCTCCATATTATATTAAGATCAGTTTCTGGGACTCGATTTTCCTTCATTCACACAGTATCTATTGAGCACCTAGTGTGCACGCAGTCTAAGAGGTGAGGAGGTAGCAGGAAATGAAACAAACCAAAACATTTCTTTATTCATGGAGAGACATTCCAGTGGGAGAAGACAGACCGTGAACAAAGAAGTACAGCTATGTTGATGGTGATAAGCCCTTTGGGAAAAATAAAGCAGGAAAGAGGGAAGGAGCGCCAGGATTTGGCTGAGGGCAAGGTAATGGTGGGTCACTACAGAGTGGTTGGGGAAGATGACATTTGAGCAAGGAAGTGAGTCATGCAGATGTCTGAGGGAAGTCGTTCTCGGGGGAGGGAATAGCTCTGAGGCCTTTTTTGAGTTTCATTTTATTGAGTGGTTTTCCTTGATTAGGCTATGGATGTATATACAAAAAACTTTATAGAAAATGAAACATACATCTGTTGGAATAAAAACAGTTAATAATAATCATATAAATAGGTACTTTTGTTTACTTTTTTTAATGTTTAATGTTTATTTTTTATTTTTGAGTGAGAGACAGAACACGAGTGGGGGAGGGGCAGCGCGAAAGAGGGAGACACAGAATCCGAGGCAGGCTGCAGGCTGAGCCGTCAGAGCCTGATGCAGGCTCGAACTCATGAACTGCAAGATCATGACCTGAGCCGAAGTTGGATGTTTAACCAAAGGAGTCACCCAGGCACCCTGTTTGGTTTTTTTTCTTAAGTTAATTTGGGGACGGGGGGCTCACAAGTGGAGGAGGGGCAGAAAGAGGGAGAGACCAAATCCCAAGCAGTTTTTGCATTGCCAACGCAGAGTCCCACTGGGCCCACACTTGATCTTGGCCTGAGCCCAGATCAAGAGTCAGATGCTTGGGGCACCTGGGTGGCTCGTCGGTTAAGTGTCCGACTCTTGATTTCAGCTCAGGTCATGATCTTGAGGTTCGTGGGTTCAAGCCCTGCATCAGGTTCTGTGCTGGCAGCTCTCAGCCTGGACCTACCTCGGATTCTGTCTCCCTCTCTCTCTGCCCCTCCCCTACTCGCACTCTGTGTGCGTGCATGCATGTGTGCGTGCGTGTATGTCTTTTTCTGGAAAATAAATAAATAAACATTAAAAAAAACAGTCAAATGCTTAACTGACTGAGCCACCCAGGCGCCTCCTTGAATTCTTTTCTTGATACTGGACTAGTATTAAAAATTGGCGTGGCATGAGTCTCCTGGCTGGCTCAGTTGGTGCAGTGTGCACTCTTGATCTTGGGGTTATAAGTTGCTTGCTTGCACCCCATGCTGGGTGTAGAGATTATTTAAAAATAAAATCTTACAAAAACATGTGGAGTGTGTGAATATGTATATCCCTGGCTATTTTGTGTATGAAGGTTTTACCGAGGCAGCCCTAGTAAATTATAGTGTAGAATGCTCCTTTTCTTTTAAATGTAGTTTTTCTTTTCTTTCCTTTTTTTCTCTTCTCTCTTCTCTTCTCTTCTCTTCTCTTCTCTTCTCTTCTCTTCTCGTGAGACAGGGAGTGTGAGTCAGGGAGAGGGACAGAGTGGGGGAGAGAGAGAATCTTAAATTCATGCTCAGCTCAGAACCTTATGTGGGGCTTGATCCTATGACTTTGGGATTATGACCTGCGCCGAAATCAAGAGTCAGATGCTCAACTGACTGAACTACCCTGGTGCCCCTAGAATGTTCCTTCAGGAGAAGTTATAACTCATCATTTGAGTTCAGCAGTTAGCCTTTGTTTATTTTGCTTTTGCTGTTAGATTAGTACCGTGCCGAGTATTGGGGAAGATAAAGTAGAAGACATTATGCTCTGGTCTGATTAGCCAGACTGTCATCAATATAGATACCATAAAATAAACCAGCATGGTTGAGTGGGTGCAGTGCTGAAGGAGCATTCCTAAGTATTTTCCTCTAGTGGCAGAGAAACCGTACATACCAGTTCAGCCCTACAGCTTTTACTCTTTACAGTCCTGAGCAAATTTTGGGAGAGAGAGCTTCCTTTTGGGAATAGGTGTCAGAGAAGAGTTTGATTTCAGTTGGGTTCAAAGTGCTTGAGAGGACTGTTTTCATTGCATAATGATTCTAGAGCGATGGTTGGGTAAACAAGTTGCTGGAAACAAATATGATGTATTGATTTTCTATTGTGGAACCATGGTGTGCTATGGGATGTTGTGTTGTAATATTTGATTTTCATTATTGGATGTAAATAAGCTGAATCCATTGATACACATACAACATAAGAATGGCACTGTTCACCTTGAAAACCAACAGTGTTTTCCTTATACCTTATAATCATGTTAATTTATATTACCAACTGGTTGAATTAGTCCCCCCACTCCACCATGAAGAGTAGATATTTTTATTTTATTTTATCATAGTTGTTAAGTATAGAACAAAGCCATTTTCTCCTCATCCTTCAAGTGATGTGTGGGTAATCTTTTTTATCGCATGTATACTGATCAGTATGTCAGGTATAATGTCATTACCAAAACATTTTCCTTTTAAGCTGTTACTCGCTTCATAAGGTCTTTTTCCTCCTTCATTCAACAATTCATTAATTGAACTGATACTTATTGAGTGCCTATTTTGTTTTAGACATGTCTTTAGGATTCACTGATGAGGAAGACGTTTTACTTGCCTTCATAGAGGTAAAAGTATGGAAGATGAAACAGATTGTTAATTACGGTATTGTGTGTGTGTGTGTTTAAATAGACTTCTTTTAAGGTTTATTTTGAGAGAGAGAGATAAATAGCATGAGCAGGGGAGGGGAAGAGAGAGAGAGAGAGAGAGAATCCCAAGCAGGCTCACGAATTGTGAGATCACAACCTGAGCCAAGGAGTCAGACACTTAATTGACTGAGCCACCCAGGTGCCCCTATGTGGTGTGTGTTGTAAATAGGGAAGAAGAGGGTTCTATTTGGGTATACTTAGCAGCGGTACCTGACTCAGAGCAAGAGACATCTAAATTGAAACCTGAAGAATGGTGAAGAATCAGCTAACTGAAAACTAGGTATGGCAATTCAAGGAAAACAGAAGGCTATTCCGGGGAGGGGAGACTCTAACACAGGGGCCCAGAGGCAAAACAAAACAACAAGAAGCAAGCAAGCAAAACAGGTATCTTTGCACATGGCCAACAATGGATAATTCCTAATGTCTGGAGCATAGTTTGTTGTTGTTATTGTTTTAATTAAGTAAGTTCCACCTCCAATGTGGAGCTTGAATTTATAACCCTGAGATCAGGAGTTGTATGCTCCACTAACTGAGCCAGCCAGGAGCCTCAGATTTTATATTTCTTTAAAGTAACTCTGATGTGGGGCTTGAACTCACAACCCTGAGATTAAGAGTCACATGCTCTACCCAGTGAGCCAACCAGGCGCCCCTAGAACATAGATTTTGAGGAGGGAAGTTGCCAGGAGCTTTCAAAGCCATTACTAAATTTGAATCCCATCCTGTTGACCTTTGAGAAATGCTTGAGAGGTTTGCACCAGAGGATTGACAGGATTTGCCATTTATAGAGACCACAGTGGTTGCAGCTGAAGGATAAAAAGAGAGGGCAGGTCTGTGGTAGGAGGCCAGCCGCTGTGATGGGAACGCTTCCGGTGGTGGTGGTGCGCCAGGACTGGGGCATTAGCAGTAGCAACGTAGAGAAGTGGGTGGACTCGGACTGCTTGGAAGATGGGGCCCCCAGGACTTGATGACTGAAGGAAGAAGAGTCAAGCGTGTTCCTAGGTTTCTGTCTGGGGCCAGAGCGATCATGATGGTGGTACTTAACTCCAGTTGTTGGTTTATTGCCTCTTACCTCTCCAGGCGTGCCTTTCACTGCCTGCTCTGGGGAAGTGGATGTGGACCCTTTAATGACCCCTTGCCGGTGGTGGGATGTTAGGAGAGAGACTGACGAAGGGAAGGGTCTGAGTTGCTGGTTCCAGTGTGCTTGCCTGGGGGCCATGGCAGCTTCCCCCTCCTTCCCACTTTGGGTGGTTTTGTAGCAGGGTGCCTTCAGGGAGATACTTCCCTACATAACTGCTTTCTAAGGGGTTCCAGAGGGTAGATTTCCAGAAGTTCTATCAGATGTGAGCCCTCTCCAACAAGGTCTGGATTTCAGTCCTAGGTTTGGGAGAAGTCTTCCTTGGGTGCTCTGTCTCGGCCCTCAGGATAGTGGTGCTGACATATTATGCCACGTTGTTACATTTTATATCATCTTTTCTTTAGAGTTCTTTTCTTTCTAGCCTATTCCTTATTACTTCAATTCCCTGTTGTGTAATTCCCAGTTAGTACTTCTTTACTTTAAAAAGCCTTTCTTGTTGAAGTTACTGTTTGGTTTTTCTTTTTTGTTTGACTCAGTCCAGCATGAAGACGTGGGTTGGAGATTGCCCCGGGAGACTGAGAGAAAAGGTAACAGTAGGGCCTGGGCTGCTGTTCTAGGGCCACTGCTCTGAGGCCTGTTCACGTGAAGGAGGCTAAGGAAAATTGGCCACAAAAGCGGGAGAATCAGGTATCACTGATGGTATTGAAAGTTCAAGTAATAGAAGGAGTGGAAATTGTTCACAAATAGCAGAAGTAGTAAACAGCTTAAAAATAGTTATTTGCTTGTTTATTTGGGAAGCACCCTTAGAAATTCTACCTGGTTGAGTTTACCAAGAATGTGAGCTCCCACTACTTGTCGCCTGAGTTCTGGAAGCTTTCTGCTTGGGTGACAGTGCAGGTTCCACCATGTGCTGGCTGTGTAGCCGGGGATGATTTATTAAGTTCTGTGTACCCTCCTGATCTGTGTGTGGAGTGGGAATAATGTCAATCGGATATTATTCCTAGGGTCGCACTGACGGTGGAAAGGCTTAATGTACAGAAGGCGCTTGGCACGCAGACCCCAGGTGAACTGTGACCTGGTGGTGTTGGGACGCTGGGCCTGCCGGCAGGTGGCGCGCTACAAAGAGGGTCAGGGCTGCAGCGCCACCCTGAGGGCGTCGAGGAGGCTCACCCAGTGAGTAGAGTGTTGGGGAGAGGCCTGCATAGGGTGCCTGAGGGATGCTGAGGAGGAGTCCTGAGGAGGTGAAGGCTGGGTTGGATCTTAGAGGAGTGCAGGGAGGAGGGGTCTCACGGTGGAGGCCTGGCTGGGGCCATGGCAGAGGGGTACCTCCTCCGAACACTACCCTAGCTTCGGTGTGTATTTTACCCTTGTGTCCCAGAGTGTGCTTCATGACAGTCTAGAGCTATTGAAAACTTTTATTTGGTGCCAACGCTCCCTTAGGCTTCCATTGATTGAGCTTTGAGTGTAACTGTAACTGTAAGCTGTAGTGTTCTAGAAGGGGAGCGAAGCACTGCACCTGGTGCTGCTTTGTTGGATTTTTCTCCCCGCACTGAATAATTTTGTCCAGTCCCTGGGTGTTGATATAGCTCAGAACTCCTTACAGGTCACACGAGTTCTCAACTTGCAATTCTTTTTGAAAAGTTCAACAATGGAAGAGATGGAATTCCTCAGAACTGTGGCTCTTCTTTCAAAACCTTACATTTTTGGAGATTTCAGAAATAAGAGTGTGATTAACTTTTGATTCCTTAGAGGAAAAAAAGCAATAATTCAGCCTTAAAACTCAATGATTTCTTCTCTTATTAGAATGTTTTCTTTTCTTTTTTCCCTATCTACGAAACTCCTCCTCCTCCTTAAACAGATAGCTCCAGTGTCCATTTTCTTTGGAGTCCTTCCTGACATTTATGAATCTGCAGTCCTACCAAAGCCCTGTCCTAAGATTGTTGTAATGCTGATAAGCTTTCACTGAGGACCTTTAAGTCAAAAAACAAGAACAAAGCAACAAGGGTTCATTTGAGTTTCCTTAACATCCTGGTTGAGGACGTCCCTTTGCTGGAATGGCACTGTTATCCTTAAGTTCTCTGGAGAGTTTTTCCTGAATCTTTAGAGGAGGATGAATATATTCTCTACAAAAAGATTAGAAGAAGAATCTTTTTGTTTTCAGAAAGAAGAGTTAAACCATTCTTTATTGGTTGGCTAGGACTTCTGGGAATTATACAAGAAGGAAGCTGAGAAGGAAGATGTCAAACTGTGACCCTCTGAAGGTTTTTGTTTTTGTTTTCCCCTCCCTGCTCTTACATGTAACAGACACCTATAGGTGACTCTGTTTTTGGTGAAGAACAAGTATTTATGTAAAAGAGCATTGAGAGACCAAAATAGACCCTTAGGGCGTTTCACTTTGCTTGACTGTAGCTTGCATCAGATGGCCAGGCAGTGAAGTCTGCGTCTTCTTTTTTTTTTTTTAATATATTTTTAAATGTTTTATTTATTTTTGACACAGAGAGAGACACAGCATGAGAGGGGGAGGGGCAGAGAGAGAAGGAGACGCAGAACCAGAAGCAGGCTCCAGGCTCTGAGCTAGCTGTCAGCACAGAGCCTGACACGGGGCTCGAACCCACGCATGTGAGATCTGGCCTGAGCTGAAGTCGGAGGCTTAACCGACTGAGCCACCCAGGCGCCCCAGGTCTGCGTCTTCTGAAAACTGCGTCTTTTGCTTATAAATGAAGGGCAAGGGTCACTTCCAGATTATTATATATTTGGAATTTTGGGGTTGTTTTGAAGGTTGATGAAATATTTGCTGTTGGTGATTATTGAAAAGGTAAAAGAAAAATGTGATTTGTACTTTAAGAACAAGTATACATTTGGTAGTTTGAATATAAAAGAATTGAAAAAATTATATGCTGAACATGCCAGACCTGCCACTTAGCTCCTACAGTCACATTTTCACTGTTTGCTCTATAATACGCATTAACTGTATTTTACTATACTGATGATACTTGAACAACGAGGGATGTTAGAGCTACTGACCTCATGTGTAGTCAAATCTCCATATAACTTTTTATAAATTAAAAAAAAGTTTATTTTTGAGAGAGAGAGAGAGAGAGAGAGAGAGAGAGACAGAGTGTGAATGGGGGAGGGGCAGAGAGCAAGGGAGACACAGAATCCGAAGCAGGCTCCAGCCTCCGCTCTGTCAACACAGAGCCCCTCGGGGGGCTTGAACTCATGAGCTGTGAGATCATGACCTTCATGAACTGTGAGATCATAACTGGAGCCAAAGTTGGACACTTAACCAACTGAGCCACCTAGGCGCCCCTGCGTATAACTTCTGACTTCCCCCAAACTTTACTAATAGCCTGTTCACTAGAAGGCTTATTAATAACTTAAACTATTGATGAGCACATATTTTGTATGACACATGTATTATATACTGTATTCTCTTTTTAAAAGTATTGAAATGTAGTATACATACAATGTTATAGTAGTTTCAGGTCTGCAATGTTGTGATTTGACAGTTGTATACATTACTCAGTGCTCACCACCATAAATATAGTCACAAGAAAAAAGAAGATACATTTACAGTACTATGCTGTCTTTATTGAAAAAAGTCCAAAAAAGGGAAGAAAAGTCCATGTATAAGAGGACCTGCATAGTTTAAACCTATGCTGTTCAAGGGTCAGCTCTTTTATATAATCATGTATCTATCCTCTATCCATCTTTTTATTTGTGTTTAAGGATTATCATTGTAGCATTTAGTATTCTAGCAAAAGGCTGCGAATACTATACAAATAGGAGAATACTTACATGAAAATGGTATATCCATGGATAGAAGTATATGTGTATTCAGGTCAGTACACACAATGCTGTGTATTGTGTATTTCAGTGCAGTGTTGTGTATGTACTGACCTGAAATAATGTCCAAGATAAATGAAGTTAAAAAAAAAAAAGTTGCAGAAGAAAAAAAACGTTGCAGAAGGATATGTGCAGTATATTGCTATTTGCATGTGAAAAAAGGTATTTATGCATATATGCATGGAATATCTCCAGAAGGCTTAAATAAGAAGCTGATAAAAAGTGGGTGTCATGGGGTGCCTGGGTGGCTCAGTTGGTTAAGCGTCTAGCTTCCAGCTTCGGCTCAGGTCATGACCTCACCATTTGTGGGTTCGAGCCCTGCGTCGGGCTCCATGCTGACAGCTAGCTCAGAGCCTGAGGCCTGCTTTGGATTCTGTGTCTCCCTCTCTCTCTAACCCTCCCCTGCTTGTGCTGTCTCTGTCTCTCATAAATAAATAAAAAACGTTAAAAAAATAAATTTAAAAAAATGGGTGTCTTGCAGCCTCCTACGATAATATATACCTATATAATACATATAATACATATATGCATATATTTTATAAATAATATATATGACTTATATATGTCATATATATTACACATTTTAAATATTGTGGCTTATTCGTATTAACTGCTAGAAATTTTATGTGCCTCCCTGAAATTTTCAGATGTCAAGATGTCAAAATCATAGTCCTTATTAGATTATAGGTTGTAACAAACAAAAATTGAAGCCAGATAGCTAAAGTTTGAATTCTTGCTTTGTGTTTACATGTGGTATAAATTTTGCTGTTGATAAAACAAAGAAAATTCTTGAATAGTTATTAATAGTTTTAACTTAGATCATCCATGGCAAGTTCCTAATTTAAGCACAGTGGCTGACACATTGTGGTTGACAGTTAGTAAAGATTAGATATTATCAAGATGCACAGTTTTGTGGGAGAGGCAAAGCATACGTAATTTAAGTGTTTTGAGGCACCTGGCTGGCTCAGTCAGAAGAGCATGCGACTCTTGAGCCCCACAGTGCGTGTAGAGATTACTTATAAATAAATAAACTTTAAAAAATAATATAAGTATTTTATATGGGTGTTTCTATGGGGATGTATAGGTAAGGGGGAAATCAGAGAATACTGTAGAGAAGGGACCTTTGAAAAGTTTAGAGGGGTGAGGAAGGCCATTCCGATTGTGAGGAGTCCTTCTGCAGAAGCAAGAAGCATGTGGAGGAGTTCATCATGGCTCGGACCAGTCCAGGTTATGAGAGGGGAAATTGCTGGCTACCACTTACTGAGCACTTAGCTAAGGTACTGCTCTTAGTGTTTTTTGTGTTTTAAGCTTCTAGAGTAACCATGATATGTATGTGTACTGTTCTCCTCATTTTACTAATGACACTGAGGCAGAGAGGTGAATAAAGTCACTTGCTCAAGATCAGTCACATGAAGTAGTGAGTCTATGTTTGTGTGTACCTGGGACCCATTGTGCTGCCTCACGAGACTAGAAGCTAGGAGTAGGGCTGACCTTGAACAACATATGGATTCACTTCCATAAGCTTTGGGAAACTATTAAAAGATTTTAAGCAAAGAGTGAATCTCTCCTGTTTTTCCACTTGGACAACCAGTGATGGCTCAGGGGAGATAAAAGTCTTGCTCGTCGTCTTCTTCCTTCTTCTATCCCATATCCTTTATGTTGTGAAGAATTCGTATGGTTAATAGTAATACTTTTAGAAAAGTGGAAGAGTTCTAAATTTGTCTTTGCTTTGTGATGAATATGAAGCCATTTTCAGGACTTCTCCAACTATATCAAAATAAAGGCAAGAACCAGCAGTAACAGTTCTGTGGCATACAGGTTTTGACTAAAGCTCCTGTATTAGTTATTAATTGTTACATATCAAATTACCCCAAAGCAGTGGCTTAACATAGTGCTCAGCATTTATGATCTGACATAGTTTTCTCGGGTGAGGAAGTAGCTTACCTGGGGGGTCCTGGCTGTGGCCTGCAGTCATCTGAGGTCTTGGCTGGGGCTAGGGGACCTAGTTTCAAGATTGCTCATTCACATGGCTGGCAGGTTTGGGCTGATTTTGGCAGAAGTCTTAGTTCCTCGCCACTTTGGAACTTCTTCACAGAGTTGCTTAAGGATCCTCACGATACTGTAGCTGGCTTTCCAGAGGAGGGGGTCCAGGAAAGAAGAGGCTGCAGTGCCTTTATTTATTTATTAAAATTTTTTTTGATGTTTATTTTTTGAGAATTAGGGGGAGAGAGAGAGAGACAGAGACAGAGAGAGAATGAGTTGGGGGAGAGACAGAGAGAGAGGGAGACACAGAGTCTGAAGCAGGCTCCAGTTTCTGAGCTGTCGGCACAGAGCCCGGTACAGGGCTTGAACTCATGAACCGTGAGATCATGACCTGAGCCAAAGTCGGAGTCTTAATGGACTAAGCCACCCAGGTGGCCCTGCAATGTCTTCTATGACCTAGCATTGGAAGACTTTGTTGTCCTTCCTCCACTATTGTGTTGATTACTCTGGTCCTTCTGGTTCAGTTGTGGGATGGTACCATAGGAGGTTTTGAATACCAGGGGGCAGAGTTCAGTGGGTGCCATTGGGAGACTAGCTGCCGTTGTTCCCATGAAAACATTACCGAATGGAATAATAAAATGTAAAACTGGAAGGAACCCTAGTGTAGTGTTTTCAGAGTGTGACCATATTCCTGCTTGGTTCAATCGGAAGAGCATGCAACTCTTTTTTTTTTTTTAATGTCTTTATTTTATTTTGAGAGAGACAGAGAATGAGTGGGGGAAGGGCAGAGAGAGAGGGAGATACAGAATCTGAAGCAGACTCCAGACTCTGAGCTGTCAGCCAGGGCCCGACGTGGGGCTCAAACCCACAGACTGTGAGATCGTGACCTGAGCCGAATTCGGCGCTTAACTGACTGAGCTACCCACGTGCCCCAAGAGCATGCAACTCTTGATCATGGGGTTGTGACTTCGAGTTTCATGTTAGGTGTAGAGATTACTTGAATAAATAAATGTAAGAAAAAAAACCTAATAAAATTCTCTACTGTGTGTCCCTAAGACCATTAGTATCACTTGGGAACTTAAAACAAAAATACAGTATTTGACATGGTGTATAGACTTAGAGATGGGGCACCTGGGTGGCTCAATAGGTTGAGCAGCCAACTTTGACTCAGGTGATGATCTCTCAGTTTGTGAGTTCAAGCCCCACATCGGGCTTGCAGCTGTCAGCATGAAGTCTGCTTCAGATCCTTTCTCCCATCTTCTCTCTTCCCTCCTCCGCTCATGTGCACATGTGATGCATGTGCATGCGCCCTCTCAAAAATATATAGAAATTAAAGAAAAAAAGACTTAGAGATGCCCAACAATTAAAAAAATAAAGGATAGGGTTGTCTGGGTGGCTCAGTTGGTTAAGCATCTGATTCTTGATTTTGACTCAGGTCTTGATCTCTTGGTTGGTGAGATTGAGCCCTGTGTGGGGTTCTGCACTGACAGTGCAGAGTATGCTTCAGACTCTCTCCTTTGCCCCTCCCCTACTCACATTTTCTCTTTCTCTCTCTCTCCAAAAAAATAAACATAAAAAAACCCCCCAGATATTAGGAGTACCTGGCTGGCTCAGTCAGTGGAGCATGCAACTCTTGATCTCAGGGTTGTGAGTTTGAGCCCCACATTGGGTATAGACATTCCTGAAAAAAAAAAACAAAAAACAAAAAAAACCCCCAAAAAAACCACACAACAAAAAAAACAGACTTTACATTTTGAAACTTTAGGTTTATAGAAAAGTTGAGTTGATAGCACAGAGAGTTCCTGTACACAACACACACACACACACACACACACACACACACACACACACACACACACAGAGTTTCCCGTACTATTAATATCTTGTATTAGTGGGTATATGTGTTTAATGAATCAGTATTGCTTCTTTATTATTAAAGCCCATACTTTGCATTATGATTTGTTCTTGGTACAGTTCTGTGGGTTTTGACAAATGCCTAATGTCATGTATCCATCCTTTCATTATCATGCAGAATACTTTCACTATCTACCCTGAAACTCTGATGCCCTTCATCTGTTCATCTATCCCTCTTTCTCATTTTACACTGTGTAATTTTATCTTTTCCAAAATGTCGTATAGTTAGAATCATATGGTATATCCTTTTCAGATTGGCTTTGAACAACTTAGCATTGTGTGCAAGTGTCTCCATGTGTTTTTGTTTGTTTATTTTGTGTATGTATGTTGATAGCTCATTTCTTTTTATTGCTGAATAACCACAGTTTACTTATCCATTTACTGACTGAAGGACATCTTGGTTGCGTCCTGTTTATTGGTGATTTATGAGTAAAGCTGCAGTAAATATATGTACCGGGTTTTGTGTGAACGTGTTTTCATGTCAGCTGGGTAGAGCCAGGTGTGCTGCTGTGGGATGTGTGGTAAAATAGTGTACCTTTGGGTTTGCAAGAAACAGCCATACTGTGTTTAATGTTTGGTGGAGTTGCCAAGTGCTTCAGCTTCCTGTGTGTTTTCTTTCTTTCTTCCTTTTTTTTTTCCCCTTCCTTTCTGTGTTGTCTTTGGGTTTCCCTGCAAATTCCTTCTTAAATAGAATCAGTCTTGCAGCTCTCCCTTCTAATCCGCTGTTACTTATCAGGAGCCCTGTTCATTTGGTGGTAAGGCTTTGGGAGGGGGAACATTCTATAATCTTATATTAAATCTTAGCTTTTTGGTGTGCCTTGGTCTCTGGGTTATGGTCTTCACAAGTTTGTTAGCTTCCCCTCCCCTCTTCCGTGAGACAGGAAGGCAAGAGGGGGCTGGAGCCAACTAACTGTACTTTCCATAGGTCAAACAGGCTCTGACAAAGCAGTTTCCCTTAGAGGACAGGCTTTCCTTATGGAGGATGCTCTGAGCTATTCCAAAATGGTTACTCTCCTCTCCCCTGCCCAAAACAATAGGGGATTTTTCTCTGATCTTCATGTGAGAACCTGGTGGGGCTCCTGAAGGGAAAAGTCTGGACCTCCAGGAGTTTTTAACTCTCAAATGAGTACTTAAATCTTTAGAAATTTGTCAAAATTACCATTTAAGTGTTCTTACCAATTATTGGCTCTTGCAGTTTTGCTTCAGGTAAGCCAGACTCAGCTGTGATTCTCAGTATTTTCTCTCCAGATTTTCGGCTGGTGGTTTGCCCTTGACCTAAAATTCTCTCATGGATCTAAAAAAAAGTGATTGAGTTCAGGTTTTTTTCTTCCCCACACTTTTTTTCTTGCTCTGAAGATGGCAGCTACAACTCTGTATGAGTCAGAGCTAAAAGGTGGAAGGAAGTCTGGTGCCCTGCAGTCTTTGTTTAAACAAATCCCTGCAGTCGATTCTGAGGAGTGCTAGTGGTTGAGACCCACTGATTTAATCCAAGCCCCTCATTTTAAAGATGAGAACACTGAAATTTAAAGAGTACAAATGATTTTTCGAAGATTATACAAAGTTCAGACCTAGATTAGAATATGAGTCTCTTGACCAGATAATCTTCATACTGGGTTTTTTTTTTTTTTTTGTATTTACATATAGTTACTTTAATGGGGGTTAACTATGTTTCACATTGCAGGTTGTGATAAATAATCTTTATTTTGATACTTGACTGATTTAAATCCTTGATATTTACTTCACATTCATTTTAGGATCTAGTTATAATGATAGTTATTGTCATAGCTGTCTCGAAGCTCATTTGAAATGTTCTCTTTGATATAGATATCAGCCCACTTCAGAAGTGAGCTCTTGTAGCATGGCTGTGAGTAAAATAGTATGTAGACATTGTTGTTTCCCTCATTTATTCCTTATAGAAATACTTAAAAGTACCTAAAAGAAAACCTTAGAGCTCTTCGTTTAGTCTTGGAAATCCTAATGTGCACAAACCATTAACATGGGATGAAACAACTGTATACGTCAGTTCCTTGCCCCCCCCCCCCCCCCCCCCCCCCGCCCCCCGCCTTTCCATCACGTCACTTACTTAGTCTTTAGTACAGACTGGATAGAGCCGCAGTGCCTTACTCTTCTCTTTGGACCGGTGGCCCCACTGTGCTTGGGATACGGCTTCCAAATTTCTGGAGAAGTCTGGGAATCTGTTCTAGAGCAGGAATTGGCAGACTTTTTCTGTAAAGGGCCAGAGAGAGAATATGTTAGCCTTGCAGGCCATTTTGGTGTCTGTTGCCACCACTCAACTATGTCCTTGTAGCAAGCAATGGTCAGTCATCAGCAGTATGTAAATGAATGGACGGGGCTGTGTTCTGTTAAACTTTATTTATAAAACCAGCTGCATGCCTGTGACTCATGGACTGTCGTTTGGTAGCTGCTGTTCTAGAGTCTGTAGAACTACTATATGCTTTTCACTTGTATGTTTTGAAAGATGCTGCTGTTTTTATTTACTAGATTGGAGCCTAAGATCACTTTTATTAGATTGCTTTCAAAAGTAATAATAGCTGTTTTGTTGTGGAACATTGCATCTTAATTTTGGTTTCTTTTTTGAGACCTGCTTTTTTGGTTTTGAAGAGATCCAGATTTTTTTGTTCTCGAAACAAGATTTGAGCAGGGTTGAGGCTTTATGATCTCATGTGAATCTGGATTAAAACAAACAAGAAAAAAAAAACCCAGTCACTATAATCTATACTATCCATGGTGAATGGTGAAACATGTCTTTTAATAAGTTCCTAAAGATAAAGAATAATAAGCAATCTCAAGTTATGGTGTATTCTAGGTGCCTCTGGAGATACTTACTAGGTTAGAGAGATGGGTTTAATTTACTTTGAGTCCTTGGCAGGTTGCTTATTGTATGTTTAGGAAAAGTGGGTGTTGGCATTTGTGCTTTGCAGCTAACACTAGTCTTGGAGTCTTCGCTGCCCTGGCTTCTCGTTAGCTCCTTAACATTCCTTTAGGGCTCTGGGGGCCTGGCTAGAGGGAGGAAAGGCAGGGACTGCTAGGAGCTGAGAGGACAGGTGCAAGCTGGGAAGTAGCCCAGGTAGCAAGAGCTGTATGAGGCCAGGGTTTGCATGTTTGGTCAAATGTCTGAACTTTTGCTAGAGAGAACTCTTGCCCGCCCCGCCCCCCCCCCCCGGGTCTGTTAATATATGCTACAAGTCATCTTTGTTCCAGAGATTTCTGCAATTTGAGTTATTTAAAAATTATGCAAATTATAAAAATCTGTTTGGGGTTCCTTGTCCTTTGGGAAGTATGCTGACCTTTAATAATGGTGGGTAATTGAAATGTTAAAGGTCTTAGTAACGACTGCTATCAGTCCATTTTATAAAAGGTCAGTCTACAATGTTGGAATACTGACGGCTTGCTTACTTAGAAGTCTTATTAGAATTTAATTGTTTCAGGCTAAAAAGGATATCAGATGTAGACTCTAGAGGGCAGTGTAACTCAGCATTTTCATGTTTCTGGTATTGACGGTTTGCTTTGGAGAAACAAGAAACAATCCTTGAGTTCTGAACTATTTCCCCTTGACATGGAGTATCAGTTTGATACAATGTGAATTTTGGAAAAAAGAGCTCTGATTTGGCTTAGAAAGGTTACTTAGATAATCTATAATAATTATGGTTTTAGGGACTATCCTTGCTTGGTTTAAAACATTGGTTTAGAAAACCTGGAATTGTCTTATTGATACAACTAAATTGAATGGAGTTTGATTTTTAGGCATTTGTGGAACATTAAGCATAAGAAATAGTGTATCTTGTGTTTTCCAGTATTTTGGGGTGGGAAGTTAAATGTATGCTCTGTTAGAGAATTAGACAATCAGCAAGAGCTTGACTCGTGACATGTTTTTATACAGCCCTTCAAAGTGGAGAAGTTGAAACTGGAAGCTTAGTTGGTGAATAGCTGTATTAACCAACGTTTCAGAACTTTGCAAATGTTTTCTTTTAGCAAAACCCAGAGCATATTGTGCCAATCATCTTTTCCCTCTAATTTTTCAACTTATGTATCTTTTCAGGGAAATCTAATCTGTATGTTTTTGACTCGTTTACATGTAAGTCATCAAATACGGTTTGGAAAGAACTCTTTTGTATTTTGTAGTCCAAGGAGCTTTCGGGTCCTTTAAAAATTTTTTCTCCTTTAAAAGCAAAAGTGGGATTATCAAGCCCAAATGAGTTGATTTGCCAATTTTAGGTTGGGGATTTTAAACTATTATAAATTTAGGAAACCATTTTTGTGACTAAATTTTCTGGTGTTATTATGGTGTGGAAATTGGTATGTCCCATGGGTAAGTGTGACAGTTGGACATTTGGGATTTTGAACTTTTGTTTTAATTTGGACCTATTAAAATGACCTTAAAGCATACTCTTTGAAAAGTTTTCATTTTCTTTGTCTTATCTAGGATAATTTCATGATCGAAACAAATGTGTTTCTTAGAGCACTTTGAAGTTCTTGGATGAAAGGCCTTATATAAGTGCGAATAGTACAGACTTAGAAATGTGGGGATTCTGTCTCCAGTTTGTGTCCACACTAATTTGTGGATGCCACAAGAGTATCTTCTGGTTTCATCTAGTTATTTATCTTCCCATGGCTTTCCACCGCAGGGCAGAATAAATAGCTATTTTGACCTTTTTCTTCTTTGGAAAGAAATTTTTGGTAAAAATTTACATTTTTTAGTAATGTTAAAACTGAAGTGCAGTTGGGAACCAGTCGGGAGTCTTGTGTACCAGCTTTGATTATTGCTGTTGGGCATTAGCTTCACCTCTGGCACCACCTGTGTGCATACCTTCCACACAAATCATGGAGAGTAGTAAAACACCTACTCATGTGTATAAAATGAAACACACATCTGGGGCGCCTGGGTGACTCAAGTCAGTTAAGTGTCCAACTCCCAATTTAGCAGGGAGGCCCTGCTCTCTCTCTCTCTCTCTCTCTCTCTCTCTCTCTCTCTCTTTCCTGTCTTCCCTCCTGACTCTGATCGGTTTTCTCCTTTGCACCTGGCGCCACTCAAGGTCCCCGTGACTGCACTAGGACGTCAGCTCCGTGAGGGCAGGGACTCTATCGGGCTGGCTGCTCTGCTGTGGCTCCCGGGCAGCGCCTGGCAGGGAGAGGCAGGTGACAGACATGTGTGGAGTGAGGGGTCCCCTCAGACTTGCCTGAGTATTTGGAGAGGGGACAAAAATGCTTGTATGAGGGTTTCCTCCAGAACCCTGAGGAGATGTGGTCGAGGAGGGTGCTGCCCCAGGACAGTGAGGTTGCACTGTGAGAGAGGGGACAGTGCCAGGTGCTGACAGCACTGGTTTCAGGAACGCAGGCTCTGTGGAATGGAGCCTTCCAGACGAGTCTAACAGGAGTGAGGGCAGGATTCTGCCCAGACTAGGAAAAGAGAGAGTCGTGGGGGCCTCCCCAGCCCTGATTCTGCCCGTGCCAGTGAGCCGGGCCAGAGGGCGCTGTGGCTCGGGGTCCCGCGGAGCGCTCGCGGAGGCGGGGAGGGGGCAGGCGGGGCAGGCGGGGCAGGGCGGCCCCACACACACAGGACGTAGAAGCTGCAGCCTAGTTTGCCATGAGAGCAGCCACTGCAGGTAAGCAGGCCTCACCTGCAGCCTCACCCATTCACTCTGGCACATGTGTACTGAGCATGCGCTATGTACCAGGCACAATTTTAGGCCTTAGAGGACAGTTCCAGGAGCTGAAGGTGCCGGGGAGCTGGGCCACAGGCCACAGGCCACAGGGAGGGGCCCACGTTGCCTCAGGAGAGTGCCACGGTCTCCCCTTCAGTGCAGAGCCTTCCTTTTTCCTCCCTGGATGCTGACGCTGGGCTGCCTCTCCATCTCCATCTCCATCTCCATTAGCCGTCAGTGCCTCCTATGTCACCAAGGCTGCTGGTGCTCAAGGAGGCACTGGGCAGTCTCTGGAGGTTCCCACTGCCTCTGGAGGCTCCTTACCACCAGGGGTCCTAGCCCCTTCTACCTGCTTCAAACTCCCCAAGGGACAGAGGGTTGTGTCCACCACCTGCTGTTCTGTGCTCTGGCTCTGGAGCTCCATCTGCTGTTTGACTCCCACCCCCAGCTGCCCTGGAGCCTGCCCCTGGCACTGGCTTTGTGGCTCGCTGGGGGCACGAAGCCAGCTGTGCCTGGTGAAGAAGCAGGAAATGGAGCGAGATACATTTTTTTAGTGCATATCTTTCTTTAGGGGTGTTTCTTCAGGGATGTTGGTCAGGTCTTTGGGTGAGGAGGTACCAAGTAGAGATAAGAGAGGGCCAGACTCTAAGAGTCAGTCATGTTGTGAGTTTAGAATGGACCTCAGTCTCTGACACTGGCACCTAGGCACCGATACCCAGGGCCAATTCTGACCCTTCCAAGGCCTGGGGTGGGGGGGGGCATTGGGAGATCCACCAAGTGCTCTGTGGGGTGTGCTAACCCCCAAGTCTTACCAGCTGGCGTAATCCGTTCACCTCTAGGCACGGGCTGTAGGACCAGCTCACACTTCCTCCTAGACTCTGGGAGTGGCAAGCCTGCTGATATCTTCTTGGCAGCTGCAGGGGTGAAGTCACCTGTAAATACTCGGGTGTGCATCTGAATCAGCTGAGTGAGGCTAAGAACACGCAAAGGCTGACGTGACCAGGTTTCCAGAATATGGTGCGCCGTGCGTGGCCCATGCAGGGAATTCTGGTCATGACCAGGCAGTGGGGCCGGGGCTGTCCTCAGAAGTATAGTGACCTCAGGTCATCTCTGGGGATGCTTCCAGCACTGCTGTTGTCTGATTCAGGGGAGAAGTGATGCAGCTTACGGGCTTGCAGACTTCAGTTTTTATATTAGAACTCTCCGAGCTCTGAGTCGACACAGTGCTGTAATTTTCAGGGCATATTTGTACAAGACACTTCCGAGAGAACCCAGATCTGCTGCAGGGCGGGCCGGAGCATTGGCAGAGTCTGCACACCAGGGCTGTGACTGAACATCAGTTCTTCAGGCAGGGGACGCCAGCGAGTGACAAGAAAGTAAATCACAGACAGCGTAAGCATTACCTGGAGCGAGGGGCTGCTGGACTGGGCTTACACCTCAGAAAGAAGGAGGTGGAAGACCGGAGGGGTGCTTATTATTATTATCATTTTTAAAAATTAAACATTTTTTTCTTCTTAAATGACCTTATCTGACAGCACCTGGTTGCTGAGGTCTGGTCATTTGGGTGAAACAGACAGGGTTGTTCCAGGATGGAGGCAGTACAGTGTTTCACAAAATTTGAGAAATTGCTGCCTAGAGCCTCGCACCTTCCATCACAGCACTGGAACCAGGGGAGAGCATTCCTGAGGCAGACAGTGCTTTTTCACCAGTGGCACTTGTGAGGCGGAGATGAGCTGCCCTCGCTGCAGGCCTGTGAACGAGGACCCTGGTGGAGAGGACCCTGGCCGAGAGGCGCAGAGAGGTGCAGGGCAGGAGGGAGGGCGGGGCAAGAGCACTCCGTGCTGATTAGAGCTGTCAGAGGAGTTGCTGAGCACCCAGGACACACCTCCTGAGAGCTGCCCGAAATACCTGAGAGAAAGCTGTTGGGCCCTGGAGCCTAGAGTGGGCAAGTGGGGACAGGAACAGGAAATGCGACTTAGCGATGCAGACATAGCCGTGTTTGCATCCACAGGCTGACGGACACAGAGATTTGGGAGTTATGTTGGCAAGAATCCTGGGAGGCACTCAGTGTCTGTTACAGAGGGGAAGCAGCTGTAAAGCGATGTTTCCTGGCCCTCAGGTGCTCCTGCTCATCCCTGCACCCTCTGCTGAGGGCAGGCACGGCCACAGGCAAGGCTGGCCCCCCACCCAGCACCAGAGACCCAGCAGTGGCCTCACAGGGCCCCCACCGCAGCTGCGGGACACTTAGGGATGACAGCGGGGGGCAGGGGAGAGGGTGGGCCTCAGCCCTCCCAGTCTCTGCACATCAGGAAACCGGAGCTGGCTCCTTCTAACCTAACTCACTTACTTCCTTCTAACCTTCCTTTCTCCCTGCCTCTTCAGGGCACAACCACCCCTGCCGCCGCCCCTGGCCTGTGGGCTCAGTTCACCTCACAGCCCCCCATCTTCTGGCATGCTTATGGGTCCCAGAAGACTTCTAGGTCTTTGGGGTTCAAAGGGGAACATGTTGTTTACACATTCCACAAGGGGTCTTAAAAATAGCTGGTTTCCTACTTCAGTCAGAAGATAATTTCCCTTTCCTGTTGACCCCAGTCTGTGTCCTGTTTCCCATCTGTTTTTTCCCCATCTCTGTTACCCTCCCCGCATTACCTCCCGCGCGGGAGAAACCACATGTGTGCTGGTCTGAAGAAAGCTGCGACTTCTGGCATGTGTCCAACAGGCTTTTGTGGAGAAGATTTAGGTGGGAATGGGACCACTGGGGATTCTCCTCCACTGGGAAGTCTCCATGGCACTTAACCCATTTTCCAACCCCTTCATGACACAGAAGCAAACGTCGAGGTAGCAACTGGTCGTTGTGCGCTGGCAATGCCTCTCTGGGAGTGCTGTGCCCACTCTGGACACCGCCGTCTGGACCAGTTAGCAGCCGAGCTCACTTGCCTAAACATGAGTCCAGAGCTCTGCAGTCTGACTTACATGAATTAAGAAGGGCTCTTTAACTCAGAATTTTATTTATACAAAAAATAATTCTTTTTGATTCTTTGAGATAATTGAAAACTACTAGAATTAGGGTGCCTGGGTGGCTCAGTTGGTTAAGCTTCTGACTTGATTTTGGCTTAGGCCCTGATCTCAGGGTTCTTGAGTTTGAGGCCTGCATCAGCCTCTTCCCTGATAGCAGGGAGCTGGGAGCCTGCTTGAGATCTCTCTCTCTGCCCCACCCCTGCTTGTGCTCGCTCTCAAAATAAATAAACTTAAAAAGGAAACTACCAGTAGAATTCACATAGCCCACCAGCAGTCAGTTATGCACTGACCACGACTTCCGTAGGGCTGGGCTTCCCAGCACGGGAGCCACTAGCCGCAGGTGCCTCTTTAAAGATTGTAATTAATAATCAGGTAAACTTAAAAATGCAGTTCTTCGGTTGCACTGGCCCCATCCCCAGTGCTCTGTGGCCACATGTAGCTGGTGCTGCTGTATTTATCAGCACAAGTAAAGAACATTTCCACCACTGCCAGAAGTTTTACTATAGCTCTATTCTAGAGTGTCCTGGCATTAAATCCAACATCTTCACACTATGGAATTGGTGAATCCCTTATCCAGGTGTGACTGCTGAAAACATCCTTGTCTGTTCCTGTCTGTGTCTTCCTCATCCTTGGTTCTAAGGCTTTCTTACCTGTGTTCCTCACTGCATGCTGTCCGACCTGGAAGTGTATCTTTCCTATCTTTGCTGAAAAGAGTTTTTTCTTTCCATCTGCAATTGCTTGGAGTTTATATTTTCAAGTACAGAATCTTCTTCAACTTTAGAGAGTGAGTGCCAGGACTTTGCACTGAAACCTCTCCATACTGGAGTGGGGCTGAGTTGTCGGTCTCGGGAGCAGGTGTCTCTGCATGTACACAAGTCTGAGTCAGTAAACTAGCAGACACGGGGCCAAGGGCAGAACCAGGGCCTTTAGAGTAGTTCACTTGTCCTTCGCTTTGAATGCTCTTGGGCTGCTTTATTCATTAACTCTTGCAGGGGGTCTCCCTCTGATCTGCCTCTGATCAGCCTGAAGCTGCTTCTGTTGAAGTCCTGAGATGGGAGAAGTAAGGGAAGAAATGGAAGCAAGAGCGGGGCAGGCAAGAGCCTGGTGGTGGGGCAGCGGGGAAGGATGGAGATGGCCTGCAGAGCACCATGTCCCCTGATCGGCTCTGACACCTTCATGTGTTCGCTGTCATGTTGCTCCCCATGGACAGCTCTGAGCTCTGAGGCCAGCCTCATGGTCTGGGCAGGCTGGTCATACTGGGCACTCTGTGCTGTACTGACCTGAGCACTGGTTCCCGAGTCCAAGGGTGGTGCCTGCCTTTCTTGTCACCTACCTGTTTGT
This sequence comes from Suricata suricatta, assembly GCF_006229205.1. Taxonomy (NCBI): domain Eukaryota; kingdom Metazoa; phylum Chordata; class Mammalia; order Carnivora; family Herpestidae; genus Suricata; species Suricata suricatta. The sequence continues at coordinate 135,796,978 of NC_043707.1, forward strand.
CCCAATAGCCTGCTCTATCTGAGCTGTGCTGAGTATGCACTCGCCCCTTTCCTCTTGCTGCTTTGTGTGGCCGCAGGTTGCCATCAGGATGCTACACTTCATGCCGGACCGCCTTCCTTCTTGTACTGATGCCATTCTCTTGCCTGGGCTCTCACGCTCTGTGCCAAGCTGTCCCTCTGTGCAGAAGCCCTCCTCACCCACTTAGGCTCCAACACCCCAGGCCAGACTGCCCTCCAGCATGGACACTCTCCTTACCCCACTTGGGTTGTGACACCCTGTGCCAGCCAGCTCTTCCCCTTGTGGTACCCTTCTTACCCCACTGAAGCTCCAGCATCCCAGGACAGGTCACTGTCTTAGCCGCTGCAGGGTGCTATAGCCAAGTACCAGGTACTAGGGAAAGATCGTTTCCCACGGTTCTGGAGAGCAGACGTCTGAGATAACAGTGCAAACATGGTCAGGTTGTGGTGAGACCCCAAGGTTTAGACTGTCCACTTCTCGCTCCTTGTATCCTCACAGGGCGGAAAGAGAGCAAGGGAGCGCCGGAGTTCCTTGTTTAGCAGGGTGATACACACTTTGGGGTGTTACTTGGGAGAATCACATGTTGTGGTAGCAACTTCAGATAGGGGACAGTTCGTGAAATGGAGGTGTTGTCTATCAAGGCTAGCAGGAATTTACTTTCTACGTCCACTTTTCCCAATCCGAGCATATTTCCTTTCAGTGATCATACCCCTGGCTGTCATGTTTCTCTCCATTGCTCCCTAATGACACGTTTTGTAAGTATTTGACAATAGTAGAACACGGATAGGCAAGCACTTTGCGAAGAGGGTCAGATAGTAAATATCGTGGACTTGGTGGACACTAGGCTCTGACTCCTCACCTTGCCTCGGCAGCACAGACGCAGCCAAAGACAGTAGTATGTGAGTGAATGGGTGTGACTATTGCCAATAAAACCTGTTTATGGACAGCGAAATCATATGATTTTCATGTGTTATGAAATATTCTTTTGATTTGTTCTCCCCTGCCCCCAAACCATTTCCAAATATGATAAAAGACCATTCTTTTACCTACAGGCCATGCAAAAACAATGGGCCACATTTGACTCTTGGCCCATGTTTTGCTGACCCCTTAGCTAATAACCCAAAGAAGGAGGTACAGAGAAGTGGTTACTTACTAGCATCTTTAATTCATGCAAATATTCAGAGTTGCATTTGTTACTATCAAAAACAAAATAATTGTGTTTCTTAATATGATAGAAGATATAAATGATGTCATCTTTAATGGTAACTTTAACATTGAGTCTAATCATATAGAAGATTAAAGTTCGTTTTCTTGGTGTTTCTGGCTGGTTCAGTCGGTAGATCCTGTGACTCTTGATCCTCAGGGTTTTGAGTTCAAACCCCACATTGGATGACTGGGTATAGAGATTACTGAAAATAAGTTTTTTAAATTTTAGAGAGTGAGAGCACCAGCTAGGGCAGAGGGGCAGAGGGAGAAAGAGAAAATCTTAAGCAGGTTCCAACTCAGTGCTGAGTCCAAAACGGGTCTCGATCCCACGACCCTGGGATCCTGACCTGAACTGAAATCAAATGTCAGATGCTCAACTGACTGAGCCACCCAGGCACCCCAAAAATAAAATCTTAAAAAAAAAAAGCCAGTTTTCTTCATCACATCTTAAATGTGGAAAATTGCCAAGGGTTATGGAATAAAATCTTTGATTTACACATTGTCACAAGGTTACAGTACACAGGAACTGTATAGATTTGTTTAATATAAAGGCTTCATTTAAGGGAAAGAATTGCCTTCAAGGCTGTTTTAGCTTGTGACTTCTCTTTTGGTGTGTTCTGTCCCTACCTGATGATTTGTGCAATCTAGTGATGGTAATTTAGAGCTAGAAAGTAGGTTGTCTCTAATTTTGATCTTTTCTTAGCATTACGGTATCTTATCTGAAACCCTGAGAGAGCCAAGCTGCCCTTGTGTACAGCAGGGGTCACTTCCTTCTGCTTAAACATACAAAATACAGCCCATTCGTTAGCTTTTGTTGGCAGTAAATAGTGCTTGGACACTGTATAGTTCACAGCAGACATTTTTTTCTACTTAATGTTGTGAGCAGTTCGTTAATTTGAAGAACTGTTATTCTGTTGATCCTCGCTATGACAAAAATCAGTGTACACAGCACGGTCTGAATTAATAGAGCTCAAACTCATTAGGCCACAAAAATGGTTTAATCAACGGTGAACCCTTTAAAGACATTGTCAGAAAATATCCTAAAGCAGATTCAAAAAAAAAAAAGCAGATTCAAGAAAAAAAATGCTTTGCACTTAAAAATATGTTTTTTTCCCCAGCTTATATTTTTCTTTTTTAAAGCTCCCTTGGTTAATTTCTGGGGTTACTCCTGTGTTCTGGTTAGAGGGAAAACCCCTGTGTTTGTATATTTTATACCGAACCTTAGTCATTCAGTCTAAGTACAGACGGTTCTCAACTTAGAGTGGTTCAACTTCATGATTTTTCCACTTCATGATGGTGTGAATGTTATACATTCAGTAGAAACTATATTTTGAAGGTTGAATTTTGATCTTTTCCCCGGGCTAGGGGTGTGATTCTCCTGATGCTGCCGACAGTCACAGTCCCCCAGTCAGCAGTGTGATCAGGAGGGCAGAGCGCCCCATCCACTGACAGCTCTTCGGTGCACCACACCCGATGCTTTGCACTTCCAGTGCAGTGCTCAGTAAACTACACGAGGTGCTAACTGAAGAGAAGGCTTGTGTTAGATGATTTCGCCCAACTGCGGTTGTAATGTAAGTGTTCGGAGCACGTTTGTGGTAGGCGAGACTAAGCCATTTTTGACTTAATGAAATTTTCAGTGTATAATGGGGTTTTTCAGGACAGGACAACGTAATCTCATCGAGAGTCAAGGAAAATCTGTACTCATTTCGTCTTAGTAAAGGCCCGGTCAGACACTCTGATTATTCATCCCTATTTCTAACCCGAGGGTATATTCTGGCTGGCTGAGTTATTAGGTTTTTTCACTCTCTGTTGTCATTCTGCAATTTTACCCTCTGCCTTCTCATCCTTACTTCCCCCTCCAGCCCCTTGTTTTGGTAATGGTTAACTGCTTTGATGTTTGTGAGGCAATCCTGGGCATGGCAGCTGTGTTCTGGCAGATCACCGTTCCCTCTCAGCACCCTCTTCCTCTAGTGCAAGTTCTCATTAGATGCAGGGGGTTATTTGTGATAGGCAGGTTAAAATTCAAAAGAGGAAGTCTATATTGACCCGTAAATTGAATTTCCCTGTCAGATTGCTTTTTATTTTTGGGGTGCAGAGCCTGAGTTTGCATCCTGGTTTTGAAACTTACTAACTGCATGGCTTTCTTGAACAATGTTACTGAATATCCTTGGTGCTTCCTTTGTTCATTCATAGAATGGAGATAATAATAGTGGCCATCCTGTAGGAATAAGGTTGTATCTGTAAAGTACTTAGAACAGTGCTAAGCACAGAGTTAGCACTCAATAAATACTTGTATTATCATCGTCATCGTCATCTTCATCGTCATTCAGTCTGGATGAAAAATAGCTTATGTGGGTTTTCAGTAGGAAAAGGACATTTTCAGAATTGAATTTCGGAAAGATCGCTTTCATAGTCAAGAGGAAAATGGATGTAGGACCAGGTGAGCAAAAGTAGAGGTGGGAAGACCAGTATTACAGATTGAATTGTGTCCTCCTCAAATTCATATGTTGAAGTCCTAATCCTATACCTCAGAATGTGACCCGTCACCTTTAAAAGTAAAATGGCCGATTATTTTATTAGCAACATGAATTTCTTCAGGAATTGCAGAGGAATTACAATTCAGGGTAAGCAAACTATGGCAAAACCATAGGCAAGTCTGAAGAGACAAAGGAAAGGTCAGCTTTTATTAGGTTTTAGGAGGATGTTGAGGAGGGTTGTTTTGAACAAAAGTTCATTGGAAAAGAGCAAGATTTTGAGGTTATGACGATTTCTCACTGGCTGCAGTTGGTGGTTCATGCGCTGTTGCCTAGACAGGGAGAGGTCTTCCTTCTTGTTGGTTAGGTGGACTGCGATGAGTGGCATGTGCCCCGGAGCTCCCTCTTGATTTTAACTAAGGTTTTGTTTTGTTTTTTTTGGTACTCATTTTCACAACCTTATTTGGAAATAGGGTCATTACAGTGTAATTAGTTAAGATGAGGTCATTAGGGTAAGCCCTAATCCAGTATGACAGGTGGCCATATTAAAGGGGGAGGTTTAGACACGGAGACAGACGCACATGGAGGGAAAACAATATGAAGAGCCAGAGGGAGCAGATGTCCATCAGCTAAGCCAGGGGAGGCGTGGGACAGTCCCGTTCTTCACTTACTCAGAAGGAACCAACCCTGTGGATACCTGATCTCAGACTTCCAGCCTCTAGAACAGTGAGACTGCACATTTCTATTGTTGCGGCCGCTCGATTTGTAGTACTTCATGTTAGGGAAGCCTTCGGAAAGTAACACAGCCACCTGGGGAGATCATGTGCCTCTGAACTGAAAAGGAGATGAGAGATGTTTAAAATGCAGAATCATAATTCTTAGTGACCAGTCGGCTGTGAGGACGTGGGAAGAGTAAGAGATTGTTTTGCTTGAGTGGGTGGTGGTGCCATTAACTGACCCTGAAAATACACAAAGAGGAAAAGGTAAGGAGAACATGTCGGGTTTGAGGTGCGTGTTGGACATTCAGCGAGGGGCCCAGACAGGCAGCTGGGTGTACGGATCTGCGCCGGAGGACGTTGTCTCTAGGGACTTGGTAGTTCTCATTTAAGCAAGTAGGAGTTGAAAAAGTTGGAGGGGGAAGTTGCTTAGAGAGAGTGGATGGGGTATGAAGAAAAGACCATCCACAGGCTCCCTGAGGAATACTCAGATTTAAAAGTGGTAGCAAGAGACGGCACTGTGGAACAGAAGAAGGAGCCGAACAGAGACACACTGGGACGGCACTGGTGACTCCCAACACTGGAAGACCCAGGTCGTTAGCATTAACCGTCTGCATGTGAGTGATTCTGTCCGTGCCCGGCAGCCCCTACACAGAAGCTGAGATTCCTAGTATTTATTAGGTGTCAAGATTTTATTATGTGTTGGCTCATTTAACCCTTATTACAACTCTGAATTAGGTACTATTATTACTTATAGATATGGAAACTGAGGCTTGGAAAAAGTAAGTAACTTGCCTCATATTACCCAGTGAGTAGGCAAAAGTGAGTCAGAATTTGAATCCAGGCGGGCCGACTCTGGGATGCCTCCTAATGCAGAGTAAGGGTTGAAGGGTTTGAGGGCAGACATGAGGCAGGAATGAAGGAAATGGAGGGATGAGGAAAGAGCAGTGGAATGAAAATGGAATATTCCTTTCTGTGCCAGGAGTGATAGTTTGGGACAAAAGGAACAGATCAATTGGCCTGGAGTTCAGTGAAAGCTGAGAGGGTGACAGGAAGGTCGGACAGGTGGAGAGCTGCCACTCAAAGGGAGCTCAGAACCAGGACTTGGCTGTGGAGACCGGCGTGGGCATCCAAGGCTGAGCTCCTAACACGTAAAGTCAGCGTTAAGTCATTGTGTCACTTGCCTTTGCCAACCCCTCCACCTCCAAAAACAAACAAACGAAATAAAAACTTAGAGTTTGATGGAAATAGTTTTTAAAAACAATTTTTAAAAATTAATTTTGAGAGAGAGAGAGAATCTCAAATAGGCTCTGAGCTATGAGCAAGATAAGCTGAGGGTCAGAGAGACAGGGAGAGACAGGATCTGAAGACAGGCTCTAGGCTCTGAGTTACCTGTCAGCACAGAGCCTGACGTGGGGCTCAAACCCACGAACCGTGAGATCATGACCTGAGCCGAAGTCGGATGCTCAACTGACTGAGCCACCCAGGTGCCCCAGAAATATGTTTTGTAAAAAGAAAGAGACAACCAACTGAGACACACAGGCGCCCCAATATTGGCTTTTTAAAAAATGTTTTATTTGTGAGAGAGAGAGAGCAGGGAATGGATGGGGCAGGGGATGGGGTGGACAGAGGATCCGAAGCAGGCTCTGTGCAGACAGCAGAGAGCACAATGCAGGGCTCAAACTCACAAACTATGAAATCATGACCTAAGGTGAAGTCAGATGCTCAACCAATTAAGCAGGCCCCTATGAAAAATATTCTTAAGAATAAACTTGAGATGGGGCACCTGGGTGGCTCAGTCGGTTAAGCTTCTAACTTCTGCTCAGGTCATGGTCTCACAGTTTGTGGGTTCAAGCCCCACATCGGCCCCTGTGCTGACAGCTTGGAGCCTGGAGCCTGCTTCAGACTCTGTCTCCCTCTCCCTCTCTCTCTCTCTCTCTCTGCCCCTCCCCTGCCCCTGCTCTCTCTCTCTCAAAAATAAATAAACATTAAAAAAATTTTAAAGAAGAATACATTTAAGAGAAAACACAAAAGAACATGTATAAATAAGATCAAATCCTTGTATTTTTGTCTTATAAAAATAATAAATTATATATATGTCTATAAAACTTTATTGAGGGCTTAAATAAATATAAAAATACAATGTTGCTTTGAGAAATTAAGACTTACTCCTCAAAATAATTAAAACTGTTTCCACCAAGGGGCACCTGGGTGGCTCAGTCAGTTAAGCATCCAACTTAGTTTCAGCTCAGATCATGATCTTATGGCTCGTGAGATCAAACCCCGCATCAGGCTCTGTGTTTGACAGGTAGCTCAGAGCCTGGAGCCTGTCTTCAGATTCTGTGTCTCCCCCTCTCTCTGACCCTCCCCTGCTCATGCTGTCTCTCTCTGTCCCTAAAATAATAGAGACCATAAAAGAAAAAAGAAAAAAAAAAGTATTTCTTTTCCTGGTTTTAATTCAATCAACTGGAACTTCCAAAATATTGTTAAAGTAGCAGTAGTGTACATCCTTGCTTTATCAAGATTCCTCTAATATTACATATTTATAATGATACTGAATATTGGCTTGAGATGTAGTATTTATTTATAACTCGAGCTTAAAACAAGAGTCCGACACTAAACTGACTGGGCCACCCAGGCACCCTGAAATGTTTTAAAATCATGTTAAGGAAGTATTTTTTTAAGGGAGAATTTTATCAGTTGCCTTTTGGCAAAGGCCTCCTTCAACAGAAATATTTTCTTCTCTGCCATTGTGTGGAGCTCTGGGTTTTTGAAGATTTCCTGAGGGCAGAGGTTCTCAATTAGCTGATTCTCTGACTGCTGCATTTGTGTCATTTAATTCCATAGCAAGACAAACTCATGCTCAAATTTGTCATGATCTGGGTATTATTGGAGTTTATGAGCAAAGACAGGATGACTCTGGAAGTTGGCTAAATCCATCCAAATCTGATATGTCAATGTATTCATACCTGAGGCTAGCCAGATTTCTGGACCATTGAATTCTGCTGTGATCCAAATCAGTCAACTTTCCAGTACTGTTTCTCTCCTAGACCCACAGATTGATAGGATAGAGTTGAGGATTTTACTTCTTGCCTGCAGGCATTCTAGACATTACCTAAAAGGCTTGAAGAAGGAGGGAAGGACTCTACTTGTCCTGGGGCTAGGCTGAGCATTCTTAATCAAAGCAAGAAATGGGTCAAGCTGTCTCTTGCCCCATTCTTTTTCTCATTCAGAGTAGGGTGCTAGGGTGACCACTTTGTTCCTGGGACTTTCCTGGTTTTAAAATGGGAAGGTCCTCTGTCTTTATCGGAATTTTCTCAGTCCTGGGAAGCCGGGACAGTTGGTCACCAGAGGTGGTAGAGCTGGGAACAATGTAAATTTGTCTGTATGAATTTGTCATATAGTCTCTTACCTCTGGGCCTTTGCCCCTGCTCTTCCCTCTTCCTAGATTGCACAGTTTGGCTGACTGCTTCTCATTCTTTCACATCTCAATGAATTGTCCCAAGAGCTTTGAAACTAGGTTGAGTTGCCTGGCTCTAGGTTCCATACTTGGTCCTGTGTACCACTCACCACTCTGGACTTTGATTGCTTGTTTAATTAGGAAGCTGGTGCTGTACGGTGCAGTGGTGTGCGCCCGTGGGTGCACATTAGAACCACCTGAGGAACTTTCTAGATTTTAAAAGCACTCCACAGCTTTGGGCAGCCAAGATCGAGACTGACTGGTATTAGAAAGGATTGGAAGTGAACCCGAGAGCCAGAGGGATATCTTCAGGTTTAAATTCTGGTTCCACTGCTTCCATTTATTCCAGAGCCGTTAGTGGAGTATAGTGTGGCACGCTGAACGTGAGGGTCCTGGAGGGAGCGTGGGTCAGGCGGCGCGGTTCTCACAGTGCCTGCACTGTAGGGCTTTGCACTGCAGAGTTGTTTCCTCTTCCCCAGTCAGTCACTGCACAGCCTCCGCTTGTGCTGGACATACTACTGACCTGGCATTAAAACGGCTTAGAATAAAATATTTTAAAAGTCCTAACTTTTTGATATTAAACACATTTGCTTTAGGGGCTCCTGGATGGCTCAGTTGGTTGAGTATCCGACTTCCGCTCAGGTCGTGATCTCCCGGTTCCTGAGTTCAAGCCTGGCATCAAGCTCTCTGGCCGTCAGTGCTGAGCCTGCTTCAGATCCTCGGATTCTCTGTCCCCCTCTCTCTGCCCCTCCCATGCTCGCACTCTTCTTTCTCTCAAAAACCAATAAACATAAAAAAAACCCCACATTTGCTTTAAAGTGAAACCTTATAACACTATATTAAAGAAGCCTGTATCACTTGTCATAAGTAGAAAGTAACTGAAAAATAAACGCTATAGAGGCAAAACAAACTCTACAAAATGACATTTACAGGAGCACCTGGCTGACTCAGTTGGAAGAGCATGTGACTCTTGATCTCAGGGTTGTGAGTTTGAGCCCCACGTTGAGTGTAGAGATTACTTTAAAAAATTACATTTGCAAAAAATGTGCTTGTAAAAATAATTTACTCAGTGTGGAAACAGATCTATTTATGAGCTGATAGGTGACCATCTAGCTCCATGTATAGCTATTGAAACAGAGAAATACAGTGATTCAGTTTTCTTTTTGTTTTCTTTGCCTTTGTTTTATTTTTTACTATTTTTAACTTATTTTTAAAATTTACATCCAAATTAGCATATAGTGCAACACTGATTTCAGGAGTAGATTCCTTAATGCCCCTTACCCATTTAGCCCATCTGCCTCCCACAACTCCTCTAGGAACCCTCTGTTCTTCATATTTAAGAGTCTCTTATGTTTTGTCCCTCTCCCTGTTTTTTTTTTTTAAATTTTTTAATGTTTTTATTTAATTTTGAGAGAGAGACAGACAGTGTGAGCAGGGGACGGTCAGAGAGAGGGGGAGACACAGAATCTGAAGCAGCTCCAGGCTCTGAGCTAGCTGTCAGCACAGAGCCTGACATGGGGCTCAAACCCACGAACCATGAGATCATGACCTGAGCCGAAGTTGGACGCTTAACTGACTGAGCCACCCAGGCGACCCTTCTCTCCCTGTTTTTATATTATTTATTATATTTCCCTTCCCTTATGTTCATATGTTTTATATCTTAAAAGTTCTCATATGAGTGAAGTTCTATGATAATTTGTCTTTCTCTGACTAATTTTGCTTATCATAATACCCTTTAGTTCCATCTATGTAGTTGCAGATGGCAAGATTTCATCCTTTTTGTTTGCCGAGTAATACTCCATTGTAATATATGTCACATCTTCTTTATCCATTCACCCATCGATGGACATTTAGGCTCTTTCCGTACTTTGGCTATTGTTGATACTGCCGCCATAAACATTGGGGTGCATGTGTTCCTTCGAAGCAGCACACCTGTATCCTTTGGATAAATACCTAGTAGTGCACTTGCTGGGTCATAGGGTAGTTCTATTTTTAATTCTTGAGGAACCTCCGTAATGTTTTCCGGAGTGGCTGTACCAGTTTGCATTCCCACCAGGTGCAAAAGAGATTCTCTTTCTCTTCATCCTCACAAACGTCTGTCTGTTGTTGCCCGAGTGGTTAATGTTAGCCATTCTGCCAGGTGTGAGATAGTATCTCATTGTGGTTTTAATTTGCATTGCCCAGATGTTGAGTGATGTTGAGTATTTTTTCACGTGTCAGTTGGCCATTTGGATGTCTTCCCTGGAGAAGTGTCTATTCATGTCTTTTGCCCATTTCTTCACTGGATTATTTGTTTTTTGGGTGTTGAGTTTCTTTATAGACTTTGGATACTAACCCTTTCTTTATCTGATAGGTCATTTGCAAATATCTTCTCCCATTCCATTGGTTGCCTTTTAGTTTTGCTCACTGTTTCCTTCGCAGTGCAGAGCTTTTTATCTTGATGAGGTCCCAGTAGTTCATTTTTGCTTTTGTTTCCCTTCCTCTGGTTAAGTGTTGATTATGAAGTTGCTGCAGCCAAGGTCAGAGAGGTTTTTGCCTTTCTTTTCTAAGATACGGATGGCTTCCTGTCTTACAATTAGGTCTTTCATGCATTTTGAGTTTATTTTTGTGTGTGGTATAAGAAAGTGGTCCAGGTTCATTTTTCTGCATGTTGCTGTCCAATTTTCCCAACACCACTTGCTGAAGAGACTATCTTTATTCCATTGGATATTCTTTCCTGCTTTGTCAAAGATGAGTGGGCCCTACGTTTTTGGGTCCATTTCTGGGTTCTCTATTCTGTCCATTGATCTGAATGTCTGTTTCTGCATCAATCTTTTTAATTTTTAAATTGTTTATTTTTTTTTTGAGGGGGGGAGGAGGGGGAGAATCCCAAGCAGGATCCATGCTGTTAGCACAGAACCCAAAGTAGGACTCGAACCCACAAACACTGAGATCGTGACTTGAGCTGAGAACAAAAGTTGGATACTTAACTGACTGAGCCACCCAGGCACCCCTAAATATTTTAATGTTTATTTTTGAGAGAGAAAGAGAGCGTGTGCATGCATGAATTGGGGAGGGGCAGAGAGAGAGAGGGAGACACAGAATCTGAAGCAGGCTCTAGTCTCCGAGCTGTCAGCACAGAGCCTGACACAGGGCTTTTGGACCCATGAACCATGAGATCATGATCTGAGCTGAAGTTGGAAGCCCTTAATTGACTGAGCCACCCAGGCATTTCACAATGATTCAGTTTTGAGTTTTGATATTAACTAGTTCTGAGAGAGCCCTTAATATATGTTTAAGCAGTCAGGGAGGACAACACATTTGTCAGAATATAGTTAAAATTTTAATAGAGGCCAGCAGCTCTTCCAGCAGAGAGAAAACAGGTATAGGACCAAGCCACCAAATCCTATTGGCCCAGATTAGGTGTCTCTTTTCCTACCAGATTGGTTTTAAGAAACTCCAAGCCCCTTCCAGCTCAGCCATCCCATATCCAAGGACCTTCTGTAAGGCCTGCGGGGAAGGCCCAGGGGATACAACAGCCTTTGTTGAGGGGCTTTGGGATGCACACCCTCTGCACTGTTGCCAGCTGTCCTGAGAATACAGTGATGGCCATCCAAGCTGTGACGGCACGGGGCAGTGAGCTTCAAAGAAGGGGTTTCTTCTGCAGAAAACAAGATGTGCAGGATGATCCATTGGGGTGCAAGAGAAACACTAAAACTCCTGTTTTAATATTATAGTGGCGCCACATTATTTTTCATGTACAAACATACGTATTTTGGGATGTGTCCTTCTAGTCTGTCCTAGGAGTTACAGTTGTAAGGATAACCCTGTAACGGTCTGAGGTCCTTCCTTTCTGACCTCTGACCTTATTACTAGTGGATCCCGCCCCTCCCATGGCAGCTCCTCTGGCCTTTTTGGCTGTTCTGAAAGGCTGCTGAACCACTTGCCTCTACTCCTCCTGGACCGCCCTTCTCTAGAGATCCACTGTGGCTCTTGCCGAACCTCCTCACCTGTGTAAGGCTTTGCCCCAATGTCATTTTGCTACAGGTCTTTCCCAGGACCACCCATGTCAATCCTGCGCTGGTGCCCTACCCCGCACACTCCTGATCCTCTGTATCTTGACATTCAGTTTTTTCTTTTTTCTTAGCATTTACTGCCTTAGGGTACACGTTAGTATATGTCCGTTGGTTATTATTTGTTTCCACTTGCAGAATGTGAGATCCCTGAAGCCACTTCATTCACAGACGTGTTCCAAATGTTTATTAGAACAGTGCCTGATCAGTACATTTTGGTTGAATGAAGATAGCATCTGACACATAGTAGGCTTAGTAGGCCTCTTTTAATGAGTGAATAAATTACTTAGGAAAACTGGAAATATAAAAATGAATAAAACATGCTTTGTACATTGAAGTAGCTCCGGGATAGCCGTGAGACCAATATGTAAGAAAATAATTCTAAATCTGTGAGAACTGCAGCAGCAGAACTCCGTGGGCGGGCAGGGGGGCGGCATGGAGAGGAGTGCATCTCGCTCTGGGGGAGCCTGGAAGCGAGGAGGCGGGGCCAAGAAGCTTAAATGTGCAGACACCTGCGTAAACCTGGAACTCGTTTATCTACATGTGTGTAGGATGGACTTTGAAATGAGGAAGATTTATAAAACCAGGATTAATTACTTTTTACCTTCTTTTTTAAAGAATTAGATTAATAATAGTCTGCTCTTGGAGAAAGATCTTTTGGGAATTTTCAGATGCATTTTTTTTCCCTGGGCAAACTATTAACCAGAAAGAAAACTGCTTTTCCCTACACATTCACCAGCCCCCCCTTCCCTTCCTCTGATTCTACCCTATATTTTCCATGCCTCAGGCAAGACTGGGTTATCTTCAACTAATTGATCAATCTGTGAGTATTGATTGTTAAAAACTCACTGTGTACTTAACACTATAAATAGAAAAAAGAGTAACATCTCTTTAAGAAAATATGTAGGGGTGGAGATTGCTTATTGGAAATACAATGATCTGATTTTTAAAAAAACACCCTATTGCTTGGCCAATTAAATGTGTTCCTGAAAAAAAAGAAAAGGAAAAAAAAAGAAAAGTAAGCATTAAAATAGGTTATTTCTAGTGTTTAGAAAATATGAGTTTTTGGGACGCCAAGGGTGGCTCAGTCTGTTAAGCATCTGACTCTTGGATTTCCGCTCAGGTCATGATCTCGCCGTTCGTAAGACTGAGCCCCACTTTGGGCTCTGCGCTGACAGCATGTTGTCTGCTTGGGATTCTTCCCCTCTCTCTCTCCGTCTCCCTCTCTCGAGTTCTGTCCTCTCTCTGTCTTTGAAAATAAATAAATAAACATTAAGAAAAAAGTGAGTTTTTAATCCATTAATTGTAGGTAAGCTTACTTTTACTAGATAGAGAAAATAGAAATGAGGAAACTTATTTGAATATAGTACATGGGATTCTCTGTACAGAAACTACTTAAAATTTTTTTAATTTTTAATTTTTTTAATGTTTGTTTATTCTTGAGAGAAGGGAGCAAAACAAAGCATGAGCTGGGGAGGGGCAGAGCGAGAGAGGGACACAGGATCTGAAGCAGGCTCCAGGCTCTGAGCTGTCAGCACAGAGCCTGATGTGGGGCTTGAACCCACAAGCTGTGAGATCATGACCTGAGACAAAGTCGGACGCTCACCCGACTGAGCCACCCAGGTGCCCCAGAAACCCCTTCTTTGATAGACACACCGTCTTTCCTCTAATTTGAATTAAACAGCATATTTCCATCATTTGTTTTCTACATTTATGTTATATAAGTTGGTGTTTTTCAGTAAGTTTACTAGTTTGCTTTGGTAAATGTATAGTAGAGTGCCTATAGGAAATCTGTCTTCCCTTCCCACCTCCCCATTTCTTTTGTTTCTAATAAACCTTGAGCCTCTTTGGATTTTTAATAATACTTTAAGGACATAATTGAGAACGAAAATAAATAATCTTTTAGTGATGGGCCACTTCATCAAAATCTTTGGCCAGAATGCTTGGACTGTAATATTTTGATGTAAGTGGCTGCTGTGTGCCTCTACCCCACTCTTTTCAGTGGGGGTGGGGAGTGCGGGGGAGACAGCCCCTCCTGTTCATGATGGACTGTGCCCACCTGACCAGCTGAGCGTCTGTCCAGACACCCTCCTCCTCTGTGCATGTCAGTAATGCAGCAGGGGCAGTTATAAGGAGAAAGATGAAAGGCAAAATTTTGACTCCCTTGCCCAGTGATGTGGTTTGTAAACATAATGGATTGCTAAGCTCACTGATGAGGCGGTTTGGGCCCAGGCTGACTCTTTAACCAGGTTCTTACAGTGAGTCCCTGATGGAGTTCATGATCACAGTGTTAATAACTCCCAGTGTTCATTGTGGGCTCAGCACTCCACATGGGGCTTTTCTTCAGTCATTTCACATCATCATTATGATGACTGTATACAGTGGGTACTATTATTTTTTTTCAGATTCTTTGTTTTTGAAATTTAAATCCAAGTTAGTTAACATATAGTATAATAATGATTCAGGAATAGAATTTAGTGATTCATCACTTACGTGTAACACCCCGGGCTCATCCCCACCAGTGTCCACCTAATGCCCCTTATCATTTATCCCATCCCGCCACCCAGCACCCCTCCAGCAACCCTCAGTTCTCTGTATTTAAGTCTTTTATAGTTTGTCTCAGTAGGTACTATTACTATTATTTTTTATGTTTATTTTTGAGAGAGCGCCAGCAGGGGAGGGGTGGAGAGAGGGGAAGACACAAAATCCATAGCAGGCTCCAAGCTTCAGCACAGAGCCCGACGCAGGGCTTGAACTCATGAACCAAGAGATCATGCCCTGAGCTGAAGGGGGATGCTTAACTAACTGAGCCACTCAGGCGCCCCTCAGTAGCTACTGTTATTAGTCATGTTTTACAGATGAGCATCTAAGGCTTCCCCAAGGTTACTCTGTTAATAAATCCGGAACAGGGAGAACCCTGGCCATCTGGCTTCAGAGCTGGTCCTCCAAAGACGCAGAACCTGGGGGGCTCAGGATACATTGATGCTGCCTGCTCTTGGACGCTGTCCTCACCTGGGAAAACCGATAGGCCTAATCTGCACCATTGGTGAAATGAAACAGTTTTATTCCCAGAAGTGAAAAATCTCAGCTGACTAGTGCCTTGTGAGAGGCCAGAGGTCATCGGTCTGCGTCACTGCTTTGGTCTCCTGAGCTGCAAGACGTTTCTGCCTGTGCTTGTGTTTGCTTGATTTTCTGAATTTTGACACTCCGTAGAGTGGAACCAGGCACACCACCTCAGCCATGGGGACTAGAGACCTCAGGGCGAGAGACTACATTCTCATCCGACCTGATTTCTAAAGAAAATTGATAAAGTTCTAGAATTCTAACAGCTTTAGAATTTCTAGTTCTAGGAATTCATTGAAAGACCCAGTGTTCCATAAAGCAATTCGACTGTTCTCTTTCTTTCATGTGTCATACCTGCTCTTTTTCTTACTCTCACACACACTCTCTCTGAGGAGAGAAATGGAGGCTGTAACAAGGAGACCATTGGTAAAACAGATGTTTCTAACTTGAAATTACATGCACTTATAGTCTTGGGTGTTAACCACTCTTAACAATTGTGTTTACTGTTCAAGCTGGGAATACCAACTTGGATTCTAGTTTAGCAGATTTCTTGTACTGCTCTCAAAATGGATTCTTTTCAGTTTAAAGTTTTGCTGCAAACCCTTTCCCACCACTTAATTGACTCTTCAGTCACCGCTTGTGGTGCACATGTCAGCATTCCCACGGACGCTAAACACACACAATGTGGTTGACACAATGGCGGGTTCTCTGGGAATTACTGGGCTCTTTTTTTGTTGCTTTTAATACTGGATGTGGGATCCATTCTGGTTTCCTTCCAGTTCTCTAATGAAGATCTAAGGGGTGAATGTCTGTCTTCTTTCGAAGTTTATCCCTAATAGCTCTTGGTGGTCGTTGTAAAATTATCCATCTGAAGCCTAACAGATTGTAAATGAAATGGGTGCTCTAGGATTTGTTTTGCTGCTGCTTGTTGGTACTTCACTTTGAGTCACTGAATACTTTCAGAGCATAACCTTTAGAAGTGTGTTCTCACACCTTAATTTGTCACTTGGCACATTTTGTTCTAATAAACAAGAAGCACATTTTTGTTTCATGAGAAACTGCTTGCCAGATTTTAACTTAGGTCTTTTTAGAGGATTATTACCGAGCCTGTGCAGTGGACTAGGGCCCTCTGTTGACAGAACGATGGCATTAAGATTCAGCATTGTGTGTTCTCAAAGGCCAGGAGTGACTTTTGGGACATACTGAAAATCACCATTATTAATCAAAGGATAACCTTGTGATTCTGCCTCTAGTGTTTGGAACATCCTCGATTTTCTTTTATTTTACCCATCTTATTCTCTTTTTTAAAAAGCATTTTCCTGATTATGGAGTTTAACTTTGAATAAATAAATGGGAAAAATGCTAAACATTGTTTAAACAATCATGTTCCGTTCTTTGAAACTAGATAATATATCTGTACTTTGGCTTTTATAGAATTTAAAAAAGTAGTTACTTTAGTGTTTCTCAGTTGTGAATACTAAAGTTTTTGTGATTGAATTTGGTTGTTATATCATTTATTTTTTTATTTCTTATGATGGTTTTTCCTCCTTTTCCCTTTTTACAAATTTGAGATTATTACTATGGAATGGCTAAATTTCAAGAGTCTTTTGCCAGCAGGTGGCAAAATGTAGAACAAATTTCTCTATGAAGAAAAGGAGATTTCAGCTCTGGTGTCTTTGTCTCAAAATGATTGTTCCTTTGGTTAGTTTATTTATTTTTATTTATTTTTTATTTTTTTTAATTTGAAGTTCTGAAATTTATAACTCGGTTCACCAGGTGATCATAAGCACACCAGAAAATGCTAATGGTATGTGTCAGTAAATTTTTCAAAAGAAATAGTTAAACTCTTTCAGCAATATTGTTAACATTTACTTTAATTTTATGTAGGTAGTATGAGTATATGGACTTAAAGACTCAAATGTGTTGCAAGGTTTATTTTATAATAAATTTTTTAAGTTTATTTATTTTGAGAGAGAGAGAGAGAGAGAGAGAGAGAGAGAGTGAGAGTGCTAGCAGGGGCGGCGCAGAGAGAGAGAGAGGGAGGGAGGGAAAGGATCCCAAGTAGGCTCAGAGCTGCCATTGCGGAGCCCTGTGAGGGACATAGTCTCATAAACCATGAGATCACATCTGAGGTAAAACCAAGAGTTTGACACTTAACTGATTGAGCCACCCAGGTACCCCTATTATTTATTTTTAAATAGTTTTCTGTTTTGTCTCTTCCATCCTTGGGTCCCACTGCACAGAAACAATTGGTTTTAACCTTTTCTTTTTTAAGTTTTATTTATATAAGTAATCTCTACACCCAACATGGGGTTCAGACTTACAACCCCAAGATCAAGAGTTGCACACCTTTCCAACTGAGGCCACCAGGAGCCCCTCTTTAACTTTTAAACCATTTCTTTTATTGCCTCAATATTGATAAAGAATTTGCTTGTGTTTTTGTTTTCAATTTTAGACATTATTTGCTGCCTTTACCTGATGGGAGATGAGGATTTGGCTTTTTTAGATCACCTACTTTTTCCTCCATCTTCCCAATGTAGTTGTATCATGGTTTATGGTTAAACCAATATCAAATGTTTCTATTATTTGCCAGTGTATATATTGTTATAGCGGAAGCATATACTATGACTTTCTTCTTTTCTTATATGACTTCTTTCCTGGAGTTAATAATTTTCTCTGTGTCTCATGTTTATTTCATTGTTTAATTTTGTATGTTCCTATCTCTAGATCAGCCTTTCATTTCCCAACAGAACTATGTAAAACTCCTCTAAATGTAATGGAAAATATTAAGGACTCTGTAAAGCATTCCTGGTGGTATCCCTTCTGGAACCTTTTGTATTAATGTGTAGGCCTGCTACTTAGCTACTGGAAGGGGTCTTCCCTTTCATGTTACTCTAAACATCTCCTTAGAGATAATTTTTCACAGATCTTTGTTCCCTCCTTCATTTGTGGAGTAATGTTCTGAAAGACTGTGCAAGAGAAGTAGATATTTTGAGGTTGTGAACATCTTAAATGTCTTTCTTATATACTCATACTTAATAGTTTGGCTGGGTATAGAATTTTTGGTTGGATACTATTTTTCCTTAACATTTTGAGGGCACTGATTTACTGTCTTTCACTTCCCAAGAATGGAGCCTGACCATTATGCAGTGTACACTCAACTGAAAACCAGCAGGATGCTTTTAGGGTTCATTGTTATTAGAATGGTGCCCTTTGAAAGATATAAATAAGCACTTGGTTATTTGAGAGAATGTCATTTTTACTCCCATATATTAAATGAAGGTAGTAGTTTAGTCCCCTGTAGGAATATTGTGAAGGTAGACATTAAAAAGTTTTATGGGTGCCTGGGTGGCTCAGTTGGTTAAGTGTCCAACTTTGGCTCAGGTTGTGATCTCGAGGTCTGTGAGTTTGAGTCCCTCATCAGGCTCTCTGCTGACAGCTCAGAGCCTGGAGCCTGCTTTGGTTTCTGTGTGTCCTTCTCTCTCTACCCCTCTCCTGCTCATCCTCTGTTCTTCTCTCTTTTAGTCTCTCTCTCTCTGTCTCTAAAGAACAAACATTAAAAAACATTTAAAAAATTTTAAGGTAACTATGACAATCACATGGAAAATCACTTTGTTTTCCTTCTTTTTAAATTTTATTTTGGGGGAGAAGAGGAGGAGAGAAAGAATCGCAAGTAGGCTCTGTGTTGTCAGTGTAGAGCCCATCGAGGGGCTCCACCCCATGAACCTGGAGAACATAACCTGAGCCAAACCCAAAAGTCAGACACTGAGCCATCCAGGTGCCCCCTGTATTCATATTTTAAAGTGCATATCTAGATATGATATTCTAAGGAGTGCTCTTTAGAATTGAAATGGATTTTATTTTTTATTAGAGAGAGAAAGAGAGAGAAAGTGCTAGAAGGGAGGGGGAGAGAGAGGGAGAGGAAGAGAATATCCTAAAAAAATTTTTTTAATGTGTTTTATTTATTTTTGAGAGACAGAGAGAGACAGCACGAGCAGAGGAGGGTCAGCGAGAGAGGGAGGTACAGAATCTGAAGCAGCCTCCAGGCTCTGAGCTAGCTGTCGGCAGAGAGCCTGACGCGGGGCTTGAACCCACGAAATGTGAGATCATGACCTGAGTTGAAGTCGGGTGCTCTACCGACTGAGCCACCCAGGTGCTCCGGAAGAGAATATCTTAAGCAGGTTCTGTGTGCAGTGCAGTGCCCATCTCAGGGCTCAATCCCAAGATTCTGGGGTCATGATGCAAGCTGAGATCAAGAATCAGATGCTCAGCTGACTGAGCCACCCAGCCACCTCTTGAATCCAAATGGATTTTAAAGATTTTTTTTTTAAATGTTTTATTTGTTTTTGATACAGAGAGAGACAAAGCATGAGAGGGGGAGGGGCAGAGGGAGAAGGAGACACAGAACTGGAAGCAGGCTCCAGGCTCCGAGCCAGTGGTCAGCACAGAGCCCGACGCGGGGCCCGAACCCACGAACGTGAGATCTGACCTGAGCTGAAGCCGGAGGCCCAACCGACTGAGCCACCCAGGCGCCCCCCAAATGGATTTTAAATTGCTAAGATACATATTACAATATTTGGATATTTTGCCTTAAAATTTTCATAATATAACATTTAATTCCATGTAAACCAGAGTCCACAAATGGTAACACATTTCTTTATGGTTGCCTGTTTAAGGAACAGAATCATGAAATTGGATTTTTTGAAATAAAATATCTTTCAGGTTGTTACTTATGGATATCTTTTGCACTCTAGTGGAATTTAAAAAACTTCCTTTTTTAAAAGCAGAAATCAACCAGTTTGTTGGAGATTTAAAAAAGCTTTTTAAATTAATTTGCACTGGTGTGGTTTCTTAACAAATTTTGCATTGAAGAAGTATTGCCATTATGATGTTTAGTTTCTATTTAATTTAGTGTAATGATAATGAATGAGGTGATCAATAGAAAGTATCAATAGAAAATAGATAAAAATGGCAAGTATCAATCCTAATCAGCTGCTAGTTGTTGCTATGTAGCGGTTTTAGCACTAGTTAGTACAGTCTTTCTCTCGCCTTTATAAATTATTACAAAAGGTGAACTGTTCTCCTAGCACACTCACTAAATTAGCTCTTCTTTAATGTTGAAGGATAGCTAGGAAGATTTGTAGTTCAAACTTCGTAACAAGTCTTATTTAGGATAATGTGCTTTTCTAGTTTGTTTAGGAACCTTTTTGGCCTTTTCCCCAGGGACATTAATCCTTGGCTGGAAAGAATAAACTCTAATCCTCTATACCACCTGACTGCAGCCATAAAGCCTTAGACTCTTAAAACAAACATTTTCAACCTTATAGCACTGACTTCCTGTTTTTAAAGCTTTTCTGACCTTCCTGAGAAAAGACCAGTACAGCTATGGTTACATCCTGTGGTTATTATCATTAAACAAAAAATCTATAGAATTTTTCTAAAGCCCTTGATATAAAAGTGACTAATGCACAAAAAATGTAAATAACATAGGACTCATGTCTGATCTTTGCTAGGCTTTCAATGCAAGATAATAGAACCAGGTCAGCTTTTAATGCGTCTCTGTTTGTTCAACGTCTGCTACAATTGGAGTGTCAGGAAAATCTCACAGGGAAAGGATCTGCCCTGTTCTGGAGAGGTTGTAGAAGAAGCATTTGGCGGTCACTTCCTTTCACTTGTGAGAAAGAACATGCTTTACATTATAATTGTTTAAGCATACCAAAGTCTGGTGGGGCTCTCATATTTTTCATTGTAGATTTAGCTTGCTCTGCAGATTGGAGAGGATGATCAGTGTTTAGGTTTCATTGTTAGAATTAATCAAATGATGTAAATGTTAGACGTTAGCCCACGTCTTCCTTTGTACTAAGTTGTGTTTCTTACAGCCCAAATATTTGCTTTTACAAATCAGTTAAAATTAAACTTGAATAGATGTTCAGAATTTGTTTTCACAGTAATCTCACTCACCTCTAACCCCTCCTTCCTCCAAGAGAAAAGAAAGCACCCTGTGTACTTTAGGTCGGACATTCTTGAGACTGGTGGCTTTTGACTTTTGTCTTAGCCGGTGTTTGAGTGGACATTTTGAACTAGAGTCTTGACATTTTCTAGAGAGACGTGATTGGTTTTTAAGCAGCAAAGTAATGGACTGATAGCACTACTGGTGATGTGGAAACTGGCCAATTGTACACATTTAATGTTTTAAAACTTTTAAATTAATATTTTGCCCAATGTAGATGTTTGTGACTTTATTTTAAAAGGAATTTAGTTTATTGGAGGCACATTATCAGAGAAAACATACACCAGAATTTTTTTTAAAAGAAGGGCAAAGCAGTGTTTTGGATTTGTAAGGATAATTTTTTTAAAAGTTTATTTACTTACTTAGTAATGCAAAATATGCTCCTGGTTCTCTGTGGAAGAAAGCAGGGGAGAGACAGAGAGAGGGAGAGAAAATCCCCAGCAGGCTTTGCATTTTCAGCACTGGAGCCCTACGCAGGGCTCAATCTCCCTGTAACCCTGGGATCATGACCTCAGCTGAAACCAAGAGTTGGACGCTCAACCATTTGAGCCACCCAGGCAGCCCTGGATTTGTAATAATTATTTTCATTGCACAATTATCTATCTGGTTGGTTATGTTGAATTCTTGGTATAATGATTCCAGTTGGAGTTTTAGTTTTCTTAAGAATACTTCCAATAAATTTGCTTGGATAGCCCCACTGATTTTATCATATACTGTCTGCACAGAGTACATAAAGGCCCCCATTCAAAGCACCCTGTCAAGGTTTTGAGTCCTTGAGCTAATTTCTTCCACAAAACTCTGTTTTTTTAATCTGTAATAATGAGAAATCTCTCTTCTTAACTAGATTTTTACCCTTCAAAGTATTGCTTTATTGGAACCTTATGATTTCACCTATACAATCTCAGATCACTAGTGTGTTTTAAAATAGGGATGAAATGTCCCTGAGTTTTTTTAAACGTATGTTATCTTAAAAGTCTGTCTCCCAAGTTGCTTGAAGGCTTCCTTCATCCGTTAGAGGGCTGCACACATTTGTTGACTCGCTGTGTTGGACGAGTTTGCTCGGAGTCCTCCGTGGACCCGGGGCTTCAGCTCTCTGTGCTTACTCAGGTGGGATTGGGTGCTGCAGGCTTTGGCTGCTCTACTCTCCCCCCGCCCCCCCCAGGCTGTGACTACGTTTTAATGATGTTGATAACTTTTGCCCTTCATGAAGTAACTTCTTTACTTATTAGCAGTTTGTCACTCACATATTTGTTTGGGGCTATATTAGGAAGTGTAAAAAAGGAAAGTTGTAATTAGCATCCAACCTTATTAAATTTGTCCTTCTATATTTAATTTTGAAGAATGTGTTCTTTATAGTTTTACTAAAGTTTAGCCTCTTTGATTTTTAGAATGTGATGTTATTTCTAGTTATTTTTAAAGAGCGTATTATGTAGACTCAAAACAGTATCTAGGTTGAATTTAACTCATAAGTTTTATTCTTTTTTTTTTTTTAAGATTTTGTTTTGTGGCAGTAAGAACACTTAAAATGAGATCTAACCTCTTTTTAAACTTTTTTAAATGTTTATTTTAGAGAGAGAGAGCACCAGCAGGGGAAGGGCAGAGAGAGGGAGACACAGAATGTGAAGTAGGCTCCAGGCTCTGTGCTGACAGCTGATGTGGGGCTCGAACTCAGGAACCATGAGATCATGACCTGAGCCGACGTTGGACGCTTAACAGACTGAGCCATCCAGGCGCCCCTCCTAAGTTTTATTTATTATCAGTGTAGAAGAGTAAATATTAAGATTCTGACATTAAGGGACATAAGAGTTCACTTTCCCCTAATAATTTGGAATATTGTCTAATTAATGCAAAATATGCTCCTGGTTCTCTGTGGATATAATTATCATCACCAGCTTGATGTAAGTTTTTAAATATCTTTTTTTTTTAGCACTTTTACCTACAAAGAAACTATGTGTGTTGATCATGAAATGTTGGCTGAATGGAAAGTGATGTGATACATGAATGGATAGGTAATTGGGTAGGAGAGTTATTTTAAAAATTCATATTGGTAAATACGGGGACCTTGATTTGCATACGACTTGGAAATTAGGGTTAGATGATGGTACCTATTATTTTTTATTACTGCAGTTTTTTTTAAAGATTTTTTTTTTAAAGCAATTCTCTACAGTCAACGTGGGCTGAAACCTGTAACCCCTGAGACCATGAGTTGCATGCTCCACCTACTGAGCCATGTGCCCTGATAGTTACTTATTATTAAAATAGTATGTCTTTCAGTAACGCTAAACACTCTTTCAAATAAATAAATAAACTTAAAAAAATTTAAAAGGGGGCGCCTGGGTGGCTCAGTCAGTCAAGCCTCCGACTTTGGCTCAGGTCATGATCTCACGTTTGTGGGTTCGAGCCCCGCGTCGGGCTCTGTGCTGACAGCTCAGAGCCTGAAGCCTGCTCCCTCTCTCTCTGCCCCTCCCTGCTCATACTCTGAATCTCTCTATCTCAAAAATAAATAAAACATTAAAAATTAAAAAAATTTAAAACATAAAAAGAAAAGGCTAGATATTAACTATCTATAGTTAGGAGGAGTCATGGAAAGAATTAGAGAATGGATAGAAAGAGATAGACCCAGGAGAGTGCATAATGTCAAACTCAAACCACCAGAATGCCATTGTGGAAACTGCCTGTTGTTGTGAAGAGGATCAGAAGGTATCAAGAAGTATTTTACATTTAGTGTACTAGTTCTGATATCACATACATTTCAGAAGATAAATCATAATTTCCTTTTAAAAAATAAAGGGCATGATATTAATGCTTAACCAGGGCAACAAGAGTAGTACCTGTGCAGTAGGACTATGGTGGGGGAAACGATGGCTTGTGGGAAAGAACGTTTTGATTTGGTTTAGTAAGATTTGAAAGTGTGTGGTGAACCCAGAGAGCATTTGAAATGTGGATCTGTTGCTAAGAAGCAAGCCCAGGGCTGGAAAATAAAATTTTGAGTCAGTAACATAAAAACAGCTTGAGAGTAAATCTTCTTACTCAGGAGAGCAAAGTGTTATTAAGAAGAGGCCAGGGGCGCCTGGGGGCTCAGTCAGTTAAGCGTCAGGCTTCGGCTCAGGTCATGATCTCACGTTTCATGGGTTGGACAGCTCAGAGCCTGGAACCTGCGTCAGAGTTCTCCCTCTCTCTCTGACCCTCCCCTGCTCGCGCTGTCTCTGTCTCTCAAAAATAAATAAAAAACAAAACAAAAAAAAAAGAGGCTAGACATTGGAGTGCCTGGTTGGCTCAGTTGGCTAAGCATCCGACTCTTGATTTTGGCTCAGGTCATGATCTCACAGTTCATGGGTTCGAGCTCCACATCAGGCTCCATGCTGGTAGTGTGGAGCCTGCTTGGGATTCTCTGTCTTCCTCTCTGCCCCTCCCCTGCTCGCTTTCTCTCTCTCCACAAATAAATATACTTAAAAAAATTTAAAGAAATAAAAAGGAGAGACTAGACATTAACTACCTATAGTTAGGAGGAGTCATGGAAAGAAACAGAGAATGGATAGAGAGAGAGACCCAGGAGAGTGTATAATGCCATACTCAAACCACCAGAATGCTACTGTGGCAACTGCCTATTGGTGTGGAGTATAAATTGGGTCCAGTGTTTCGGAGGGCAGGTTCTTTTGTCTTTAAGAAAAAAGTGCATACTTGGGGCTCCTGGGTGGTTCACTTGGTTAAGTGTCTGACTATGGCTCAGGTCATGGATCTTGGGGTTTATGAGTTTGAGCCCTGCGTTGGACTCTGTGCCTGGAGCTTACTTTGGATTGTGTGTGTGTGTGTGTGTGTGTGTGTGTGTGTGTGTGTGTGTGTCTCTCAAAAATAAACATTAAGAAAAATATAAGAAAAATAATAAAATTGCATATTTATTGAAGTAGAGAGTTCTTCAGTGTAGAAGTACTTACATAGATGCACAAATGCATATAGAAATTTGTTGTAGCAGTTAGGGACTTGTTAATGATGGCCCTTTCACACTGCAGACTTGTGTGCTGCTATACAAGTGGTCTGCTGTAAAGTGAGGGAAGCAAGTTTGCAATATAGCATAGATGGTAGATTTCATTTTCATGACATAAAAATTGAATGAACCCCCAGACAAATGAATACATGTGTTTTTAACTATTTGTATGTGTTTGTAACCATATTGTACTAAAGGAGAGCCTGGATAGCTATGCTTCAACTTGTTGAATGGAATTGTTTGACTTTCCTGTAGGAGCATATATTACTCTAATAATTTAAGAAATTCAAAACTTCAGAATGAACTATGTTTTTTTTTAAAAATTGTATTTTGAAAACTCTAGAGGTTTTGTTAGGTAGTGCCATTTTGTGACTTGGAAAAGGAAAAGGAGGGGACAGTTTGCTTGAAATTATAACCTTATATTCTATACAGTAATACATACCTAACTGTTCTAGGACATTCTCCAAATATAACTAACCAGTACTTAACTAACCTTTGAGTAGGTTGCTGTTTGCTTGATTGACTTTGGTATTTTTTTTTTTTTTGACATTTTGACATTTGGTGTGGGCTAAATTACTTGATGTGAATGATATTACTAGTTAGTGCTATAGAAAAGAAAGCACATCACATTGACCTGATAGAATCTAGGCAGATCTCATAGTTTTTGTGAGATGAATGTTACCTTTAAACTTTAGTATAAAAATTGCAGTCTCCGTCTCCTTTTGGTGCTCTTGGGGAGTAGTCCAAAGCCCCCTTGTTTAGAAGATGTGGCCCAGGGTCTTCCTCGCTGTGACAGAAACAGAGTGGCACGAAGAGTAATTGCAATACAGTTGTTGGAGGTTTAGGGTCTGGAATAGCCTGGGCCCTGTTCAGCTGGTGCTAAGGTCATACTTTACATTTCCCCTGTGTTCCGTTCCCGTTGGCTTTAATGTTAGTTTAACTAGACTTTCTATTTAATTATAACTGTTAGGGTAAAGTCAGATGTCAGCTCACTTGGCTGCATGCTGAGGCCTGTAGAATATGGAGTGCTTTGCTTCTAACCACATCTGTTGTCTCCTCTCATTATCTGTTAATGGTACTCTACTTGACAGGGTTGTTTTGATAAATGTGGGGTGTTTTAAAACGTGGAGCTGGAATTTCCATGGAGTGGAACTCAGGACAAGAGGAAGCCTTAAAGAGAGAGACAAGGCCAGGGTGAGATCGTGTGGGAACCAAGAAGGGCCCTGTGGAATGTTGCAAATAACAATGAGGATTAATTTGGAGGTGATGGTGGGGCATATCTAATAGTTTTAGTTCATCTCACACATTCTTTCTTGCACTTCTTCATGTGCTTCGATGCAGAACTTGTGAGAGATCCTTCTTCTTATTGCAGTAACTCCCATTTCTCATCTATAGATTTCCTAATTTACAAGAGGGTTTAAAATGAATACTTGTTTGAGGAGTTGGAGAGGGTGGTTTTGGAATGGTCTGTCACTGGGAGTCCTCAGGTCAAAAGAATTCCTAGGAAGGCTTTCATGTCAGGGAAATAGAGGTCTTTTAGAGAGAGAGAGGAAAAAATGAAAATAAAGTAAAAGTTCAGTGTGAAAGGGAGGTGAGGATTATCTTTTGCCCCAGCAGAATTTTGTAGTACTTCTGCATCAGAGAAGTATTGGAAATAAACTAGTGTTACCATGTGCTTTTAGATTTTTATATTCTGTTTATATTACTCTCTGTATATAAGATTTAGTAATGTATCTGGTGTACCCGCTGCTCTTTGTCTCTTAAAAAAATGTTTTTTAATGTTTTTATTTATTTTTGAGAGACAGAGCAACAAAGAACAAGCAGGGGAGGGGCAGAGAGAGACAGGCTCCAGGCTCTGAGCTGTTAGCACAGAGCCCGACCCAGGGCTCCATCCATGAACCATGAGATCATGACCTGAGCCAAAGTTGGACGCTCAACCGACTGAGCCACTCAGGTGTCCCTTTTGCCTCTTTCTTAAATGCCAGAAAAGTAGAAACTATTTGGCTTGAATAAATTAATGATGGCTCCTGTATATCATGAATTCTTAAAAAAAAAAAAAGTGTATCTTTCAAATAGGATCCTGGTTAGGGTCTCAATGTTTTTAATGAGTTACCTTGGACACAGTAATTTATATCTTTAAAAGCAGGGATAAAAATCTTCCTTTTACTAGACTTTTCAAGGTTAATAAAAGAACTCCTGAGGCACCTGGGTGGCTCCGTCAGTTAAGCCTCTGGCTTCGGCTCAGGTCATGATCTCATGGTTCCTGAGTTTGAGCCCTGCGTCGGGCTCTGTGCTGACTGATAGCTCAGAGCCTGGAGCTTGCTTCTGATTCTGTGTCTCCCTCTCTCTGACCCTCTCCTGCTCGCACTGTCTCTTCTCTGTCTCTCTCAAAAAAAAAAAAATAAATAAAAGAACTCCTATTTATTGTTTAGGTGCTATTTATCTGCGAGAGGCTTCTTTGAGCCAAGAACTATGCAGAGAATATGCAAAATGAGTAAAACAGGATTGTTGCTCTCAGTTCACTTATTCATTCCATAGATCCATGTGCTCATCACTCTCAGTATTTGATAATGAGCAAACATATAGAACTTTCTCTAATGGAACTTGAGGTCGAGAGGGATCTGGGAACATTAATCAGAAAATCACACCAATGAATTACAAACGGAGATGAGTGCTCTTAAGGAAAGGAACACAATTCTCTGGGAACTTATAACAGAGGAACTTGACCTTGAGCAGGGCCTCAAGGGAAGCTTCTCTGACAAAAGTGATATTTGCCCTGAGGTTTAAAGGAGTAGGTTTTAAACTGTCTGTGGTGGGGGAATTTCCTGCTTTAGTGGGAAGGAGCAATGATGGTGGGTGGTAGGAATCCTGAAACCTTGGGGAATTTGAAAGACTGACATAATGAAAGGTGGGGGACTGGGAGGGGCTGCAAGACCAGCATAAAAGAAAATAAGTATCATAAAGTGCTGTCAAAAGCATTTAGGATCCTTGATCGACTAGGGACAATACGAATTCAGGTTGTTCTCACCAGCCTTTACAGCTCTGTGTAACCCAGCAGTTTTGAAAAAAGGGTCTGCAGGGAAAACAGCCCTCTCCAGGCCCTGCCAGTGTCTAGATCTAGCCGGTTAGAAAATTGGAAGTGGGTCTGAGTACAGGAGTGGCTTTTATGGCTTAGGCTTTAGGGCCAGTTTCATCGCTGACACGTATGGAGTGATCTCAGAGCACCTTGGCTATGAAGCAGATTTTCATCCACAGCCCCCCGCCCCCCGCGTGGTGGTCTCAGTGAGGAATGGTGGCTAGTGGGGCCTGTAGCGGAGCCGCACTTGCACTGCAGACCGCCTCTAATTTGTATCCATTGCAGCCACCTTTCAGGCAGCAAAGCCATTATGCTTCATCAGCTCTTGCTCTCAGTGTGGGGACTGTGTTAGTGGTTTTAGATGATGTTCTATCTCCTGTAGAATAACTTGATTTTTCTTCAAGAGAAATCAACAGAATGATGTTTAAATGGCAAATGGGCGTATCACTTCGGTTATCTGTGCCGGCAAGGCAGGTCCCCTGAGTTCTCTCTATGCAGTCTCCTCTTGCCCCCTTTGAGAGACTTTGGTCTTAACCATTTTATCTAAATCTCTGACTCTTAGTAAGAAGGTACCTAATAATTCAGAGACTTTATTGGGCTCTGGAATGTCAGATAACCTTTATGAAGCTATTTCAGAATTGTGCCTAGAAGGCAAAAGGTATACTATTAAAGATTACCCAAAGAGATAATTTAAATTTTGAGCTTATAACTTTTAAATTTGGGTTGACAATGAGTTTAATACTTTAAAATTCATATGGTATAGGAATGTGTTTTTAAAAATTTGCTGTGGACTGTCTTGAGACAAAATGATCTTGACAACTGTTAACTACCATAAGTGTAGTTTTTTTTAAATGTTAATAAATTTTTGAAGGAAGGTGTATGTTTACCAAATTAGTGGGGAGAAAACTAACTTGAAATTAACAGTGGGCAATTCTGTTTAGGCGCACATAACAGTGGAATTAATGAGGTACCTGGGGTGGGTTATATGCTTAAGGCCACGTGGCTAAGAATATGCATTTATTTTGCTTCCTTATTGGGTGGATTTCAGTCAAACCTAATTTAAGAAATGCCTTGTCTAGCAGAGGGAACTTTGTTTTCTTGGGGAAAAAGGATTGGTGAGAGGGACTTTTAAACAAATGGCTTAGAATTCCTAAAAACTGTAAGGAAAATTGGGGTCAGAAATGTTGACACCAAACAATGCTTCTTTCTCCTTGCATCTTTGAAACAAACGTTCTGCATGCCTATGACCCTTGGTTATTTCATCCGC
Source organism: Suricata suricatta (assembly GCF_006229205.1). Lineage (NCBI taxonomy): Eukaryota > Metazoa > Chordata > Mammalia > Carnivora > Herpestidae > Suricata > Suricata suricatta. The sequence continues at coordinate 135,826,305 of NC_043707.1, forward strand.
ATTTGTTAGACGTCAGAGGTGGTTGGCATTAACATTCCTGGCAGAAGCAGAGGCACCTCTAGAATGTGTGAACTGCTGATCACTCACGGGGATGCGCTGCCTCTTTAATATCTTGCTTGCAGATGCATTTTCTAGCTGACCACGCTATTAAGAGCTGCCATCAATCATGAAGCCTTCCAGTTCCGGCTTCGGGAGGGAGTGGGGTACTCGGGGAGAGGGGGGCTGGCCATGCTAGGAAGGAGAGAAAATTGCAGGGGGTTTTGTGTGCGCGCGCCCGCGCCCGCGCCCGCGCCCACGATAGTGGCGGCAAGTAGGGGTGCGCGCGGAGCAGTCCGCGATCCAGCCCAGGTTTTCTGGCTGCCGCCGCCGCTGCCTCTGCGGGGTGGCTGCTCTTTCTCTCCGGCGTCTGGGTCACTGGCATGTGGCAGTGTTGGCCCAGCCGCCGGGGCTGAAGGAGCGCGCGAGCCTGAGCAGCGGCCGCCTCCACCAGCCGCGGGCGGGGCCCGTGCGGCCACCTCCCGGAGCCACCGAGCTGGGGGGAAATGCGCCCTTGCTGCACTGTCCTGAGGCCGCCTGGGCCTCCTTTTGTTTAGCAAGTGCATTTCACGCCCCAGCCCCTGCCCGCCCCGCCCCTGCCCGCGGGTCTGCGTTTGCGGAGGGCCCTGCGCCGGAGGAGGACCAGGCCTGCGGGCTCAGTTCCTGCGAGACCGGCCGCAGGCAAGTGGCCAGCGCCTCGTGCTGCAAAGGGGACGCGGGTCGTGGGCCAGGAAGTTGGACAAGTGTGGGCACAGGGGCTCTCGGAGGTGGGTGTACCCAGAATGTTGTAGCTGACCCTGCCAAGATGAAGCACTCCGTATACGGAATGACGATGGCTTTCCAGGAATCAGGAAGCGGTATTTGCTTGTCCCATTGCATTTTTGTTGGCCTTACTAGTTTTTCCAGTCGCCCCAAACTCTAGAACTCCCAATTAAAGAAACCAATTGAGAAACACTTTTCGGGCAGAGAAAACACTATTTTAAAAAGATGTGTGTGTGTGTGTGTGTGTGTGTGTGTGTGTGTGTGTGTGTGTGTGTGTTTTCTCAAAGGAAGGTGTTTTTGAAGATGAGCAAAGTGTTAATCCAGTAGTCACTGATGAGAAACTTTATTGCTTATTGTGGAGTAAATTGAAGTTTAAAAATATATGAATTTGATGGACTTGGTTACAAATAATTTGGGGCTACTTATGTGACAAGTACAGTTTGTTTCTGGAACCAGAACACTAATGTTTTGCCAGACTAGCTAACATGCTAGTTTTGAAAAACGAAGGCTTTACTTTAAATCGTTAAAATTGTTTTGGTTTGAGGTGCTGGCTTCCTATCCCTTCCCCCTTGTTTACTTGGCTCTCCTTGAGGCTCTGGGGAGACCTGCTCGGCCACTCTGTTTGCCGAGACTTGTGTTCCTTTGTTTTACTCTCAGTTTTCAGGCTTTCCTGGGGCTCGCGTGCCTGCTCTCCTCGGGGCATTGCAGGGCAGGAGGTCTCCTCTCAGCCATATGGAAATTTAAAAAAAAAATGGCATATGAATGAACGTGGGGGTCAACAGAAATTAATTTTTTCCCTTTGAAATTGTGTTTGGGTGCTTTAAGATTGAGACACTGAATTAAAGTTCAGAAGAGTTTACAAAGTTCATAAAATTCTGTGCCAAAATTACTATATTGAGGTTTCCTTCCTCCCCCTCCTCCCTCTTATTTCTGGCTAGGAGTTCCACATTTAAAGCAGACACGATTTGAAACCTTACAGATGGGAACAATATCCCATGTAAGCCTGTTGATCTGTGGGCAATGACTTCCAGATGCACAATCAACTCCACACTTTTATGCCTGCATTAGATTTGAGCTCCAAGAGGCAGGCACTTGCTTTTCTGAATACTTACATTGCCTAGTAAAATAACAGACAGCCGACATTTTAGAGGCTTAACAGAAACTTCACAATAGCGTGGGAGCAGCAGTTAGAAGCTTGTATTGTTTTTTTCTCCAACTCTGAAATTTAGTAGTGTTTAAAGTATTTTATAAAGGTCTCTGGGACCAGTGAAAGGTGGTTTTCAGGCCAGAGCACTTGAGCGCTCATTGTACTCTTGCAGGCCCTGGCGCTTGGCAGGCGGCTTGAAATGTTATTTGATCTGGTTGCGTGATAGAATTGAGTAGGGTTACGCTTGTCCTTCCCCTGGCTGTTAAAATCGATGCGTCAATGTACTGTTCAGTGACTTATTTAGAGACTTAACCTACATTTATTCACTGTAAGAAGGGTTCCAGAAAGAGGCTATTTAAATTTTTGTCTTGTTTTTGTGGTTTTGCATCTATGAATTGAGGCGAGAGCTGACGTCATGTAGCTGTACCACTTCCTTTGTGTGTGTGTGGTTTTCAAAGCCGGTGTTCCTATAGGATACGTTCCAGCACGCACGGTCGTGACTATTTCTGAAATGCCTGAATGTGTATGTAGTCCAGATTCAGGTAACTTGAGCTGTGTGCCGGTTTGTTGTTTATATTGTGTAGGGGCGGGGGAGGTGAAGAGTGTGATAGTGAACCCTGTCACCCTGTCTGGGATCGCCTGTGCTATGCAGACTAGCTTTTCATTGTCATTAGTGCATCTGTGTACAGCTGTTCGCTCAGAATGCGTTGCCCGCCCTGCGGGGTGGTTTTATCTTACACTGGAGGTTTTATGGACTTGTCTGGCTGTGTTTCTTAATCCCTCTCCTGTTGCCACTATGCTTGCTTTTAAGCAAATGATAGAACAAGACAGGCTTTTGTTCACTCATGAAATAGTTTACTTGTTCGAGATTTATTTTTGGTTTTGAGGAAATTGGTAAAACATGTGATTTATTAGTAGGTATTACATTTACTATTCTTTTCCAAGGTCAGAGGGTTTTGTTTGCTATTATGTAGTCTGAGTAGCCAGTGGAACCATCCATTTTAAAATAACAGAATGCCAGTATTTAAAACACACACACACACACACACGGACTTGCGCGCTCGCTGTTCTTATTTGCTATTCTGGGATTAGTTTGTGAAACAGAAATAATGTGATTAAACTGTTTCCCTCTGTCTCTTACCTCTTGTTACACTGGTTACACTGTAGCCAAAGGGACTGGGGAGCCATTGACTAACAGCACTTTGGCCAAGGACTGGGTAATTAATAGAAGGGTTTAGAAATGTCTGTTCAGGGACATTTGTGGCCACCTTTAAATTTTAAAATGAGTTTTTGGCTCCACGTCATTGGTATTTCAGATGCAATAGCTCTGAGTCTTAGAATATAGGACTGTCACAAAGCCAGCCTTTTCTGGTCATAAAATAGATGTCGATGTGCATGACACATTTTTTTCTCAGTAGTGTGGTCTCCTTACTGTCTGCCTCTGTCTTGAAATACTCACCGTCACAGGCTTCTAAGACTGTTCCCTATGTTTCTTAAAAAGAAGCAAACGCCACAAACAAAATGGACAGAAATCTGTTTATACATAGAGTCTTCTCCAGAGTCCCAGTTACTGATAGTGGAACAAGGAGGCCAGCAGGGGTGGGGGAAGGGAGGTGTGGTGTAGGCTGAAGTGTCTTTTTAACTCTTTGGGGAGAAATCGGTTCTTCTCAAAACAACCTGGAATGAGGAAAGTGCAGCATTTTCTAAAAAAATATATATAATTTCAGTTAGCCTATCTAGAAAATGTTCTCTTTAATTAAAAGAAATAAAAACAGATTGACAGTAGCAGCTACTGAATCCAAGGAAAAATAGAGGGAAGTAAGTATCTTGGACCTAAACAGGTTATTTCAAAAGTTCATTCGTAAATTCTTCTCTTTTTTTTTTGAGACCATAGTTTTTGAATCCAAATTTATTAATGGGGATTAGAGTCATAGAGGTGCCTTCAAATTATTTAAAAATCCTTGATATGATTGATATGTATATTTATAATGGAAATAAAACAATAATGTTGGCATTTAATTAGCAGAAAAAGCATAGTTGTATGCAGTGTTTAAAGCTGTGCATGGAGCTCTGCTGGTCTAATTAATCAATTTATTAAGTACAGCTTGGTGGTTAATAGCTAGACTGCCTGATTTCTGTTCCTAGCTTTACTGCTTACTCACTGTGAGACTTATATGTTCCTTAGCCTCTTTGTGACCACAAGGAAAATGATAAGTCTATTTCAGAGGGTTGTGCAAAATTCTTTGGAACATGCCTGGCACATAATAACAACTAATATTTAATATAGCGAGCACTAATTCTGATCTATGTACTGTTTTAGTTGCTAAACAAAAAAGATGGAAGCTTCTTAGAGCACTTACATTCCAATGGAGGAAGACTAAAAATTAAAGGGAACATGAGGATTCTGTGCAAAGATAGAACTTTTGGGCATGCCAGTGAGTTTTAGAAGCTGGATATAAGAAGTTTAACATCACTCTTTAAAGCACCATATTTTCTTTCTTGATAAAATGTGTCTCTCACGAGATAATGTATCAGCTTGCAGGTGTAATAAAGAAGGCAGAACAGACTATCTGGTAGAGGAAAAAAAAAAAGAAAAATGGAACAGCAAAGACAATAAAAAACAAAATAAAACAAAACAACAACAACCATGATATGAAGAAGCCCTAAGGTAAATCCCTATAGAAAGCCACAGGAGCCAAACTGCTTATGCATCATGACTCCAAACTATGTGCACACCCAGATGTACTCAAAGATGCTAAGGAAAAAGGTTAGAAAGAGATAGACCACATGTTAATAGTGCAGATCTTTAGATGATGGGATTATGAATAATTTTATTTCCTTAGTATTGTTGTCTTTGCATGCATTATTTAATCTTTGCAGGCTTAAATACCTCTGAGGTATACACAAGGGAGCTGAGGGTGAGAGGGTAAGCAGTCTGACCAAGGCCTCACAGCTAGTGCGTGGGGAGGCCGGGACTCCAAGCCAAACCCTGACTTGCTATTCTTAATGTGACCAACTCTCATCCTCAAGAGGTGACCTTTATAAAAGCGCCTCCCCCACAGATGTGGTTCACATGGTTTTGAGATGTGTTTATGCTAAGCAGAGGGCACTCCCTGAATCTCACGTAGAAGGAGCTAGTGCTGAGGTCATGCGTGCACGTGTGGTTATTAGGAGAAAAAGCCAACATACTGGCAAGAGGAGGAAATGGAAGAACAATTTGAAAGAAGGTGGTCTGAAAGGTACAGCAATGTGAAGGGGACAAAGGGCGGAAAGTGCTTCAAGTGGGTGGTGCCAGAGCACAAACATGTTCTAGGTCCTGGACTAGAGACTGAGAACCAAGAACACACTGCAGGAGTCAGTGGGACCCCTGGCAGTTTGGTGACAGCAGGACCGCCAGGAGGGAGAGAGGATGGCTGGTGATGAGTCGAAGCCAGTTTGCATTTGCTCAGAAGATGTGGAGGAGCCTGGCAGTGAGAAGGAGTTGCCAGAAGAGGCTGCAGGTTCATCACGGTCACTGGTTGATGTTTTAAGAGGTGAATGGCAATGGCAGACATTCTTTAGGTAGGATTTTTTGATGCTTAGTATGACAGTTGTATTCAGGTTTGAGGATAAGATGAGGTAATGGATGTGAATCACTTTAGAAAGCAGAAAACATCTTAATTTCAGAGGATTAGTTACAAGTACCTAGGAAGAGTTTTTAACAATATGATAGGTTAAGTATGGGAAATTATTTACAAAATTATTTATGCCAGCAAATATTTGAAATGATCTTTTGATTCTAAAGTTGAACAATTAGATCTGTTTCTCTTATCTGGTTTCCGGTAAACTGAGTGAGCTTTTGTAGTTGTGGTTTAAAAAAAAAGGGTCAGTTTATATATGACTGTTGAGCTTCAAAGGAATAAAATAGAGTGAAAGACTGTGCATTTGAAGCTTGCTTAAGTCAGAAGCCTCCAGATGGTGTGACTGCTGTGTTCACAGCTGTATTTACTGCAGGTTCACCAGATTATCTACTAATAACTTAAAAATAGCTGGTTAGAAGCAGTTGAATATTCAGGTCTCTGCTGATTTTGAACCTCAGCAACACTAGTGACCTCACTTGTGTGCCTTTAGTAGATGCCAGTTGAAATTACTTACTTCCTTTTGCCTTGCCATCAGGATTTCTTATTTGGGGCAGCTTACGTGTTGCATAAACAACCAGAATGCTTGTATATAGAGGCAGATGACCAGAATTAAAAAAAAAATTTTTTTTTAAATGTTTATATATTTTTGAGAGAGAGAGAGAGAGAGAGAGAGCATGAGTGGGGGGGGAGGGGGGAGAGAGAAAGTAAGTTAGAAGCAGGCTCCAGGTTCTGAGCAGTCAGCACAGAGCCTGACATAGGGCTTGAACCCACGAACCGTGTGAGATCATGACCTGAGCTGCAGTTGGATGCTTAACCAACTGAGCTACCCAGGCGCCCCAAGCAGAAGTTTTTAATGTGATCTCTTAAGCTCCAGAGTGGAGAATGGCTCTTGATTATCTTTAAAAAATGTTTTTGTTGTTTTACTTTCCTTTTATCTTATTAAATGTTTTTAAAGTGTTAAATATATTGAGTTGGTGTCTTACACATATATATCATTACATAGAGAACTTCCTGTGTATTTTGGAATTACCAACAAATAACAATGAAAAAAAAAGTCCTTCAATATTCAAATCTATTCCCCAGGATAAAGGCTTTTTTTTTTCTCTTACAGAGATTTAATAAATGTATGTTCTTTTGGAAGGACGTAATTTACTAAATCTTAAGGGTTTTTTTTGACCATACATACTATTATTTTTTTGCTTAGTAATGTTACTAATTAAATGTAAAACATAGGAGAATAGTTTGAATTTATCTAGGAATTTTAAATAGGTGAGGGCCAGTAAGAAAGGCAAACACATTTATGTATTAATTGACTAAAACTTTATAGAAAAACATCTAGTTTGAACCTTTTTAACAATTATTTTCTGGTTTTGGTTTTAGATATTTCATTTTTTTGTCTTGTGTGTGTATATATTTAAAAAATTTCTTTAAATTTATTTTTGAGAGACAGAGAGAGGCAGCACGAGCAGGGGAGGGGCAGAGAGAGAGAGGGAGGCACGGAATCTGAAGCAGGCTCCAGGCTCTGAGCTAGCTGTCAGCACAGAGCCCGACGCGGGGCTCGAACCCCCGAACCATGAGATCATGACCTGAGCCAAAGCCGGATGCTCAACCGACTGAGCATTATATTTTAATAATTAAGAAAATTAGGTTGAAGAATTTTTACCTGTGTGTATATTCTTTTTTTTTTTTTTTTTAATCCCCCCTCGTCTCCTCCCCCACTCCTTTAATCATCTCCCCAGGCAATCTCTTCTTTCATAGTCTGTGGTCTTCTGTGAACATAATTCACACACTGAATAGGTAAAGGAATACTCAGTGGTGGGATGTTTACCTTTTTTGTTTCTTTTTTTTAAAACATGTTAGATGTCCATGGAAAGAAGTATATAAATTAATATTCACTCTCAAGTATGGTGGGGACAGAAGCAGTTTGCGTTTTGATCTTCGAATAGAAAGGAATATTAAAAACCGCTGAGTAAATGTAACGTCCAAAGCAGTTTGGCTTTTTTCAGGAAAGTTATTTTCAGCTTTCTCAACAGGTTTAGGTTGATTGCATAAACATTTGTTACCAGATAAGTAATTGTATTGTATGTGATACATTAAAAAAAAATTAAAGCCCCTATTTAATAAAATCAGTTAATGGACGTTATTTTTTAGGGCACATTTTAGTTTGTTGGAGGATTGAGTGGAAAGTGCAGAGAGTTCTCATATGCTCCCTCCAATTCAGTTTCCCGTTATGAACATCTTGTATTAGGGTTGTACCTTATTATAGTTGATGAACCAGTGTTGATAACTTTTTCTTAAAAACTAAGGTCTGTAGTTTATATTAGGGTTCAGTCTCGTGCATTTTGACAAATGTTTAATAACATGTATCTGCCATTATGGTATCACACAGAGTAGTTTCGTTGCTTTAAATATATTTTGTGTTCCACCTCCTCATCTCTCCTTCTCTTTTTAAGCCCCTTGCAACCAGTGATATTTTTATTGTATCCATAATTTTGCCATTTCCAGATGTCATATAGTTGGAATCATAGAGTACGTAGCCCTTTTAGATTGGCTTCTTTTGTTCAGCAATAAGCATTTAAGGGTCCTCTGTGTTGCTTTGTGCCTTGATAGCTTATTTCTTTTTATCACTGACAGCACTCCGTTGTCGTGTACAATTTATCCATTCATCTGCTGAGGTGCAGCTTTGTTGTTCTAGGTGTTGTCAATTATGAATAAAGGTGCTATAAACATTTGTGTGCAGGTTTTGTGTGGAGATAAGTTTCCAGTGCATTGGGTAAATACCAAGGACTGTGTTTTCTGGTTGTATATGTAGTTTTGTAAGAAACTGCCGTACCGTCTTCCAGAGTCCGGTACCATTTTGCTTCCCAACAGCAATGAAGGAGAGCTCCTGTTGCTCCACACCGCGCCAGCGTTCCGTGTTGTCGTCGTTTTGGGTTTTAGTCCTTTTTGTTTATGACACTACTCATTTCTGGTGTCAGCTTTGATTTTTCTCTCCCACTTGCCTTGAAGAGGGAGAAATGAGAACCATAAATATTATATATTACATGTGCCGCATTCTCCATGCTGTGGGGAAAGGCAGAAAGGTATACATTTAAGGAATAATATAATCTGATTACACTTTTTAAAAAATGGGCATAATTCTTGTATGATGATGTTATTAGTCTATTTTTCATGTAAAATGTAGTATTAATTTTTCCACTGATTCTATGCACATGATTCTATCCCCTTAGTTACCCTGTGTTCTTTTTTTGTAAAAGATTTCATTTTATTTATTTTACTAAATTTAAAAGAATTTTATATTTATTTAGTATTGATACAGAGAGATACAGAGCATGTGGGGGGGAGGGGCAGAGAGAGAGAAAGAGACAGAATCTGAAGCAGGTTCCAGGCTGTGAGCTTTCAGCATAGAGCCCGACGCGGGGCTCAAACCCACAAACTGTGAGATCATGACCTAAGCTGAAGTTGGACGCTTAACTGACTGAGCCACCCAAGCACCCTATTATTTTATTAAATTTTAAAGAAATGTTTATTTATTTGGGGGGGGAGGGGCAGAGAGAGAGAGGGAGGCAAAGAATTCTGAAGCAGGCTCCAGTCTCTGAGCTGTCAGCACAGAGCCCAATGTGGGGCTTGAACCCAAGAACCAGGAGATCATGACCTGAGCTGAGGTTGGAAGATTAACCTACTGAGCCAGGCAGGCGCCACCAGAAAATTTCATTTTAAAGGGAAAAAGATGCTTTGAATTTTTTGAAATCCACTCATTCTACCAAAGATCCTTATTTGCTAGTTATTTATAGATACGAAGATTTGTATTGATTTCTTTACTGCTAAACCATTTATGGAACGGACAAGGGACTCAGAATGGGGAAATTGGATCCTGTCCTTGGAGTTTATCACATATTTACTAATTACCCAGCAGTGACTATTTGAGGACGTGTTATGGGGCAGATGTCTTGCCCTTCTGAGATGAAGCTGAAATTACTTCCCGGCTACATTTATTTAGGGCAGTTTTGACTTTGCATGTATCCAGTTAATTATTAGAATTTAACATCAAATTAACTCTGCTCTATATCTACCCAGAGTTTTGTTGTGAAGATGATTTAGATAGGCTCTCCTGCTGGTTGTGCAGTTTATTAATTCCTGTCTGGAATTCTTAACTCTGTTTTTACCAGGCTCTGGATAGAGTACCAGTAGTAGGCATGATTTTTCCCTTAGAGCAAAGTTAGTGAATGTTTGGCTACATATCCACAAAACACAATCGTGGGTAGTTTGTGGAACTTCTGAATCCCATCCCTGGATCTCTCCATGAAGAACTGTTCTGTGGGGCACCTGGTGGCTCAGTTGTTTGAGCGTCCAACTTCAGCTCGGGTCATGATCTCATGGTTGGTGGGTTTGAGCCCCACTTTGGGCTCTGTGCTGACAGCTCAGAGCCTGGAGCTTGCTTTAGATTCTGTACTTCACTCTCTCTCTGTCCCTCCCCTGCTAGCGCTGACTCTGTCTCTCAAAAATAAATAAAAAACATAAAAAGAAAACCTGTTCTGTGAGCCCTAAACCCCTGTTTGAATTACTTTTGCATTTCTTATTTTTGGCAGATTTCCTTTACTTGAGTAGGGCGGTGTGAGGCCATTGGCTTGTATGGAGCTCTGTGCGGCTTGCTGTTTGTGCCCTGAACGGTTCTTCCAGGAGTTTGCAGGCTGTTGTCCACATGACACCATGTCTTTATGAGGACCAAGAGGAGAAACTTTCTCAGCTCTTAATACCAGAAAAACTGACCCCCTGAGTGATGTGGTTTGTTTTTTAACTTACGGATTTAGAATCCTGTGACTGATCACATTTCCTTTGAGCTATTTGCTTATAACATTTTGGCCACATCTAAAAAGAAGGTATAAAATGAACCTGAACACCTCATTCATGGTTTCAATTTTTTCTTTTCTTTAAGTTTATTTATTTTGAGGTGGGGGGACAGGGAGGGAAGGGAGGAGGGAGAGAGAGAAAGAGAGAGAATGAATGAGAATCCCAAGCTCCGGACTGCTGAGCTGAAATCAAGAGTCTGATGCTTAACCCACTGAGCCACACGGGCACCCTGATTTCATCTTTTTCATCTCTTTGCTACACCCTCCTGCAATTTTCCTTTGTGCCAATGAAAACAGGTGTAGTTAGAGTCCAGGCTGTGTAGCCTGTGTCACCTGTGAGACTTGTCATGTGACCCGAGGACACACACCTCTCCTCTTCTGTAGATGATGCCTCCTTGGTGTGGCTGCCGTACGGTCAAGGGGAAGGCTCTCAGAGCAGTGTGTTGTACTTGTGGATGCTGAACGAATCTTAGCTTTATTATCTCCCTTCCCTCATCTATTTTAAGTTTTATTTTATATTGTATAAATCTCAGTAAGCTGCATTAAGTAGACCCTTTTATAAGTAAGCTAGCCTTTATATTTTCCCTGGTTCCTGTTTGTTTTTTATGCAAAGGTTTAATTTCTGCCTAAAGACAGTCATTAAAGAAATTATATAGGAGAGTGCTGTGGACTGAATTGTGTTCCCCCAAATTCACTAGGCTCTAACCCCCCAGTTTTTTGGTATTTGGAGGTAAGGCCTTTGGAATGTAATTAGGTTCAGGAGGGTGGTGGTCCATGAGAAGAGAAAGAGACCAGAGCTCCTGCTCCCTGCCCCCCCCCCCCTCCACCCCTGGTAAGGACACAGAGAGAAGGCAGGGAACCAAATAGGATGGAGCCTTGATTTTGGACTTCTCTGCCTCCAGAACTATCCTGCTTTTGAAGCTACTGAATTTATGGTACTCTGTTACAGCAGCCTGAGCAGATTAATTCGGAGTAAATTTCATACATGCTGAGTAAAAGGTGATCAGTAGCTTATCCCTGCAATTGAGCTTCCCGGAGTGAAGTGGGGATTATGCTTCTGTTTGCAAAAGGCTTTGTGCCTACAGGATGGCCTTCCCCAACCTGTGATTTGGTCCTCACAGCTACCATATGCAGGAGACCGGGCAGATACTGGCTTCCCAGGTTACAAAACGAGAGCGCCAAGCCTCGGGAAGTTAATTGAGTTACATACATTCACAGTTTCCATTTTGGAAGTGGCTAAGCCTCTTAGTAGCTATTTTTTCTTACTTCTCTATCCATTGTTCCATTCATGACCATTTTAATATTGGCAGTTCAGTCTTCTAATCCTTTGCCTTAGAAAGAACATAACCTTCATTTTTAGTCTTTGTTCGAAATGGTATTTTCAAACTGAAGAGAGATAATTCCCACTTTTTTACATTTTAACATGGGAATTGAAAGCTCTATTGTGAAATTGTTGAATTTATCTTTCCTGTTTCAGGGAGAATTTATGAATTCTTTGGCCTGCTGGTTAGATTTGAAGTATAACATTTCTGTGAAATATCATAAAGCTAAAAAATGTGATAGTACTTGAAATACTATTTGTGACATCTTATCCTTTTATTTTGGTCGAGGAATTGGTTTGCATTCAGTCTTGCTGATGAGTGTCTAGAATGTAGGTGTTATTTGGTGTTACCCAGTCAGAAGATTGCTTGTGTTCATTTTAGTTAAGGTGGTTTGAGTATGTCTTGAACAAAGGGATAAAACAGGCATGTTAGAAGCCACAAACTCTCAGTAGTTTAAAAGTGGGGGGGGATCCAGTTCACAGGATCCCTACAAAGTTTAATATTGATGAGCTGTCAGGACATACTGTATTTGCTCCATTTCCCATTACATTTTAACAGAGAAACTAAAAAAAATCAATTCTTTATTTCCTGATGATAAAAATGTTTCATTTGAGTAAAGCCTTGGAGTACATTTAAAAAACTTTATTGAGATAAAAATTCCATAACAGACAATTCACCCTTTGAAAAAGTGTACAAATCACTGTTTCTTAGTATATTCAGTGTTGTGCAGCCATCACCACAATATAATGAGTAATAGATTTTTATGTGGCAGTTTCTGGTGATTAATTGAATACTCCTCAATAATGTTTTCCGTGTAAATTTGTACTTCTGTGAGTAAGAATATAACGTTACTATATATGGCTTTACTCTTAGAATACGTAATTGGCTGGAGGCATTCAAACCCAGCTTCTGTGCACAGTGGTCTGAAGTAGCGAGTTAGCTGCCGCCCAGGGCTATTAAATCCTTTAGTGACTGACGACTTCTTTAAAGTAGAGAAAGCAGTTATGAATATGGTGTGAAAATGGTGTGTAGTCTCTTTCAGCATATTATTTGGAGAAACTGCAACTTTTCCAGACCGTTGTTTTACTTGGTGCACTCAAAATATGTTAGACATTTGCCATTTTCAGCAGTTTGTGTTAAAGATTTTTTCATTTGTTAATAGAAAGGCAGCCAGCCCTTATGTCTCAGATTAGGGGAATTTCTTAGTGTTGATTTCCCAGATGGTTCATAAAATTCAAGTGGGCCCTTAGGCTGCTGGGTAATCATACTTATTTTCCCAGTTCATTCACTCACCCAGGTTCCTAGATGACTCTTTAGTACTTTCTTCTTTTGTACTTCTCCCTGTTTTCATGCTGGGTTTCCTGCCTCAGCGAGAAAAACCAGTGCAGTCCAGAACTTTCTCAGAAACCCACCACCACATTGACCTACCTTGCAGCAGAGACTCGGCCTGCCCGGCTGCTTCTGTAGAAAGAAGAGCTATTCTCAAGCTCTCTAGGGGCCAGGCCAGGCCAGCCCATTCCACCCTCTACGGTGCCACCCTCTACCCTGTCATAGCATTTCATTCATGTTTCGGGCTCTATTGGATCAGTCCCAACAATGTACACATGTGCTGCTTTTCTCCTAGCTTAAAACAAAGAACCCCAATCCTTTTTTGGCCCTACTTCCCCTGATAGCTTTTGCTTGTTTCTCTACTCCTCTTTGTAGCAAAATATCTCAGTAAGAATTCTCTGTACTTACTTTCTCCAGTTCTCTCTCAGATCAGCCCATCACCCATCATGCCAGGGAGACTGCCGGTGAAGATTACTGCTTGTTTTCCTCTGCCTGGAATATATTTTCCCGGATTTCTGTGTGGCTTCACTCTCAAGTCCCCGGGGGGCCTACTATATTGACCCTTGGTCTCTGTTCGCAGTTTGCCTCACCCTGCTCTGTTCTTTCCCGGGAGTGTTGTCTTGTCACATAATACTAATATATTTGTTTCCATTGCTTATTGCTCCTCCCACTAGAATAGAAGGTCCTGACGGGCAGGGATTTTCATCTGTGTGGTTCGCTGATGTCCCTCCAGTGTGTACGGCAGTAGCTGGCGCTGTTCCCATGGGCGGCTGATAAATGGTTCGTTGAGTCTACGCTGTGCCCTAGGACTCAGGGCTTTAAAACCAATCTAAATGAATATAACTAAAAATTTTATCTCTAGTCCAGACCTACTCAGCTGCCAACTTCACATCTCCACTTGGGTATCTCATAAGTATCTAAAACTTATTAGCATGTCCATATGGAACTTCTGATGTTTTTCAGTAGACCACACATAGTTGTGTGGTTTTTACTTTCTGACTTCTTCATCTAGTAGGATTTAATTTGTCATCTCTTTGGTGTAAAAATTGTACCACCTGGAGGGTTAGGCTGGGGCAATCTTAGATCACTTAGTTTCATGGGCACCTTGAAAGCAGACTTCAGAAGAGGAAACAGGGAGCCAGCGGGTGCTTTTGCTGGGGTGCCCTCTGGAGAAACAAGGCTTTGGGGAGCCATGTCTCGTTAGAGACAGTGGGCACAGGAAAGCTCTTAGGAAAGGAAATATAGCTACCTTTTTGAACATTGAAAACAATTCTGAAAACTCTACCAATTAAAAGAAGTCAATGTCCATTATTTAGTTAACTTTAGTAGTATCTTTTTAATTGTGGATTCTGTACAACTATTAATAGTTTATTGTGTGACACTTGGAAAAATGATTTTAGGGGGTCTCCTGGGTGGCTCAGTCAGTTAAGCCTCCGACTTCAGCTCAGGTCATGATCTTGTGGTCTGTGAGTTCCAGCCATGCATTGGGCTCTGTGCTGACAGCTCAGAGCCTGGAGCCTGCTTTGGACTCTGTGTCTCCCCCTCTCTCTGCTCCTCCTCCACTCATGGTCTGTCTCTACAAAAATGAATAAACATTCGGGGCGCCTGGGCGGCTCAGTTGGTTAAGCCTCCGACTTTGGCTCAGGTCAGATCTCACATTCGTGGGTTCGAGCCCCGCGTCAGGCTCTGTGCTGACAGCTAGCTCAGAGCCTGGAGCCTGTTTCAGATTCTGTGTCTCCCTCTCTCTCTGACCCTCCCCCTCTCATGCTCTGTCTCTTCTGTATCAAAAATAAATAAAAGCATTAAAAATAATAAAAAAAAATGAATAAACATTAAAAAAAAGAAATATGATTTAACTTTCAAAGTAAGAAATTATGAATATTTGCTATGGAAATTTTGATCTAAAAATATTTTAATTGTTATGTACTTAGCAAATACAAAATATTTTTTAGAAAGCCTTTGTAAGTATAATGGGTAAACTATTGGAGTAGGAAATGGGCACTTACAAGTTCTTCTGGGGGATGACCTAATCAGCCCTCTTAAAATCTAACTTAAAATGTAGGGTTTTAGTGACACATGGAGTTAGTGGCATCTCCTCTGTAATGGCTGATCAGGTCACATGGCATCATAAATACTGACTGAGCTGGCTTTCTTCAAATTGATTTTCAATTGGTAATTACATTTACTCTAGCTACCAGTAAATTATTAGATTTCTTGCCCATGAAACTCTTTCAAAGAATCCTACCCCTATAATGTGTGTTATTAGTTTACAGGACAATGCCTGGACACTGTAGGCAGACTTGTGAGGCAGAAAAATTACTGGTGATTTATTTTATACACACATACACACCGTTTAGTATTATATTTCTCTAGGTGATGTTAGAGATCAAAGGAACTTGCAATAATGTTTCTCTTTTCTGGAACCAGTGAACCAGCAGAACAATCCTGTTTAATTTAATTTAGTGCTAGTGGTATTAAAAAGGGAATGAAATTGTGATCACACTGTGCCTAGACAACCTAATTATCAGTGAAAACTTTGTTCATATTCTGTAGATGGGGAAAGATGGAGGAATTTGCCTGAAGTTTTTACTTTTTAAGTAATTGAGTTTCCTTTATGCATCCAGAACATTACGGAGCGTTAATGTAGGTCTATTTTTAATAGATTAGTATGTGGTAGGTCTGTGATGAACTATAAAGAGAGAGGTTGAAAGGACACAAGTCTGAAAATGACTCCATGAGACAATAGAAGTGCACACATTGTCCAAGACAAGAGGACCACCCTTGTAATGCCCAATCAGGAGAGGCCAGCTCACACCTTTAACTTTTCTAAGGGCAGGCCTAAAGATGGAGGCTAAGACTAGTCCTGGGCCCACTCTGTGATTGGTCAATACTCTAAATGTTGTGATTGGGTCCCACCAAGAGTAACACATACTCTAGGCCATGTGAATGGTTAAATCTGCTGTCAGTGATGTTGTATAATAATAATTGGATCACTGTACCTATGTCACAATTTCCTGTAACTCCCTTTTCCCAGACTCATAAGAGCCCTGCCCCACCATGTTCGGGGCTCTCAGCGTGGGTCCCCTGCCTTGGTAAAGTCTGTGAGCCCGAGTTTATAATTCCGTAATAATAAAGCCCTTTGCTTTTGCGTGCGTGACTTGGTCTCCCTGGTAGTCTCTGGTTCTTGGGGTGATAGAATCTGGGCATAACAAGATCCAGTCCTTAGTTTACAAGTCTGATAATATTACCTTTCTTTTTTGTAACACTAAAATACTCTAAACTTCATCCTCAGCGTGATCTCTTGAGCTAGGACTGTGATTCCTGCTTAACCGACGTGAAAATAGCTGAGAGTCCAGGTTACTCCACTCACTGCCCCTCAGTACCTGGTCTTGATTTCCACGTCTGATGTTATCTCTTCTACATCACAGCCTCCGGACTTAGTGGAAATAGCGACAGTGGACCTCTGGGAGATGTCTATAGACCAAATGTGATAGAATATGTGGAGGTAGAGAGGGAGGGAGAGCTTATACTTTGAATGTGGTTGATTTCGATAGATGCCTTTAATGAAGTTTTGGGGTGTTGGGGGTTCATGGGATCCAGAGCCAGCGGCCAAGAAAGAATTCTTGAAGACGTCTTTGGTGCAAAAAGGCGATTTTATTAAAGCACGGGCACAGGACTCATGGGCAGGAAGAGAGCTGCATTGTGTGTGGAGGGGTGGGGTGTGGGGGTGACTATTTAATGGAGTCCGGGGAGAGGGAGTTTCCATAGAGACTTTCACATGCTAAAGACTTAGTGGATGCCAAGCTGTCTAGCTAAGGTGGTTTTTCCCTCTAGCAAAGTACTAAGTTAAGACCGTAGGGAGTTTCTGGACTTTAGGCTGTGATGGGATTGCCTTTTTCAGGTAAACTGGCAGGAGACCCTTATCAGTTTAACCATTTGTGTTTTTGTCCTTTCCTGTTTTTGAGTAGCCTGGAGTGTCTGAGGCATATCTTGAAAGTCCCACTTTGGGCCTGTGGTGGTGAGCTGTTACACTGCACTTGGCCTTCAGCTTGCCCCGTGCTCCCTCATCACTTGACTTCAGAGAAGATCCTCAGTAGGTCTGTCTTGGCCATATCTAAATATATGTATGTTTTCTTTGTGTAAGGGATGTATTAGAGAATTGTTTTGAGAGGTTAAGATAATTTCACTGGACTTTTTCCAGTAATGTGTTTTTAAAAATGAAAATATTTAATCTCATTTAAGTTTTTCAGTTTCTCAGGGGAACCTCAGTTTGGTCTATTGGGGGTTGAGTTTTAAAGGGGCCAGGGAGAGTGTTGTTTTTTCAGGGTCCACTTTAAAAAAATCAATTTCAGCATTTAATACTAAAATAGAAGGAAGTGGGGCGCCTTGATGGGTCCATCGGTTAAGTGTTTGACTTTGGGCTGGGTCATGATCTTGCAGTTTGTGAGTTCCAGCCATGCATTGGGCTCTGTGGTGACAGCTTGGAGCCAGGAACCTGCTTTGGATTCTGTGTCTCCCTCTCTTTCTCTGCCCCTTCCCCTCCCCTCTCAAAAATAAACAAACATTAAAATAGTACAAGGAAGTAAAAGCTTGGTTTAGTGGCAGTGCCAGGATTACTATTACTTGTTTAAATTAATATTCCCTTGGTAAATCAATTGTATCTAGGTTCTTGATGGATGAATTTAACTGAGAACAGGTTACAGATTACTACATTAATTTACATGAATTGTGCCAAGTATGAGCATCTAGAGAAAGACACTTTTGAAAATAATATTTATTTATTTTTGAGAGTGAAAGAGACAGAGCATGAGCAGGGGAGGGGCAGAGAGAGTGGGAGATGCAGAATCCAATGGGGCTCCTGGCTCTGAGCTGTCAGCACAGAGCCCAACGTGCAGGATGTGAACTCACCATATGGGATCCAACTGAGTAGAAATGGATGCTTGACCGACTGAGTCACCCACGCGCTTCTCCCTAATTTTTCCTTTTTTTACTGTTAGAAGACCTGGCTTGGTCAGACAGATTTTACAGATTTCTCCCTTCTTATGCCTTCTCTTCTAAAATTACATTAATATCTTATATATGGATATGGGGTGTTCAGGTTCTCTTATAATTAGCTAACTTCAATTGTTGGAAAATTTATTCTGGTTTTCAGAGGAATAGAAAGTGTAAGTAAAAATTTACTTAGAAGCTAATAAGTAAATTTGTAGTTCTTTAACTTACCAGTTTGCACTTGAACAGGTTTTGGTTAAAAAGACTACTTGAAAACTGCTTAAATTGAAGGCATCTGTGAATTATCAGACCTCAGAAGGTTAGCTCTAAGTATCTGGACCAGTAAAGGAGTTTCTAGTCCACTTTTGGTATTTACCTTCTGAAGGTGACAAGAAGGCTTGTCTTCTGAGTTCATTGCTTTTGCCAGAGCCAAGATGATTGGTGATCTTGTCATTATGGGGAGGTGGTACTGGAGGACCTGAGATTGTACTTGACCTTTATTGTCTTCTGTAGGAGCCACAATGATCAGTGAGCCAAGTACTTTTGAGCTTGATTATTGCTTAACTGACCTTTCTTGTTTGTTTTTTAGAAGTCTTAGTATAAGTTGGGTTGTTTTGTGTTTGCTGTAAGTTCCACACTCATTGCTAATATACTTATTTGGCAAATGATTTCATAAGCTTGTGTGTTTTAGTATTACTTTCATTATGTGAAAGGGAGGAAGGGCCTTTTATGCCCAGGATATTTTTAAATTTTTAAAATTTTTATTTATTTATTTACTTATTTATTTATTTTTGGGTTATATAAATTAACCCATTTATTGTAGGCTAGCAACATTTCGAATGGTGAAGCTTCTACTGGCCTTTCAACTCCTTCAGTCTTCTGATGGCCAACTTTACTGTGACAGCAGAAGTGGTGCTGGAGGTCCAGGCACCACCAGCTGCGGTTTTCATGCAGGAACCACAGTGCCAGATCCCCACAGCTGTCTCTTCATCTTGGTTTTGCCACAGAAGGAGCAAGTGTACTTGGCGTGCTGGCTTATTTCAGTCTTCTTCACCATTTTCCTGAGGGAGGCACCATAACGGGGCCCGTGTGTACCGACAGTTCTGACCTTCTTGGTGCGCTTAGCCATGTCGCCGCAGACTAGGTCTGAGCCCAGAGAGCCCAGGATATTTTCTTAAATGAGAAATGATTCTTTATTTAGTCAAACTGGCTTGATGATACTGGTTTCTAGCTAAGTTGTCTATACTTACAAGAAGATGAAGTTTTAATATGCCTAATGTATTATTTGGTTACTGAAGTATGCTTCAAAATGAAGGTTTTTGGCACCCTTTGAACCATGAAAAATTTAAGTCCTGTTTTAGCACCACTGACTCTAATGAAAATTTTATTTAGTATCTGTCTTTTATTACTAAGATCCTCTAAACCCTACTGTAAAAAGCTAAAAACCTAGTATTTTAAACTTGTTAAATAATATTGTTAACCTGTTTTTGAAAGAGGGCTTATGGGGTTTGATTTCTGTTTTTGTTTTTTTTCCTTTCTCATTGAGATTAGGTTTGATAGCCCCATGGAGCCATAGTTCTGACTTTTTTTTTTTTTTAATACTAAGTCAGAGAGGTAGATACTTTGTTTTTTATTTTCTGCCATAAGTGAATATTTTTTTGTTTTATATGTTTATAAAAGCAACACCAGTGCCTCTGGGGGATGGTTTCCCCCAGACTGCAGCCGACTGTCAGGTTATCATTGTATCGGCAGAAGTTTGTGGACAAGCCCCCTCCCCTCTCTTCTCTCTTTCTCTTTCTAAAAAGTATTTAAGTAATCTCTACACCCAACAGGGGGCTCAGAGTCTGGAGCCCGGGATCAAGAGTCGCACGCTCTGCTGATTGAGGCAGCCGCCGCCCCTCCTTTGTTCTTTAGCCGAGTTCAGCAATTTAATTTCTCTAGTCCTTAAGTAGAATCATTGGATCTAAGTAGTGCCCTCAAGCAGAGAATGAAGGAGCAGTGAAGAACAAGTCTGGAGGGAGAAATGGGATGAAAAGGAAAAACGAGAGGGCAGAGAGGTACACGTGTGGTGTTGAGCTGTGGGAGGCCTGGGAAGCGGCTGCGGGGCAGGGGCAGGGGGTGCCACTTGGCTTACTGGCCCCCATCCTCTTTCTCCTTGTATGTGCAAGCATTGGTGTGCCCAGCCACGCGGGCATTT
This sequence comes from Suricata suricatta, assembly GCF_006229205.1. Classification (NCBI taxonomy): domain Eukaryota; kingdom Metazoa; phylum Chordata; class Mammalia; order Carnivora; family Herpestidae; genus Suricata; species Suricata suricatta. The sequence goes on from NC_043707.1 coordinate 135,846,557, forward strand.
GGCACCTAAAATATTGGTAATTTGTAACATTTGGTACATCTGGCTTATGAAGTTATTCAGTTGAAGTTTGGTGACGTTCTGATAGAGCTTTAGAGTCTTGTTCATCTGTTTTCTTTCTTTTCTTTTTTTTTTTCTTTAAGGTGAGGAAAGCAAGGCACAGAGTTGGTAAAATAATAGAGCCTAATTTTTTCTTTCCTTTTAAAAAATCTTTTTAAAATGTTTACTTTTGAGAGAGAGAGATAGTACAGGCCATTGAGGGTGGGGGCCACAGAGAGAAAGGGAGACAGAATCTGAAGCAGGCTCCAGGCTCTGAGCTGTCAGCACAGAGCTCCACATGGGCTCCAACTCACAAACTGCGAGATCATGACCTGAGCTGAAGTCGGGACCGAGCCACCCAGGCGCCCCAGAGGCTAATTTCTGATTGGTGTCTTTGGGCTTCACTAGTGCTCATTCTACCAAACCAGTATGGCATTGTGTAGTTTTATCTCCCACTTCTGAATTTGATCTTTCTGAGACTCTGATTCTTTGGATTGAATTAAGCCGTGTGAAAGAATCACTTGTCATTTCTAATAAAAGCTTGATTTAAAAAACCTGATTGAGGCTGGAGTACCTGCGAAAAGTGCATCCTTACTCGCCTCTGTAATTTTTGTTTCAGCTTGTTACTAGAGTCAGCGTTTTCCTTAAATAATCATTACATGTTCACACTCCTGGATATAGAGACATTAGTAAGTCCTGTGCTGTTATCTTTGTTTTGTAGGTAATATTGATGTTTATCATCTGTACGGGGGAAGGCTTATTGTCAACACATAGTAAATATTTTGACCTCAAAGAACCAGGAAATGTAAAACAAGATATGGTCACAGTCATTTTGAGAAAGTTTATCGTAGGTCATACTTAGTAGCACAGATTCCCAAGGTCAGAACAACATCAGAAATGCAAATAGCAAAATTTGACTTGAACACCAACAAGAAACCCCCATGAAATGACATGAAATTTTTGTATTACTTCAGAAGAAACTAGTTGTGTAGTTTAAGAAATGTGGAGGAATTAATTGTATCATATTCCATAAATGTTATAAAGGAAGGGAGATGTAATTTACTTGCAATTATTAGTCACAAAATTATGAAGAATATAGAGCCCCACTTTGTTATGGACAGCCTGTAATATAAGGAAAGGAACAAGTCCCCATTTCACACGTGAATAAACAGACTTAATCTCAAGGTATGACAGAGCTACAGTGCAAAGGACAGCCTGGGGGTGAGGAAGGCAGAGATCTTTGTCACTTAGCCAAAATAGGGTAGGATTCAGAGTAAAGGAGACTTGTGATCAAAATAAGCCTCAAGTCTCTTTAGGGCTTTGCATGATTATGTTGAATAAGAGGAAAGCGTACAAAAAATATTTTTGGTGTGCAGCTTATTATACTTAGGGGTCTACTTCTCAAACCTAGAGCCATGTTGAGTAACTGTTCAGATCTCTCAATATGAGTATTAGGATATAAAATAATCCATTTCATTTTCTCCTCCCACTTCTGACTCAATTCTTTAATGGTTCCCTTAGAATTCCAACTACAGACAGTATTTCTTTCTTCTTTTTTCTTCTTCTTCTTCTTCTTCTTTTTTTTTTTTACTGAGATCTGTGAAAAATTGGTGTTGAACATCTATTTCAGGTAATTCCTGTCTTGATCTGTAGTAGAGATAAATTTCACTTTATTGTTGTCTTTTTTTTTTTGGATTTTATTTTTCAAAGCAATCTTTGCATTTAACATGGGGCTCGAACCCATAGCTCCAAGATCAAGAGTTAACACATTCTATCCATTGAGTCACCCAGGCACCTCTGTCTTCTTGATTTAATAGAAGATCTGTGATTCAGAACTTGAAGTGCTACTCAATCTCTAATTTTGTTTAATAGTACATTTTAAACTGCAGCCAGATTTAGACATTAATGATTTTAGGTTTCCTCTCGTATTTTATATTTATGGGGGCAGTAGAATAATATATAGAGAATGATTCAGCTAAGCAAATATTTGTACTTTGCCACAGTGTTAGATGTTCTAAATCAAATATTTGCTATAGAAATTAAAACAGAGCTAAACTAAGGAACCAGCAATCTTAGCTTTTAAGATGGTAACATGTGGCTTCCAAAACCTCCTTTTCAAAGCACCTGACAAAAATATTTAAGTAAAAGACTCCATGGTTACTGTATAGAATTTAGTGCAGAATGGTGATCTCTGTATGAGACCCTTGTAGTTTATTCCACGGATGTATAGTTTATTTCATTTATATATACAGTTCATATCTGGTTTGGTTTGGAAGTTTTTGGATCATTTTTGAAGTGGGGTTTATTGTTGGTTACATGTGTTTTTGCTACATCCTTCCCCACCCCTACATTTAGTTTTCTTTCTGGATCGTTTCTGTTAGCTTTTTTGTTAGTAAGAAAAGACAATTTGTTTAAAAGTAGGCTCCATGTCTAAATGTAGGGCTCAAACTCACTACCCCTGAGACCAAGAGCTGCAGGCTCAGGAGTCAGCCCCGTGCCCCAAGACACACGGTTTTAAAGTCCAGGAAGTTTCTTGACGTGTGTTCCTGCCGAATTGACCCGCACTAGTGATATGCGGTTTTTTCTTACTTTTTTATTTACCTGTATTCCCGCCCCCCCCCCCCTTATAGTATTTGCAGTTCCTAATCTGAGCTGGATGTGAACAATGAAATGGCATTCTCTCACTTCTAAATTAGTAAACTTTTCCACACCCCAGTGGGGAACTAAGGTGGTAGAATTCACCCTCCTCCTTTTCTTTTTTTCTTTTCTTTCCTTTTTCCTTGTCTTTGTCCTTTTCCTTTCTTTACCCTGCCTGCCTTCCTTCCTGCCTTCCTTCTTTCCTTCCAAATCCTGGTTGAGGGCTTTCTTTTCTCCTAAGGACCTGTTTTTGCATAGATGTTCTATTTCACAGTGTCTCTTTCCTTTTTACCTCAAGACCTAGGATCCTGACTCCACGCCTGAAGAGCTGTGTTCCCCCCCACCCCCCCAGACTCTTCCCTCAACCTCCTTACTTCTTCCCTTTTCCCCCAATCCATCTGACCTTATGTCCTTGTTTTTGAATTGCTCCTTCCTGTTGTCAGAGTCCTTCTGGAAACTGTCTGTGGAATACAGTACTTTGCATTCAAGCTAGACTTCTCTGAGGAGAATTTGCTCTGTAGACCACCACCTACTTTTGCTGCTTTCTTAGATTCAGAAGCTCTTTCAGTGCCTCCTCTCACGGCAGTGGCTGATCTTTCCCCTCTGAGAGATCATTAGTACTTGGCACTTGCAGGGCGAAAGAAGGTGTTCCTGAGAAACTCATACACTTAAGCCTCTCCCTTCCCCCCCTTTTCCTTCTTCTTTGTACTTGTAATGAAATAGTCAGAAAGCTAGAATGATTACTGGCCAAGTTCATCTAGCCTTCCCCACTTCCCCCAGAGTCTCTGTGAAAGGGGTGTTGGTGATGGCCAGTGTTCCAGACCATTAGATCTCTTGCCACATGCCCATGTTACAACATTCCCCTCCCCACAGGCACTTCCAAACCCATCTCCCCTGGGTTACTGTCTTAAGGCGAGTACCATTGTATTGAATTATGGAAAATGTTTCTAGTTCAAATTTTTTAAAACAGATTAAAAAAATATTTTTAAATTTATTTTTGAGAGACGAAGAGAGACAGTGGGAGCAGGGGAGGGTCAGAGAGAGGGAGATACTGAAACAGGCTCCAGGCTCCGAACTAGCTGTCCGCATAGAGCCCTAGGTGGGGCTCGAACCCATAAACCGTGAGATCGTGACCTGAGCCGAAGCCGGGCGCTTAACCGACTGGACCACCCTGGCGCCCCTACAGTTCAAATTTTAGGGAGGAGTTTTATTAAAATATCCCTGCCCAAAGCCATGGGTTCTTCCTCTTCTGCCTCCCTTCCTGTGTATAAGCAGCCTGCAGCAGTCAACACAAGTGGCAGATAAAACCAGTGCAATGCTCAGGGAATGCTTTGAGATAGTCTAGTCATTACTTAGAAATAAGTGATTGAAAACATATGCTTTTAAAAGCCCTCATTTTGTAGAAAAACAGAACTTTGCCTGTCATGTTTTATTATAAATATAGAGGTAACTTACCAACTTTGCAGAAATTGGGGTTTTGCTTTTATTGTGAAGGAAAGCACGTAGCCTTCTGTGTGCCCACACAGTGCGGGCACAGGACTGCACAGGCGCTCCGGGGGCAGACAGACTTAAGGTGTTATCCGGACTGGCATTACATGTAGTCTGACCTGCCAGAGAGGTGCTAGGCGCTGATTCCAGAGGGATGGCCTCCTATGTTGAGTGAGTCAGAGGAGACCAGTGTGGACGGGGGATTTACAGAGCGATGCTGACGCTGTAAGATTATGGAGCCTGTGATTTTAAACTTGGCAGATGGGACTATGGTTGGATAAAAGGTATAGTGGAGAAAAATGCTTTCTTGCTCTTTTTTCCTTGGGTCAAGTTGTGTGAACTGCTGAAACAGTAGAGGAAAGAAGCCTTAGATTGCTAAGGGACTTTCTTACCCTGTCTTTTCTAAGAATTGCTGTCTTTGTGACAGTCCAGGATAAAGCCACTGGGTTCACATTCATGCATATTCTTGTACTTGGAGCTATTAGAGTTGATTAACAGGGAGTAGGTTATTGACGGAATGGGATTCTTAATATTTGTATTCATTAATCAGTGCTATCTAATAGCACTTACTATGGTGTTAGAAATGTTCTGTATCTCCTCTGTCCAATATGGTAGTTCCTAGCCACTTGCTGATGAGTACTCAAAATATGGCTAGTATAGACTGAAGAACTGAATTTTAAATTTTATTTAATTTCAGTTATTTTACATAAGCACCCGTGGCTACTGGCTACCATCTCGGACAGCACAGCCTTGTGTAAATCTCATTAAGTGAGTCACCTGGCTATGTAATAAATAACATCTGAAGACATTTTCTCATGGACACGCATGTTATAATTTTGTGGACATGTGGCTTTATTTATTTTCTTTTAGAGAAAGTTAGAATGAAAAAGGAAATATAAAGGGCACCTTTAGTATGTGACACGAAAGTTGCAATTTAAATTTTAAACCCAGAGGTAGCCTGTTTTCATGTATTTAAGAAGAACATTAATGAGAACCTAATTATTCTGCCTTAATGATCTGTGTTCTTTGATTGTAAGAGGAAAGCATATTAGTGGATAGTGAAAAATGAAGCATAATTAATAAATGGATTTTGTTAATTCATCAAATATTTGATTGGTTTCAAAGTTAAACATGGTATAATTTCTGCTCTGAGGAATCTAAGCAGAAACAGGAGACCATGCTCATACAGCCACAGTAGGCTGGTGTGAGACGAGGTTCCCAGAGGGCTGTGAGAACCCTTTAGAGGGGCTCGGGGAGTCAACAGGCTTCTCTGGGAACGGACAGCTCTTCCTGTTTAGCAGTACAAACTGAAATACTCCTACGATCAGCTACAAGTGTTCTCACATATGTCTTCTGCAAAATGTGTATTGTGCTGTGGGATCCTAGGGATGTGTAGATCATGATCTTTTTGCTAGTATCTTCAGTGTTCAGTGATACATACTAAGTATCTTCTATCGGCTAGGCATTGTGCAGATTAGTACTTTACATGGATTATTTTACTTATTCTTCACAATTCCATGGTATGTGTTACATTATCTTTTTTTTTAATAGACGAAGAAACTAAAGTTTAAATTATTATTAGTTTTTTAAATGTTTATTGATTTTTGAGAGACAGAGACCTAGAGCGGGGGAGGGGCAGAGAGGGAGGGAGACACAGAATCTGAAGCAGACTCCAGGCTCTGAGCTGTCAGCACAGAGCCCAATGCGGGGCTTGAACCCATGAACCACGAGATTGTGACCTGAACAGAAGTCGGTCACCCAACTGACTAAGCTACCCAGGTGCTACAAGAAACCAAAGTTTAGACCAGAGCAGTTGACTCTCATGTGGTTTAAAGCTAGCAAGGACCAGGGTGTGTTTCTATTTGTAGAGGTTTACAGAGAAGGATGAGAGGGGGCAGTTTATGAAACACATGAGTTACTAAATAACAAGGTATTTTACATCAGTAACATATGTTAAAATGGGAAGCTGTAAGGTATAGACTATGATTGCAAAAAGAATTCATTAAAGAGGGGCAAGAATAGAATGGCATGGTTTGGAGGCATGAAGGATTACTTCTCAGAGGGCTTGGTTTGGACTTGTGTGATGCATATACATAGTTATTCAACAATGTTTATTTGCTTTTTGTTTTTGTTTTTGTTTTTTTATTTTCTAATGTTTTATTTATTTTTGATACCGAGAGAGACAGAGCATGAGAGGGGGAGGGGCAGAGAGAGAAGGAGACACAGAATCTGAAGCAGGCTCCAGGCTCTCAGCTAGCTGTGAGCACAGAGCCTGACGCGGGACTCCAACCCAGGAACGTGAGATCTGACCTGAGCCGAAGTCGGGGGCTTAACTGACTGAGCCACCCAGGCGCCCCTATTTGTTTTTTTTTTTTAAAGTTTGTTTATTTTGGAGGAGGGAGGGAGCAGAGAGAGAGAAAGAGAGCGAAGGAGAGAGGGAATTCCAAGCAGGCTCTGTATTGTCTGTGCAGAGCCTGATGCGGGGCTTGAACTCCTGGATTGTGAGTGATATCACGACCTGAGCTGAAATCTAGAGTTGGACACGTAGTAACCTGACATTTAACTGACTGAGCCACCCAGGCGCCCCTCAACATTTGTTTATTGAGCTATCAGTAAAGATGGTGTGAACAAAGGTGAAAGAGTGTAAGTCCCAAGTGAGGGGGGTGCATAGAGAGGGTTTTCATTGGAGGTTGTGGGGGAACAGGCTATATAGTGAGGGCTGGAGAGACAGTCTCTTAAAGGAGGAAATTGGACCCATAGTCTCTCCTCAAAAGCTCTTTTATAAAATGGAGATATTGTAGGACATATTATAGTGATTTGATATTTGTGTATATTGCACAAGTTTAGTTAACATCTATCACCACACAATTACAAAAAGTTTTTTTAATGTTTATTTTTATTTTTTAAATTTACTTCTTATGTTTTTTATTTATTTTTGAGAGAGATCCCAAGTGGGAGAAGGGCAGAGAGCCAGAGAGAGAGGGAGACACAGAATTGGAAGGAGGCTCCAGGCTCCAAGCTGTCACCATAGAGCCTGACACGGGGCTTGAACTCATGAGCTGTGAGATCATGACATGAGCCAAAGTCGGATGTTTAACCGACTGAGCTACTGAGGTGCCCCTAATGTTTATTTATTTATTTATTAAAAAATTTTTTTAAATGTTTTATTTATTTTTGAGACAGAGAGAGACAGAGCATGAGCGGGCAAGGTCAGAGAGAGACAGAATCGGAAGCAGGCTCCAGGCTCTGAGCTATCAGCACAGAGCCCAACGCAGGGCTTGAACCCACGAATGTGAGATCATGACCTGAGCCGAAGTCGGAGGCTTAATCGACTGAGCCAGACGCCCCTGTTTATTTGTTTTTGAGAGTGCAGGCAGGGGACTGGCAGAGAGAGAGGGACACACAAAATCTGATGCAGGCTCCAGGCTCTGAGCTGTCAGCACAGGGTCTGACATGGGGCTCGAACTCACGAACCGCAAGATCATGCCCTGAGTTGAAGTTGGACACTTAACCAAGTAGGCCAGCCAGGCGCCCCACAGAATTTGTGTGTGTGTGTGTGTGTGTGTGTGTGTGTGTGTGTGTGTAGAACTTTTAAGGTTTACTCTCAGCAACTTTCAAATATACATGACAGTATTATTAGGTATAGTTACCATGCTATGCATTACATGCCATGAATTATTTTATAACCAAAAGGTTGTATCTTGTGACGCTTAACACATTCCTTGAAAGTTCTTGAATGTGGTTATTCAAAATTGAGACAAAATATAGGTGTCATTTGTGTTTAGAGAGAAAGAGTAAGAGTTGAGTTCTAGGTTAAAGGAGGGCACTGGGAATAAAGAAAAAGATTGATAGTATTTTCCCAAATGTTTTCCTCCAAAATTATGTTGTTCATGGTTATGATCAGTCATACGCACCTGCTTGCTGTTATTTCTGGCTTGTGATATGTTTATCACTGATTGATGGGTCATCTCCGGTGACCCCATGGGAAGTTCTGTCTCTTCCCTGGCTGGGAACCGGGGCTGTGGCAAGGGCACACTAAGACCAGAGAGTCTCCCACTGCTTTGGCACCCTATGGTGTTTTTAGGTGTTAAGGATCTCTTTTTTTTTCCTTGAGATCCTGATATCCCCCTGCTCTTTATAACATTTTAATTTAATATCCTACTTGAGGGAGGGGATTCCTCTCCCTTGCTGACTGGCAGATCTGTTCCTTAACCCCCTTCCTTCTGTCCCTCTGTCCTTTTGCCGTTCCTTGGTAGAAAGTATCTGACTTGGCCTTATTTAGTCCTTCAGCTCACCTTCTAAGACGGTTTTGTGACGTGAATCCTTCTTTGCATGGTTCTGGAGTTTAAGCTGATGTTGGTCTCTAACCTGAGGAGAAGAGGACCGGCTGAATAGTTCGGAGAGCTTTTCTAAAATCTAACCGTGGTTATGGGACCAGTTGATGTGACAGGTATTTGGGGGCACCAGTTCCCAAGACCTTCTAAGGATTAGTTCAGTGCAGTTAAATTGAAGACTTTCTATTACCCTTGTCTACAACTCACATACTATTATAAGGAAGAACAAGAGTTGGCATTGATTTTTTTTTTAATGTTTATTTTAGGGGACAGAGAGTGAGTGCCCTTGTGAGCAGGGGAGGGGCAGAGAGAGAGACAGAGAGAGAGAGAGAGGAAGAAGAAGAATCCCAAGCACTCTCCGTGCCGTCAGCGTGGAACCCAATGAAAGCCTCGATCTCACCAATTGTGAGATCATGGCCTGAGCCAAAAATCAAGAGTAGGATGCTTAACTGACTGAGCCACCCAGGTGTGCCCACCCCCACTTTGGGGGGCATTGTTTTTTTAAGATGAATCAAGCTGGACAGTATCCTCTGGGTGTTTGATTCTGTTGATAGCTATTTTGTGGACTAGTTTTCTTACCTATAGGCTTCCTTGACGCCTTAAAATGGTAATATGTGGTGCCGACTTTGTGAGTACAAGCGTGTGTTCCATGCTTACTTTAAGCAGGTTTAATTGTGACGGTTGTTGGTTTTGGGATGCTTGTCAGGGCATCCAGGTTTTTATTTTCTTTAGGAATGTGATTTGGGGGATGCTTGTGGTATCCATATTTAGCTCTATAGTCTTCATTTAATGCTCTTTCTGGACCTTCTCACTTAGTATCTATACATATTAAAGTCTTGGATTCTTTGTATTTTAGTATTTCCTATATGTTGAGGACTCCCAAGTCCATAACCTTGCTTTGGTCCTCCTGAGCATTTGGGGCTGAGACTGTATTTCCAGCTGCCTAGTAGATACCTCAGTCTGGATGGCTCTGTTAATAGGCAGCGGAAACTCAACGCTTTTCAAAACTAAAATCTCTTTTCCATTCAGTTACATGCGTCATCTTCCTCTCCCCACAGGCTATGGGAACTAGAGATAGAAGCCCTGACATCATCTCCAGTTTGTCTTTGATTCCATCTGGTAGATTACCAAGCCTTAAACTTACTAGAAAGGCTAATAGTGTCACCAACAAACGTACCCTGTTGGGTTTTTGGTGGACAGTAGGATTGGCTTAGTGTGGGTGTGGTAATGAGGCTCTCAGGATGCTTACAAATTTCTTTCCTGCTTCTGGGGGCTTTGGTGGGTCTTTCACTGATGAGAGGAGCTGCCTTTTACTATTACTGCCTTCTCTACACAGTTCTAAAATTCTGTAAGAGACTAAAATTGCTTCTTATTTTGTTCATATCATATCGTTTGTTTAAAAAAATATCAAAAGGGGCAGACCTATAGGGTAAGAAACAATACACATCACATCCAGCTGGTTAAAAACAAACAAAACTGTAAATTACCACTTGCTGAAAATAACCTCTCTAGGAGGTTAGTCATATTGTTAGTTAATTTGCAAGTTGCAAGATGAGGCAGGGAGCAGAGTAAAGAAAGGGATCCTGTGCATTTCCCTCAGGTCTTACAGATTTGATCAAATTGACTCTAATTGGAAGTGGCAGTTTTTCCATTGAAAGGGTTTGGGAAGAAATTCCTCTGTTTTCTGAAGTGAGAAGGAGGATTTCTTTGGAGAATGCTGTTGTAACCGTATGCTCCGTTTACATTTCAGCCTTCCAGGCTGCATCTGTCAGTTGCTTTTGAGATTTATGTTCTCTCCTGTTGAATATTGCTTGCTTGCACTTTTCCAGGTGTTCTTAAAGCTCACTAGAGACTAGGGTGCTTCCGTATACGTTTACATTGGGCAATAGACTGAGCTTCCGATAGTTTTCTGGTTGTGGATTATGGAAGGAGTATTTTGTTTGAAGGTTTAATTTTTCCTAGACAACAAAATTGAGGAAATTTGTCAAGGGAACTTCTTTGAACAGTTGGGATACAGACTTTATTTAATCTGGCAATTGCCCTACTGTCTTTGTTTAAGAGTCTATGAGATGAAAGCTTAGAAAAGAGTACCTGTGTGGTATTAAGCCTGCCAACACATGACCAGTATAGGTCTTGTTAGCAGATGTATTTGCTTCTGGAAGAAATGCAGCCTCTGCCTCCCTCAGTCCTGCTCAGTGTTCTCACAGTTACTGTTCATAGGTGTGATTCTTTCACTTGCTTTTTCATATTTAAACACACACACACACACACACACACACACAAAACAACAGCTTTGTTGGAAAAGTTCTGAAGACAATAGCTTCCCTTCCCCTCCCCTCCCCTCCCAGTATTACTTTCCTTCTGACGATAATGTTTAGATATGTAAATCAAAAGGTCCAGTGGTGGTTACAGGGCTGCATTAATAATTTATAAATGTCAAGATGAAGATGAGGCCTCTGGAAAAACCTGCAGTTTTGTAATAATATTTAATAAAATTTGCATTTTAAATTGTAATGCAATAGATTTAATTTGTGTATGTTTTAATATAAACTATTGATAACATTAAGCTTTTTCACTCCATTCTTTAAAGAAACATGATATTTACTTTTTCTCATTTTGATACTTACCTTTTTGGAATCTTTTGTTGCAAATTAATGGGTTTCTTGGTAATGACCTTCTTTCCAAGATCTTGGCAGACACTTGCTTCAGAGAGGTGCCACATTTATATTGGAAAACCCTAACATAGACATGATGGCATTTTCTTTTCATTCCCAGGTGGACCTGGTCCAAGAGGTAAATTGTTTTTTTATTAGACAATATGTTACAAGCTAGGCAGGACTGGGGTATATCATGGGTTATGTGGGGCCATCTTCTAAAGTTTGTTGTAATAAATTAACTTACTATATAATAATAGGGACTATTCTTGAATGTATATCTGTTCTTCTCATTAAGAGGAGGGCGGAAATAAAAAATTATCTTGTCTTCCATAAGAGTTCTTTTCTACATACTGCTGATTACACACATTCAAGTGTGTGTGTGTGTGTGTTTTGTTGTTGTTTGTAGACAGAATTAGTATTTGATGACGAGCTAATGGTATTTAAGATTTTTTGGTAAACATCTAATAGAAAGCACTGGTATATTCTTAAGCCATTTTTATTTCGTGAAGAGACTCTCTGAAACCCGTTAGGGGCCTGAAGCCACGTATGTGTCTGAATTAACCTGGCAGGTTACTGCTGACACCTGCAGTGGGAACTTCAGGTGACACTCTGCAGGTTGGTGCTGTCCCATGCTTCCTTCCACTGTTTCCTTCTTTCCGCTTGTAGTTTATTTTCAGGTTCCGTTTGGCTCTTAGGGCCCACAGATTTGACTCTTGTGCTTTTCAGCTTTTTTCTATATGTATCATATATATATCCCTTAACTGCTCTTGGCATCTTAGGTGCCCGTTTTGGTCATGGAGAGACGTTAGCGCTGAGAAAAAGTTAGCGGTGCTGTCTTCATTGCTGATGAATGATGGCAGCTAGATAGTTATATGTAAGAATGCTTATTTTGAAATCTAGACTCTCTTCCTGGGCAGTGACCCTTCCCCTCCTTTTATGGTTATTCTTACTCTGAATGTTACTGTAATCAGTCATGTGGCACCAACAAGTGCACAGAATCGACAACAGTCAGCTGTAGAACATGCTGGCACTGTTCAGGTTACCCGGAGTTCACGCTTCTCCCACTGCGCCCCATGCGTGGAAGATGATATTTGTGAGGCATACTGGGTGCACTGGAAATATTTTGGGAGTGCGTATATGAGACTTTGTGAAAAATTCATTATGAATTCTCAAATGTAAGACAGGAAGTAACAGTGAGGGAAGGCAGTAAACATTGAATTTGCCTAAAATACCAAATAAAGGTTCTTCCAAATTTCTGTTGGAAAATTTGAGCTTGCTTCTGTGGACCATACATTTTTATATCAGATTCTAGGCATAAATTGACCAGTCAGTTTCTGATGAAGACTTTCTTATGAACATATTTTCAACTTCTTGACAATCCCCATTAGTGAAAGAATTTGTTCTTTGAGAAGGAGGTGGCAGTTAGAAGGATATTGTATTTTCTCTAGTTGCTAGAAACATTTTTCTTGTCATTAGCCAGAATTTAGTAGTTTGATCTTTTAAAATTCTTTTTCCAGAGTATAATTATCTTTTACTTGTTTATGTATTTATTTATGAATTTATTTATTTATGTTAAAGTTTTATTTATGTTTGAGAGAGAGAATGTGCAAGAGAGCTCAAGCAGGGGAGGGGCAGAGAGGGAAGAAGACACAGCATCCGAAGCTGGCTACATGCTCTGAGCTGTCAGCGCAGAGCCTGATGTGGGGCTCAAACCCGCAAACCATGAGATCATGACCTGAGCCTAAGTTGGCCACCGAGGCGCCCCTGTGATTATCTTTTAAATTTGGTGCACTGTTTCCTTTCTTTAATTGGTTAATGTAATCATGATGTTCTTAATAACGCACATAGATTTGTGAATCCAGTTAAACCTTTCATATTAAGTATTTAAAAACAATACACCTCCCCCCACCTTCTTTGACTCACCAATTCTTTAGGATTCAAATTATAACACAAAATAAACATCACTAATGAGCCTATTAAGCCTCATGGTTTCTTTCTTTCTTTTCATGTGGCCCTTACAGTGTTCACTTTAGGGACCCAGAAGTTATCTTTTAAAATCCAATAATTTTATTAATTTGTAAAGTGAGTATCTTTTAAACAGCATACTCCACCCTAGGTCTTCTTTTGGAAGCAGGTGCATTTCCCTTTGAAACGGGGTCAGGGTGTATTCCCATCTAATATGTCTTCCTAGAGTGGAAACCAACAAGACTATAGCAGCCTAGATTTTATTAAATGCAGCTTTTGGGGCACTCCTGGGTGGCTCAGTCGGTTAAGCATCTGACTTCGGCTCCGGTCACGATCTCAGGGTCTGTGGGTTCAAGCCCTGCATGTGCTAACAGCCCAGAGCCAGGAGCCTGCTTCAGATTCTGTGTCTCCCTCTCTGCTTCTCCCCTCTGTCTCTCCCTCAAAAATAAACATTTTAAAAAATGCAGTTTTGGTAGTATCACTATTCTGGAGTTTTTCTGTAGACACCCGTTACATAGGCATTGGGTTTCCCTATGAATAAGCCAGTGTATTGTTTTTATTTCGGGATTTTCAGAACATGGTCCTGATACAGTCTTTCCACTCTCTGGTCACTGTAGCTTCACTGGTCATGCACACATTGGTCATCTACAAATTTATGTGGCCTGTCTGTAATACCGTATTTGCTGCAAACTATTTTCTTGCCACCTTGAGTGTTTCGGCCCCAGCTGTTGGTTTCAGCTGCCCAGTCTCATGGTTGTTGATACTGCCTGTATGGTGAAGACTCCTAGATTTTTACTTCTAGCCCAGAGCTTTCTGACCTCTCAACTCTGAGAGATCTGCTATGCATCTCTAATTTAACACATTCCAAGTAGAGTTCCCCGTTTTCCTGTTCTTCCCTATGTTCAATAAACGACAGACAGCTCTACTTGTCCAGTTGCTCAGACCCAAACCTGGGCCCCTTCTTTGTCTCATACTACATACTTTGTCTGATGTGACAACAGATTCTGATGGCTCTCCTTGAACAATCTACAGTCTGCTTTCTCCTAGCACCCACATGCTGCTACCTTGCCTAAATCACTAGTTTCCTAGCCCTACAGCAGCCAGAAGGTGTCTGTTAGAATGTCACTCAGTTCCTTTTCTGTGCAACTGGCTTTTTTCTCTTATTTTAGTAAATGCCCCCAGCTTTCTCTTCATCTCTGGCTTCTTTCTTGCTTTCACTGTTTCAGCCACCTTGGCCTTTTGCTGCTGTTTGGGCCTGCTTCTGCCTTGGGCCTTTGTGCTTGCTTTTCTCTCTGCCTGGAATGGTTTCTCCCAGACAACCACACTACTTGCTCACTTACATTCTTTAGGTCAGATGACCTTTATCAGTGATTACCTTAAATAAATTAACAGCCTCTCCTCTCCTCCCCTTTTTCCAGCTTTGTGTTTCTCCGTAGCACGTACCACCAGGTAATACACTGCTCTTGTTTGTTTGTCTGCTCCTTCCTTTCTGTACACTCAGCTCTCTGAGGTTAGAGATTGTGTGTATTCTGGTCGCACATGTATCTGTAGGGACTCAGACAGTTCCTGGCAGTCGGTACTCAGTAAATATTTGCTGAATTAGTGGAACAGCCAACCAAGACTCTGCTCTGGACTCTGTGTCTTCGATGGCCAGGGCTGCAGCAGCTGCAGCGTCTTAGCATTGTGGGCCGTGGCCTGGGGCTCCTGGTGCTCCCTGCTCGCTCCCTGGGCACCAGCTCACTGGGCGCCAGCCGGTCTCTGGAACTTAGCAGTCTTGCTGGTTCTTCTGCTTTTCTCTGAATGGCCTCTGGCTAAGAAAGATGACAGGGTAATACATTTGGTCAACCTGGAGACAATCACACCCAGTTAGAATAGTTCAGACCTAGAAAATGGCAAATTGAGTTTTGATTAGACTTCTGCTTTTAGTCAGCCCTGCTTTTCCTGACTCAGATTCTAAGTGTTTTTAGAAGGATTGCTCCAGTGAGTTTTGTTTCTCTTTTCCCCTTGATATAATTTGTACCCATGGGTTAGTCCATTATGGATGCTTTTGGTTTGTCATATATTTGTGAAGTGTAATTGTATTAACTACAAAATTCACCTTGTCATTACCTTTCATCAAATGCTGGGAGCTTACGTGCCATGGTTGTGAATTCCTTTGAATCTTGGAGCTCCGCAGATTGAGAGCAACCCTTCCAACTACCTGCCTCGCAGCATGTTGTGCCCAGCGTAAGCCCGAGCACAGATCGCTGCGTGGTAAAGGCGGGGTGGTCCAGGGCGCCGGGCGGCACAGTCGGCGAAGTGTCTGACCTTTGACTTCCGCTCAGGTCATGATCTCAAGCCCCTCCTTGGGCTCTGGGCTGAGCCTGCCTTGGAGTCTTCTCTCTCTTCATTCCTCTCTCTCTGCCCCTCCCTGACTTTGCTTTCTCTCTCTTCCTCAAAAATAAATAATCTTAAAAGAATTAATAAATAAGTGAAAGATTATTGTGGTCCAAAGAAGGCTCTCCTTCATTCTTAGCATTACATGAGATGAAACTTTTCCTTCTATGTGTTCATGAACGATGCTTTTACAGCTTTAAGAGGTGGTTTTACTCAATTACAGAGTTACTAGCTCATCCTTATTTTAGCCAGATGTATCTTTTTTCTTAGCTGCAGTAAAGCTTTGAGCTTTTTCTTATTAGTTTCTAGGATTGCTGTTTGTGTGTTTTAACAGCTTTATTGAAATATAATTCACATATAATTTACTCATTTAAAGTATACAACTCAGTGGCTTTAACATATCACAGGTGTAACCATCACCATAATCAATTCTAGAACATTTTTATCTCCTTTAAAAGAAATCCTGTAACCATAACAGTCATTCCCCGCCCTGCCCCCCTTCCTCGGCAACCATTAATCTGCTTTCTCTGCGGATTTGCCTTTTCAGGACTTTTAGTATAAATGGGGTCATATGATATGTGGTCTTTGTGACTATCTTTTTTTCACATGTCATAATGTTTTCCAGGTTTTATCCGTGTGGTAATATATATCACTATTTCACGTCTTGTAATTGCCGAATATAGTTATTTGTCTGCTTAGTTTTCTGTTTATGGCCTTGCTTTGGGTAAGTGAGTTTAGGAATTCTATCCCTTTTCACATCAGGGGCGTGGATTCATAGACATTTGGTTTCCCTTGTACTTGGCATTATGGACATCAGGTTTTCTCTTCAACTGTATGGTAACAGAAGCATCCACTTGGCCCCATGATCAGCAAGTCACCAGTGAGTAATATTATTCCTAACAACTTTCAGTGCTTGCCAGGAAACATCAGGATTTTCAGGATATGTTACTTCTGTTTTCCTAATTCAGCTTCAGACACCTGTGTAATTACTATTTCAGGCAGTGCTTTGAATTAGTCTAGCTTATTTCAGAGAACAAAGAACATGCCATCTTACAGTTTCTGTAATGGTGTTAGCTTTATGGATTGCATGTTAGTCAAGCATAATTATGAATAAAGCCACACAGATGTTTAACCCCTTGAAATCTCTGTGACAAATAATTTTACTTCTTTAAAGCAGTGGTTCTCCTCTGTAAGCGGTTTTGCTTCCCAGATGATATATGGCAACATTTGGAGTTCCTTTTTGTTGTCCTGACTGGAGCAGTGGGTTGTGCTGTTAGAATCTACCATGGTTCGAGACTGGGATCACGCATAGGACAGCGGCCAGCTTCCCCACAACAAAGAATGATCTGACCCCAGTGTGCCATGCGCAGTTGAGGAGGCCTGGTTTAGAGTGATGGGCGAATTTTCCTCAGCCCACTGGGCAGCAGAGGCACAGCTGTAGGTCGTGTGCGAGGTGAAAGTTCTGTGTGTGCTTGGCAGAATTTCACATTTAACTGCACAGGAAAACAGCTGCTTCTGTTGAATGAGTTTGATCTTTAAAGAAAAGGATGATTGGTTGGTGGTTTTCTTGTTTACTTATGGAAACCTCCTTAGACCACCTCGTCTTTGGGAATTCCTTACTCCTACTTCAAATAAGAAGATGATAGATCATTTGTTATTTAATTTTAATTGAGTTGTTAATTGTAATCTAGAGTTTTGCTGTTCTAGGTGTTTTCCAAACCTTTGTAGGTCTTGTGTTTTGTTATTATGTCTTTTGGAAGAAATTAATGTATTTGTCAGAGTCCACTAGTCTTCGTTCTTTCAATTTCCCCCCAGGTTTCTGAAGGAGGAAGTGTTAGTTACTCTAAGCATTACATCCACTTCTGAATAAGGGGCATTCATCCTGTCTTCCT
>NC_043707.1:135864041-135968916 GCF_006229205.1 Suricata suricatta
CCCCCCCCCCCCCCCCCCCCCCCCGGTCTCTACTTAAGCTTATTCCCTACTGGTTTTCTCCTGTAGCTACCATCAAGGGCAGTGATTTAATACAACACTCTTCTTGGTTGTTTGTTTATTTAATTTGAGGGAGAGGGAGGGAGGGAGGGAGAAGAGATCTCATGCATAGTCCATGCTCAGCTCAGAGCCTGACATGGGGCTTGGTTTCATGACCCTCGGATCATGACCTGAGCTGAAATCAAGAGTCAGATGCTCAACTGACTGAGCCACCCAGGTGCCCAATCCACCACTCTTGTTTCTGAACTTCTTTGTACCTGGAATGCTTTCTTTCTTTCTTTCTTTTTTTTTCCCCCTTATCCTACTCATGGTTTATGAGCCAGCTCAAGCAATCACCCCCGTTGTTTGTTCACGAAATCTTTTGTTTCCCAAATAAAAGTCTTATCACAATGCTTTCTTGACTTGTCTAGCTCATCTGTAAGAGGTAGGGCAGGAAGAAGGAATTTATTACTCATCTTTATATACCAGGCAGAGGACAAAAACCGTCAAGGGTCAGCCTCTTATGGAACTTCTAGATTCTAGACAGATGTTAATGAAATCACAGAAATAAATGTAAAATTACAGTTGTGGAAAGTGATCTAAAGGGTTTTAACCTAGTCATGTGGGATAAGAAAGAACATCTCAAGGAAGTTGTTGAGCTGTGACCTGAAGAAAGAGTAGGAGATAACTAGGCCCAGAAGGGAGGAGAGCATCACAGACCGAGAGAAGAACACAGCGAAGGACTCAGAGCAGGTAAGACGGGCTGTGCTGTGTCCAGGGAACTGGGGGAAGGGCAGCGTGATGGGAGTAGAGAGCCGGAGTGGTGTGAGAGGCTCACATAGAAAGATGAGGGCCTTGGACGCCCGGCAGGCTCGGTTGTTGAGCATGCCCCTCTTGATCTTGGGGTTGTGAGTTCAAGCCCCACGTTGGTATAGAGAGTACTTAAAAAAAAAAAAGAAAGAAAGAAAGAAAAATAGAAGACCTTGTAGATCATAGTTAGGATTTGGGCTTTTAGCTAAAAGAAGTGGGAAGTCTTTGAGTGACCTTTTTTAAAGTGTGGATTGACATAATCACATTACCTTTTGAAAGGTGCAGCCTGGCCGAAGCATAGAAGGAGAATTGTAAGGGTTCATAGGAATGGATTTGGAGAGCAGCCAGTTGAAGTCCAGAAAACCTGTCCTAGTACCCTTTTTAAAAAAAATAAAAAAGAAATGTGTATTTTTTGAGAGAGAGACAGAACATGAGTGGGGAAGGATTAGAGAGAGAAAGAGAGACAGACAGACAGAGACAGAATCCAAAGCAGGCTCCAGGCTCTGGGCTGTCAGCGCAGAGCCCAACCCAGGGCTCCAGCCCACAGACCATGAGATCATGACCCGAGCTGAGGTTGGATGCCTAACCGACCAAGCCACCCAGGTGCCCCTGTCCTAGTAACTTTAACTGAGGTTGTGGTGTGGAGGTGTCCCCAAGTAGAGGAGCTTGAGAGAAGCTTACGAGGTAACAGTGACAGGATTTGTGGACGCCAGGATGAAAGGTGGGGGGTAAAGATGCTGCCTAGGTGTCTAACATGCATAACAAGGATGGGCAGGGGAGCTAGTCACCAGGAGAGACCATCTAGAAAAGAGGCTCATTGGGGGCCGAGTGTGTCTTTAGTTTGGATATGCTGGGGATACCTTTGAGACCATCAGCTGGAAACTTCAGGGGGATAGTCTTCACTCTGCTGAGGTTTGGTAGACACATTTGTGGATCACCTGTGTGTATGTGGTGTGTGTGGTCTGATGGAAATATAGGAGATTGACCTGGGTGGACGTGGGGGATGAACGAGGGCCCTGCACAGCACCCTGCAGGACTCCTGCACTGGCCGGCCCGGCTGGGGCCGAGGGTCAGGTAGATAGGCCCGGGAGAGGACCGTGCCGGGTGAGCCAAAGGCAAAGAGCCTTTCCAGAAGGCGGGTATGTGGTTGGCCCTCTCAGAGGAAGCTGAGTGGTCAGATGATAATGAGGTGGACGGCTTTGCAGTGGATTTGGTAACAGGAAATTGCCTCAGTGGGAGTTGTCTCAGTGAGCATGTGATAGGCATGGTCCTTGTCAGGCAGTGGAGAATGGACACAGGTGAACAGCGGATGACGTGGGACGCCTGAGTGGGTCAGTAAGCATGTGACTTTGGTGCAGGTCATGATCTCACAGTTCGTGTGCTCGAGCCCTGCATCGGGCTCCACACTGACAGCTCAGAGCCTGGAGCCTGCTTCGGATGCTGTGTCTTCTTCCTTCTCTGCCTCTCTCGCTTGCACTCTGACTCTCTCTCACTCAAAAATAAAAAATATACATTAAAAACTTAAAAAAAACCCCAGTGGACGACAGTAGTGGGATCCATGAGGGTCCTTTTATAGGTAGGATGGGGAACAGTGGGAGTCTGGACTCCCGTGTGTCTGGGCATCTTTCTGGAGTTGGGCAGCGGAAATACCCAAGGGGCCTGGATTTGAGCTGAGGACAGGCAGACGAAGGGGAGGGGACAGTTATTCTAAGCAGGAGTCCTGAGATGGGAAGAAGTGTTGTGCGGTAGCGGGAGCACACAGGAGAGGTGGAGAGGGCGCTGGGCAAGTGGAGGGGCAGCCAGGACGGGAGGGGCCCTGCAGTCCTTGGAAAGAATTGATGGATTGTGAAGTACACTTCAAAGGATGAGTTGTGTTGGTGTGCAAATTACATCGCTTTCAAGTTGTTTTAAAAAAATAGTGCAGTGTCAGATACACTGGCCGGGTCCAGTGCAGGGTGAATTGGAAGGAAGGCAAAAACAGAATTTTAGTCACAGAGACCTGTTAGAAGGCAGTTGTATTTATTAATCTGTGTGCAAGATGATGGCTTGTTCCATTTCCGCTGGAGCAGTGGATAAACTATAGAGGTTTGGGATGTGATTGGTAGACCTCTAAGAGCGAGCAGAATGCCTGGTGTGCGGTTGGACATTTGACAAATAGAAATATTTCTTGCTCTGGTTCAGTGAGGAAGAATTAGTTGTACTTCACTAGCTGCATTTGGTGAGTCAAGTGTCCTGCAGAATCTGGCTTCAGTAAGTGAGATGATTAGCATTTAGGGAATGAAAAGTCAAGAGGGAGAGACATGGTTTCATGGATAAGTGAGTTTTACATGATCCCAGAGAGGATCTGTTTGAATTTTTGTTATTTGTAGTCAATTTTACACGATTTAGTTCTTAATTGTGCAATAGAACCCCCTCTTCCCTGCAAGAGAAAATACATTCTTGAGGGTATGGATGGTGTTTGGCTCCATTTAGATCTTGCATAGCGCAATGTACTATTGGGGATTCTCTACTACCGAGAGTTTACGTTTGTAGGGTGCTTTGCAGTCTGTAAGTGCATTTCCATATGGTATACCTAGTTAACTTAACTCTTGCAGCAGCTCTGTGGGGGTAGTTAGCTGTTGTCCTTGTTTTACAGCAGTGAAACCGATTCAGAGAGGGAGAGTGATTTGCCCAAGGCAGCACAGCACGTGGCACTGGCACTGCCAAGAACTTGGGTGTTGGCTTCTCAGTCCAGTTCTGTGCTGGGCCTAACCTTCTGGGACTGCTTAAATAGTATCAGGAAGTGGTTTTCTTAAATGTGGTTTGGGCCCTGAGTGTGACTGACATTTTAGCTTTTTAATCTGAATTGGTTGGTGGCTTCATTTGGAAGAGGCAGCCGATGTTTGTGTGGAGGGTGAAGCAGCCTGGAGTCACAAAGAGCGTTTCTGTATCACTGGCTCCCGACAGCCTTCGACTGATTAGCTGAAGACAGAGTGAGGCCAGGCCACCAGAGTCAGCAGTTGAGATAAAATGGTGACGCGCTCCTGAGAAACCGGGAGCCTGGTGAGAGGAGTGTCTGTGTTTCATGAGTCCTGGGGTCCTGCTTTTGGAAACGTGAGTTGTCAGTTTGGTTTGAATATCCTCTCCTCAAGCATGAGCAGTGCATGTTTTTGTGGGCTTATAAGATTTTTATCAGAAAAACTATTTCCATCCACTTCCTCGATCTGATATCATTCAGTCTTATGGCTTTCAAAACTAAATTAAAAAGGTAATTTTTATCTCCAGCCTGGACCTCTGCCAACTAAAAATCCTCATGTGGGTTTTGTAGGCTTCTCAAACTTGGTGTGTTCAGACCTGAGCTCCTGATCTCCCTCCCCAAACTTGTGTCATGTCAGCTTCACTCATCCAGGTGCTCAAGCCAGAAAACCTGTGGTTGTTCCTGACTTCTTTCTCTCACATTTCACCTCCCAGTTTGTCAGCACATAGAAAATAAGGCTTGTCCCCTCCCTGCCCTGCCGGGCTGGTGCGCCCCAGCTTCCGAAGCCTCTCCCTGACCAGTCTTCTCGCAGCAGCGCCTGCATGCCCTCGGGAGTTCTCTCCGGCCCGAGAAGTCAGATCTCATCTTCTTTCTCTGTTGCTCAGATCCCTGCAGGGGCTGAAGTGTCATTCAAGTCACTGCATGTCACCTCATGGCACTTGAGTAAAGGCAGCGAAGTCCTTACTCCGGCCTACAAGGCAGGATCCAGCCCTCCGCCCCCATCTCCTCTCCAGCTGCGTTCCCTCTTTCGCATGTCACTGCAGCCCCCTATGTCCCGAGTGTGCCCAGCTCGCTCCTGCCTCTGGACATTCGCACCTGCTTTCTCTCTGTTGGATGATCTCCCTTCATGTGCTTTTAGGACATTTTCTCTAAACCTCTTGCTCAGGGGCAAGGCCTGAGGGATTCCCTGACCACCATTTAACACTGCAGTCCTCCCGTACTCTAGGCCCCCTGGAGGCCCCGGGTAAGACCTTTTCCATACTGTGATCTTCCCCACTCCCTAGAGTGTAAACGCCACGAGGGCGGGACGCCTGCTCCAGTCCTCTGCTGCTCTCCTCACACCCAGAGCCGTAACCAGTACACGGTAGGCGTTTGGTAGACATGGTTCTGTGAATAAATGAAGATTGTTGTGAATCTGAACGTGCTCTAGATTAGATTTTTCCCTTTTGTAATTTGATACAGTATGTTATGCTGCTTATTGTTTAAGTGAGTTGAGCAGTGGATTGACAGAGACTTTCAATGTTTTTGTCTTTCTTAGTGGACAAAAATTTCTTTTTTGGAGGGAAGGGCATAGTGAGTGAGCACCTGTGAAGAGCTGGGGACCCTGGGAACACGGATTATAACCTGAGCAGTAGGTTGTGATCAGGTGGGAGGGGGTTTCCCTTTGGAAGAGTCACTGGGTGTATGGCTTTGTGCACATGACCTCTTCCTAGTCTCCCTTCTGTAGTCTGTAAAGTGGGGACGGTGACTTCTTTCTGGTTGACTTCACTGAGCAGAGAGAAGGAAGTGAGTGAGATCACGGCAGGAATCTGCTGGGAACCCCGTGTTGATAACAGAAACGCTGTTGTTGTAATGGTAAATCTTTTCTAGCAAATCGAAGTGACAACTACCCTTCTCAGTGCCATCTGGTTTCTCTCTGGGTCCCTTTCCTTAAATGTCACATTATTGTTGCATGTTGGTCATTGTGAGATGAGGCCCAGAAAAAGTATGATTAGTGTGGGAAATGCAGAGGAAAAAAATATCCCCACTGCACCATATACTTTAGAGCCAAAGTAAATGGTAATTGACTTTTGTTTTGGATTATCACTGTTCTTAGTTACCTGCAAGTTGGATACATACATGAGATTTCATTTTGTGGATGCTTTTTCTGTTTTTTCTTGGATTTTTCTTTCTTGCTCACTCTTGGCAGAAGCAACTCAAATTTCTTTGTAAATAGAAGCTAGTATATGATTTTGTAGGGAGTGGTGTTGAATATATAATTTGGACTTACTATTTTTTCCTTTTTGAGTGCTGAAATAATATTTTAACATAATTTTCTGGGTATCTTCTTAATCCTGGAGAGAATGATCTTTTTCTTAAATTCATCAGCTGTCTGTCCTGAAATACACCTGTGAGGCTTTTAGCCCAAGCCCCCTGTTCTCTCAGATCCCCGGAGGCGGTGGTGTGTCTTCAGTGTCAAAGAGGAAGGTTCTAACAGCGGTGTTGGCTACGGTTTTCTTTCTTGCATGATTGGCTTCTTCATGCTTTAAACTCAAGCCCAGTGGAGAAAGTACTGTGTCGCTTTGTGTATTTTCAGTTGCTAGCACTAGTGGCCTACAGGGACTGGGTAGTATATTATTGTCTGTTTAGCAAGTGATTCATATGGGCAGAACTTTTTGCAGGCACTAGGATAATTTTTTATTTTCTTAAATATGTTTAGAAAATGGAAATCCTGTCTAGAAGCATATTTCCTGTGTAGAAGGAAGCATTCTAGGTCTGGGCTACATGCTTTCCCCCTTCTGACTGTTTCTTTTTTTTATAAAAAATTTTTTTAATGTTTTATTTATTTTTGATACAGAGAGAGACAAAGCATGAGAGGGGGAGGGGCAGAGAGAGAAGGAGGCACAGAACCAGAAGCAGGCTCCAGGCTCTGAGCTAGCTGTTGGCACAGAGCCTGATGCGGGGCTCAAACCCACGAACGGGAGATCTGACCTGAGCCGAAGCCGGAGGCTTAACCGACTGAGCCCCCCAGGTGCCCCCTGACTGTTTCAAATTGTCAGCATTATTTGCTCCTTCATGGGTCTGTCTCCCTCCCGTAAGTCGTTGTGAACATTTTTTTATTTTCTCAAATGCCTAAGAATATTTGAGGTGCTTATGGAAAGGTCTTTTCTGGTGTCAGATTTGACCTAAGAGCTTTGGGGAGAGTATATGATAATTTTTATGGTTTTGGTGTGACCAAAGAGAATTTTCTCTGTGTCTAAGGCATGTAATTGCAAGCTGATTTGTTTATTGTTGTCTAGGAGAAGAGGACCAATCTTTTGTTTGTTTGCATATGTTGTTTCTTATCTGGCCCCAGTGACATGAGAAGCAGATGGTTCTCCTATTGATCAGTTTGCTTGTTCAACATTAGAGCACTGAGGCCGAGGACTCGCGGGTTTTCCCTCGTTGTGTCTTCAGTCTCAAACACCTGGCACATAGACGGTCGTCAGTACAGATTGTTGAGCAAATGAAAGAAGGTATCGGGAAGATGATACAGGACTGCAGAAGAGAAATTGCTGGTGATTATGACTGTCCCCAGACTGACTTGTAAACAGAACAGTCTGTGTCCATCTCTTGTCCTCCCCCTGACCCATAGAATTTTTGCAAGAATTGTATTGGGTTGGAATTTGGGATTCCGTCTTCTCATTGTAAAGTCTTAAGAACTTCAGACTTGCCTTGTTGGGTTTATTTCTAGGGGAGGAGTTTATCAGGGAAATATTAGCAGTGGGAATTTGGAAGAATGTAAAAGCCACCTAATATTCCCTAAAGATGGAAATTGTTTTTGGAAGCTGTTATGTTTTGTTAAGGCAGAGATCATGTATCTTCTGAGATACCATTTTTCATGGAAAATAAATAGAGCAGTCGACTTTGAAGATGGGAAAAGTTACATTGAAGGCAGAAGAATCTTGCTTTGAGGTCATCACTTTTATTTTAGTTTGCACTTGTGTTTATCTTGAGAGGAGCTCTGGAAATTTGGAGTGTGGCTAGAAAAAGTCTTTCCAAGACAGTACCCCGCGAGAGACATCTTCAGACGTTTTTCAAGTCTATCCAGATTATTGTTTTTCTAGGTGGAAGTAGGTTTAGTATATAGGTTCTTGGCCTTTTAAATTAATGTTATAGGTTATGAAGCTTCTTTTGGACAATTGTACTCATTATATGTTTTCTGCTAGGGTACACTTCACTTTTTCCTTCAAAAGAAGAAAGCAGTTGGTGTGCAGAAAGTATAGTTTACTATTATGCATTCAGACGTTTTATTATTATTATTGGTGTGGTCGTAAATCCCAAACCATATACTAGCTGAGACCAAGATCTGCACGTACTTAAACTTTGTGTCACTTGTCCTAACTTTTTTCCTGTGGCCGGTGAGAAGTTTTTAGGGCTAAAACACAAGTGAGAGATTTAATTTAACAAAACATCACCTTAGGAAGGAGCTATGAGAAAGTGTTAAAGTAAAATCAGTTTCTCTTTCTCTCTTTTCTTGCCTAGCGTTTTTGAAGCGTTGGGGTAGTTGGAGTGGTTGTATTTTCCCTGGAATTGAGTAAGAAATTCAGAAGACTGAAGCCCAGGCTTACTGTCTACCTTTCACGGAGGCCTAGCCGTGAGAGGACAGAAGAAGGCACGTGGCGAATCATGACAGCTGACAAAGACAAAGACAAAGAGAAAGAGAAGGACCGGGACCGAGATCGGGACCGAGAGAGAGAGAAACGAGACAAAGCAAGAGAGAGTGAGAATGCACGGCCTCGCAGGAGCTGTACCTTAGAAGGAGGAGCCAAAAATTACGCGGAGAGCGATCACAGCGAGGACGAGGACAATGACAACAATAGCGCCACCACAGAAGAGTCCACGAAGAAGAACAAAAAGAAACCACCGAAAAAAAAGTCTCGCTACGAGAGGACCGATACCGGTGAGATAACGTCCTACATCACTGAGGATGACATCGTCTACAGGCCCGGAGGTGAGCAGCGTTGCATTTGGTCCTCACAGTGTGTGTGCCGGCGCAGGATGTCGGCATTCGCATGCGTCTCTGCGTGGCAGGGATGGCAGGGAGCCCCGAACAGGGGGTGGTAGTTTGGGGGAGAGAAACTCAAGGGGGAAACACACTGACCCGCTCTGGGGCAGTTGGGTCCGCTGGCTTCTCGCTTCTGTCGGCCTCAGCGTGGGCTTCTGTGCTCGCTGTGCATGTCCGCCACGTGGGCTCTGCCTTTGTGTTCCCTCCTGCTGCTTCTGTCCCCTCACCCTCCACTCAGTACGTTTCCAGCTTTTCATTCCCTCCTCGGTTTTTATCTTCAAACACAGGCAGTGGTGACCCTGCGGAATTTAATACCTGGTGGGACAAGTAAACTTTAAGATTCTTAGAAGCAGGATGTTTCACACTGGCCACAGGAGTGAGCAAAAGCTCGAGAAATATTTGTAAAGGCCTTTAAACCAAAATTTATTTCTCCTTACAACCTCCTGTTCCAAGGCATTGAGCTTCAGAATCTCTCACCAATGATAGTAGATGAAGACAGCCAACTCGCTTTGTTTTCTGGAAAATTTCCTAGGGTTTACTCAGTGCGTTGAGGTTCATGGTTGTTCAGAGAAAGATGGACCCAGCTCTCAGATGAGATGCCGGGAGACCAGTGCTCGCGACCCCGCGGGCGCCAGCAGAGCCGCTGCGTCACGTGTGTGGCGTGTGTGTTCAGGGCCTTCTGACAGCGGTCAGTCACACTAGCTAAAATCATTTTGTCTGAATTATGATGCTGAGGACTGACATGAATTTCGTATGAGATGGAATTCAGAGATTAACAGCCTCCCGGTGGAGGGGTTAGGGTTAGGGGGCCTGAGTGGCTCAGTGGATTGAGCGTCAGACACTTATTTGAGTTCAGGTCATGATCCCAGGGTCATGGGATTAGGCCCCTTCTCAGGCTCCGTGCTGAGTGTGGAGCCTGCTTGAGATTCTGTCTGTCTCTTACTCTCAAAGAAAGAAAGAAAGAAAGAAAGAAAGAAAGAAAGAAAGACTCCCGGTTTGCTGTTCTTCCAGGAAGGGGAAACTAAAGACATGGTGTTATGTCGCTGACCTGGTGGTGGTGTTTCACTGAGGAGGACTGTCGCTTTGCTGAACTTTGCGTAAAGTACCAGAGCTTTTCCTGGTGTAGGAGTTTGTCTTGATTTCAAAAGATAATCAACATTAGAACTTATCCAGATACACTTGTAGTCACAGCTACAATGTATTGGTTGATGATTAACTGAGAAGATATTTATGTGACATAAAAGTTACCAGCGTGAGGTTTTAGAGAAGCTAGGGCTCTGCTGTGGAGATGGAGTCACTGTCACGGCACATGCGGGTTACTCTGCTGTCTGAGTCACAGACTTAGGTACCGCACAGGAAGAATTTCTGAGCTCCTGAAGAATCTCTCTCGTGATAGGGTTAACCGAGAATTACTTGCTGTGGGCCTATTCGGTTCTAAATCATGAGAAAGGAACAGAATGTGTTAACTTCTTCAGATATAGATTGTAGTATCATAACTTAACAATAAGGAAAGATCTGGGACGCCTGGATGGCTCAGTCAGTTAAGCGTCTGATTCTTGGTTTTGGCTCAAGTCATGATCTTGATCTCGTGGTTTGTGAGTTTGAGCCTCACGTTGGACTCTGCACTGACAGCATGGAGCCTGCTTGGGGTTCTCCCCTCCCGTCCCCTCTCCTTCCCTCCCCTGCTTGTGTGCACCTGTGCTCGCTCGCTCTCTCTCAAAATAAACAAACATTAAAAGTAATAAGGAAATATCTTATTTGTTATCTGTTTCTCATGATACGTAACAATTCAGTGTGGTAATGTGCTCGTTTGGATCATTATGCAGCACTGAACACCCGCTTTTCTCAGTGGAATGTCACTCCTGTGTCAGTGGCGATGCTTCCTGCAAATATTTGTGGTCAGTACACGTGGGAAGCGCTGCACGTCCTATCCCTGTCCTAAGAGATTCATAGTTAATGACGCTGAGAAAACCTGTAGTTGAGGAAACCTCTGTAACGTTTAAAACCTCCCACAAAACCTGCTGTTTTTCCCGCTTGTGGGATTGCGGCACCCTGTGTCTGCTGATTATCTCCCTAAGTGAAGCCAGTGCACTTTCATCCTGCACCTTCTGCAGGATAATAGAAATCCTTCCTGCTTGAGGTTTGGACGAGTATGTGAAGGAAAGTTGCTTGGGGCTTATTTACAAAACAGCCAGTTCTTAAAGTGTTTTGGAATTGAGCTGAGTATTTATGGAGGCAGGCGCTCTTTCAGTGAATCTGAGGACCTTTGTGAAACATGAAAAAGGTATGCTTTCTCGGGAAGCTAAATATGTTATAAAGAATCTATGAAAACCAAAAGGGACTTGAAAGTTTTCTGTGACACTCGGAGAGCGTAACCACTTTGTGTGAGGTGCCGCTCATAGCCGGAGGGTGATGCTGTGGTGGCCTGGCGTTTGCACTTTGCTCGGTCCAGTGGATGTTTGGCTCTTTGGTGAGGAGACTAACCTTGACCTTTGTGTGTGTGTGTGTGTGTGTGTGTGTGTGTGTGTTAATTCTTTTTAGGATTTTTAGGAGAGGCTTTTGAAGCTAAAGGGTTTGGTTGCTGTCTCCAGATAGCTTCTTTCTAACTGGAGGGCTGTTGAACACTGCCTATTTTTATGTTTACCTGCACCGAAGAATCACATCGCAAGTGCGGTGCTATGTTTAAATTCCCAAGTGGGACTTGGTTTTTTCCCTTTTGTGTTCCTTTCTGGTCTTTTTCTTTCTTGGCGCAAAGCACTGCAATAACCTCTTTTGTTAGTGATGAAACCCATTATCCTCCCCCAGGCGCAGAGATTCTGTAGGTTTAGATCCTCAGTGTTGTGGTAGGAACTCCATAGGACGTCACAGTGGATTTCTTCAGTGTATTATTCTGTTTTGAAGATTAGATCTTTTATGCTTATTTGTTTCTTTAGGATATAAAACACCGATTAATTTTTGTGTTTTTGCTTTCTGTTTTTGTGTATTGGTTTTAATACTCAGATTAAGTGTAAAATATAGATAGCTCCCATTATAAGAACAATCCCCACAGTGAGGATAAAAAAAAAAAAAGCCTAGACTATACCTGTACTTCTTTGTCCTAGGGGGACAGGTCTATCTATATTCAGATTATTTGGTCTGAGAAGAATGAGATTGTTTTGAGAAAATGGATATGATTTAGAATTTGTCACTAGCTAAAGTTTAATTTTATGCATAGTCACAACAAGCTCTTTTATGGCCCTGCTGTTCATCTCTGAAGTTATTTTGTTTTGTCCTTAGGAGCTCAGCGGGATGGACTTGAAGTTACTCATTGCCCAGGTTGCCTCCTGCCTCGGGTCCTTAGCACTTGCTTTTGCCTCAGGCTAGTGAGTCCTCCCCTGTACCTGCTCACAGACAGACAGACTTCTGTCCTTTTCTTTCCTTAGTGCTCCCATTTCACTGCCTTTCCTCTCCCGGGTTGCCCAGATTTCCTTAATAAACACTGTCACAGCATTATGTATCTTTTCTTCTAGAGCTTACAACTAGTAA
Organism: Suricata suricatta; assembly: GCF_006229205.1. NCBI lineage: Eukaryota > Metazoa > Chordata > Mammalia > Carnivora > Herpestidae > Suricata > Suricata suricatta. The sequence goes on from NC_043707.1 coordinate 135,876,176, forward strand.
TTTTGTGTTTTATTTCTGTTATTTTGGGATTAATACCGTCTCCCTCCTCCATAAAGGAAAAACTGTTGTTGGTTGTTTTTTTTTTTTTTTTTTTTTTTTGGCCTATCAGTGGATTCCTGACACCTGTGGCAGTGGTGTGCACATGGTGTACCACTGTGTCTACCAAATGTTTGTTGTAAATAAGATTCTGAAAACCTTTCAAAAATTTATTAACTAACTAATAATGTCAGGGTTAAAATGCTTATGGAAGTCTATCTTGAATCATTTATTTGCCAATGAATGATTTGTTAACAGACTTGTTATAAAATAAAAACCAAAACAAAAAAACCCCGTGGGGCTCTATTATATATTGCCCCCATGTCTAATCTAACTTCTTTGTTGTCTGTCAGCCATTACGCTATTTTTGAGATGGCTGTCACGGTAACAAATTGATTTATTACACAGCTGTGTGCAGCCAGATTTCCCTTATGGGCTTCTTTAGCATAGGATATTGATTTTTAAAGCTTGCTGTGGGTGGCATATTAATTTCCTTCCACTATTTCTAATTCCTGTCCCTCAGCTTTATTGAGATACAGCTGACATATAATACTGTTTAGGATGTACAATATAGTGGTTTTGTATATGTATATATTCCAAAATGATTACCATAATAAGGTTAGTTAACTTGTCCATCACCACGCATAGGTACTAGTGTGTGTGTGTGTGTGTGTGTGTGTGTGTGTGTGGTGAGAACTTTTAAAATCTACTCTTCTAACAACTTTCCAGCATGCAGTGCAGTATTGTTAACTGTAGTCACCACGCTGTACATAACATCCCTAGAACTATTTCATTTATAGATGGAAGTCTGTACCCGTTGACCACCTTCACCCATTCCCTACAGCCCTCGCCCCACTCCCTCACTGTGGCCAGCGTTAATCTGTTCTCCTGATCTCTGTTTCTGTGAGTTTGGTGTTTTAGATTCCATGTCTGGGTGAGACCACACAGTATTTGTCTTTTTCTGTCTGTTCCACTTAGCATAATGCCGTCAGATTTCATCCATGTTTCCAGGATTCCACCTTTGACCCCCCCGGTCCCTTTATTATGGCTGAATAATGTTATTTATATATATACCACATTTTCTTTCTTCTTTCGTCCATTGGTGGACACTTAGGTTATTTCCATTTCTTGGCTATTGTAAATAATGCTGCTGTGAACATACGGGTATGGACATCTCTTCTTAGGTAGTCATTTCATTTCCTTTGTCTAAATAACCCAGAGGCGGACTTGCTGGATCATATTTGCGGTTCTGTACTAGTGTTTTGAGGAACCTACAAACCATTTTCCATAGTGAGTGGCTGCACCCGTTTACATTCTCAACAACAGCGTATTCACTATTTTCAGTTAGATACTATGTTTTTTTTCTTCCTGATCAGGTAAAACAGCCAAAAAATTAAATTCAAATTATTGAGAGAGACTTTTTCATTTTGGTGTATTGGTTTGCTTGCTATTTTGATAAGGAAACATGTTCTTTAAAAACTGCCTGTTAATTTGATTCTCCGTTTCTTGTATTTGTCATATCAACTGCTACTTTTCTTTGATTTTCCCATTTACCCTGATATAGGGTAATCTTTATTACATATATGAAAGGGGGGAAGATTTAGGGTTTTCAAGTTTGTTATATATGTGTTCCTTCTACCTTTATGAAAAAGTGTGATATTTTTCATGAAGATAAATTTTCATATATAAATTAAATATATATAAAGGACAAAGAACTTTAAGTTTGTGGTTTATGAAATCTTAGGTGAAGTAAAACATTTCCCTTTCTTATTTGCAAATTTTCCTCATTATTAGGAATTGGGGACTTGAACTGAAAAAAAAAAAAGACCTAGAATTGAGTATACATTGAACATTGAGGTGTTAATTTCTTTTTGATGCAGATGGAAGTTAAGCTGGAAAAAATCCAAACTAAACAAAATAACACCTGGGAATGTGGTTTGAATCAGAAGGCAATGTTCATGTTTAAAAACATATTGAAGTTAAAAGTAGACTATTAATCATGCGTAATGTTAAATAGACACAAAAAGGTATAATACTGTAGGATTCCTTTTATATAAAGTTAAAAACCAGGCAAGGCTAATCTTTGGTGTTTTGAAGTCAGGTTGCAGTTACTTGATGGGCGCTGGTGTCTGGAACAGCGCGAGTAGCACCCTCGGGGGTCTGGTCACCTCCTTCATGGTGACACTGGCTTTGTTCACACTGTGAGCATGTATCAATCTTTGCACTTTTCTGCGTATGTGTTACATACTTCAGTGAAAAATTTACTTAAGAAGTTAAAACATGGAGCTATTTTCCTAATGGATAATTTCCCTTTGATTCAAGTTCCTAAAGAAGTCCCCAGTGTTTTAACAAATAGCATGTCTTAACATTTAGCTAATTACTGATTCTTCACTGAGGCGCTGGTCTGTGATCTGTTAAGAGGCTGCCTTTGGTTTCAAAGTCTGGATTCCCTCAATAATTGGAAGCTTATCTATGGTAATCACTAAGACAAACATTAGAAATAAAATAAAGTTCTGCCATTTGCTGTTCCAGGACATAATTTTTGGAGAAAATAAAACCACATTCAATGCATAACTTTTTATCCATGTCTCTTGTACTTGTAGAAGAATTTTAGGTAGATGCGACATGCAAATAATGGTGTCTTGTGGCATTCTTATTATGGGTTGCGGCACGACCCATTTTCCGATGATAGCAAGAAACAAGTTCTGGAGAAAGGCAGCTTTAGGCCCATCTTGAATGAAAGTGGTTTGACATGTTACAAGCTCGTTTGCGCTTAATCACCCGAATAGTAACCTGTTCAACGCCTTCTGTGGGTCCCTGTTGTCAGTAGGCTCGAGGCCGCAGTGTGCATTGACATACCAGGCTCTGTTGTGATTGCATATCTACATAAACATCTTTATTATATTTTTAAAATTTGTAATGCTTATTTTTATTTTTGAGAGGGAGAGAGAGACAGAATGTGTGTGGGGGGGCGGGAAGGACAGAGAGAGAGGGAGATAGAGAATCCGAAGCAGGATCCAGACTCCCGGCTGTCAGCAGAGAGCCTGATCCAGGGCTCGAACTCACAAACTGTGAGATCATGACCTGATTGGAAGTCAGATGCTTAACTGACTGAGCCCCCCAGGCGCCCCTATATAATCACCTTTAGACCTTTTATTTGGAAGGAGGAAGCACAGTGAGGCAGTATATTCATTTGCTAGGGCTGATGTAACAAAGCACCACAAACTGAGTGAAATAAATGGTCTCATAGTTTTGGAGGCTAGCACTTCAAAATCAATGACTCAGTAAGATCATGCTCCTTGTGAAGGCAAGAGGAAAGGATCTCTTTCTTCAGGCCTTTCTGAGCTTCTGGTAGTTCCTTGACTTGTGCATAGTAACTATAGTCTTCTGTGGGGTTCCCTGTGTGTTCCTGTTTCTCCCCAAATCTCTCCTTTGCCTCAGGACACCAATCATGGCGGATTAGGGCCCTCCCTCTGCTGCACATGGTGTTAGGTCCACTTCACTGTAACTCATTACATCTGCGTTGATACTCTTTCTTCATGTAAGGCCACATTCTGAGGTATTGGTGGTTAGGACTTCACATCTGAATTTTGGGGCACTGCAATTCAGTCCGTAACATGTGGGTAGAGCTTTGTTGCTAGACAGACAGGGCTTGAGTGAGCTGTAGACTGACCAGGGCTTGAGTGAGCACATCAGCTGTATTTAGTTCTGTGTCCATGGAACAGTTGTGAAAAAAATATATATTTTAAGTTTATTTATTTTAAGAGAGAGATGTAGGAGGGGCAGAGAGAGGGGGAGAGAGAATCCCGAGTAGGCTCTACACTGTCAGCGCAGAGCCTGATGCGGGGTTCCAACCCACAAACCATGAGATCATGACCTGAGCCGAAACCAAGAGTCGGATGCTTAATTGACCTGAGCTCCCCTGGCTTTGGTTTTGTTTTGTTTTGAGAGAGAGACATAGTACCTGTGTGTGGGCAGGGGAGGGAACAGAGAGGGAGAGAGAATTTTAAGAAGGCTCCATGCTCAGTGTGAATCCCTGACGGGCTCAATTCTACAACCCTGGGGTCATGACCTGAGCCGCAATCAAGAGTCCGACGCTTAACTGACTGAACTATCCGGGAACCCCAAAAATGCACTTCTTGTTTTTAATTACATTATAAATGTGCTTTTAGTTGTAGATTACGTTCTTTTTTTTCACTGAAAATTTGAAATTTTATTTCCTTCTTTTCTGAGCCTCAAGAAGTGATGGCCTTTTAGTGCCTATTAGGAAGTTAGCCAAATTCTGTGTATGTAAAAGAAAATTTTTAGCACATTAAAAGTTATTACTTTATCTCTCTGAGGGTAGAAGAAATGAGAAATTGCTATTCTAAAATTACTGTAACAAATAAATGAAGAATGATGGACATTTTATGACTGTATCTTTTTTGATTTCATAAGGAAAGAAAGGGTCATTAAATAGAGTGGGCCACGTAGTGTGGACGCCTGCTGCTCCCAGCGTTGGCCACAGACTGACACCCATGAGAATTGGTTAGAAATGCAGAATCTCAGGTTCCACACCAGATCTGTTGAATCAGAGTTCTTGTTTTCATAGGATTCCCGGGTGATTTAAATACACATTAAAGTTGGAGAATCATTGATGTAGACCAGTGCTTCCCAGGCTTTTTCAAGTTAATGTTCACATAGAAAATGAACACATTGCCTTATGGCCTGAGAAACTAGCATCCCAGTACACCTGTCAGTTATTTATGACAGACTAGAATTTAGGTAGATCTAAAACACACACACACACACACACACACACACACACACATACAAAACCAAAAAAAGGAGGTTGGAGGAGAGGAAGATACACTTTCATGGCTTGAGATTTTGATGTGAAACAAAGCACATACGGTTCGAGAGGAACAGCTGGGAAGAAGGAACTGTGAACTTGGGTAGAAGCAGACACATGAGAGGGTGTGGAAGCTGTAGCCATGGATGATAACTAACCACTGCATTTAAAGTGTCTCTCTCCTGTCCGGGCTCCTGGACGGCCACGGCGTTTAAGCGTCTGACTTTGGCTCAGGGCCGATCTCATGGTTTGTGGGTTCGAGCCCCACATCAGGCTCTGTGCTGACAGCCATGGCCTGGAGCCTGCCTCAGATTCTGTGTCTCCCTCTCTCTGATCCTCCCCTGTTTGCACATGTGCGTTCTCTCTCTCTCAAAAATAAACATTAAAAAAATTTTGAAGCATCTGCTGTTTCCTGTACTGGGCTTATTTTACGTTCCTGTAAAACCCACAGATGAGGAAACTAAGGCACAGAGACCAGTGTCACAGGGCTAGTGTGTAAGATGGAATGGTTAAAGCCAAGAATGGATGGACATTTATGTAAAATACTGAAGATGATAACAAAAACATACATTTTTAAAGGAGATAGGCCCATTTTTTTTTTTTTGAAAATGTAAGCGGTATAATTCTATTTCCCCCCGCCCAGCTCCTAAAATTAGTTAACATCGTGCCTGCTTTTGGAAATTATTTCTCATTTAATACACACATACACACGCACATGCATGCACACGCACACAGAATGATTGTTGAAAAGGTAAATGCATAACAATCATGGGAAGTAGGCTGAGCCAGGAGAGTTACACTGTTCCAGAATATTTAGGCTAATGCTGATTATTGGCTTTGAACCCTTAACTTAGCAACTGAAAGAGAAATACTTTTTTTTTGTGATTTAATAAAAGTGATCATATTGTATTGTTCAAGTTTTTTGAATGCAGAGCAAATTTTTTGAATGCAGAACTGGAGAACAGCGGTCACATGACACACAGAAGTAGTTTGTTGGCAGAGTAACTCACAGATTGGACGGAAGCCTCTCTGGAGCAAGGGCAGCTCTTGTTTCGGGTCCGCAGGCACTACTGGCCGCTCTCTCTGGTGCCCCACCGCATTTTCCTGTCCTTGCTGTCACGCGTCCTGAGGCACATTCCCAGATAAGTCAATTCATTTGGTCAAGCTTGAACTGCATGTCTGTGTCTTGGATAAAAAAGGACTGAAACCTTGATTTATTGCTCCCCCTTAAAGCTGCACACAGTGGGGCTAAGGTAGTTCCCCACAATGAAATTAGGATGCTTTTCTGTAGGGGAAATGGATGCGGGCCAGCCAGAAAAATGACACGTTCACCAGGTACCACTTCATCAGGAGACTCGTGTAACACTCAAATCAGTGAGAACTTGGAAGAGCATATGGTGATTTATATTATCTTTGTATTCATAAGGTGTAGTTCACGTAGCCGTGCGTGTGACGGGTAAGCAGAGGAGTGAGGTCAGCGGAATGCACAGTCTGGCTGCGCGTGGCGCTGTTCCTCGGCAGGAGGGGTGTGAACAGAGGCCAGAGCTTATACCGTATAATTAATCCTGGGGTATAATGTAGTCTTACATATTAGCAGGAAAGGAAAAAGTAGGTGAGAATTTAAACCTTTAATTTGGTTGTTGCACTGGTATGAGCCCTTTCATCTCTATTTAAAATGAAATGAGATAATGAGCACCTGCCCCCTGGGCGTCTCTCCCGAGAACTCCGAGAACACCGCCCTGCCCCACCGCCCCGCCTCGCAAGCACACTCCACTCTGGCAGGCTGCCTTGCCTGCTGTGCCCACCGTCACAGAAACCCCAGGTTACTCTGTATTGTTTTGGTGCCTTCGGGCCAGCATCTGCTGTTTTTATGTATTTTATATGTTCCCTGCAGCAACCTTCAGCCACTCTGGGGTGCCTAGTGGGCTGTCTTATTTCTTGATTTAAGGAAAATCTGATTTCTGAGCTCTGTAGGTTTTGAGGAATCTGCCCCTTTCCCTGTATTTTATATAGGCCCCCCCTTTTTAGGAGCATTTCCGCAGAACTCTAGGTTTTCCCAGCAACCTAATACATGGTGTTACAGTAGAAGTTATTACAGAATGTGTTCTAAATCTGTGTACTCCAAAAGAAACCAGAATGCTTTGTATGTGGCCATTGAAAAATCACCCTTTTTAATGATGATTTTTAATAATGTCAGAGCATGTTATGAGCTCTTTGAAGCCATCTTTATGAGCAATTAGCTCTCAAATTCAGGAATGTAGGTTTTTGGCAGTCTTGTCCTCTCACTTCTTACCTGGATCCCACATTCTAGGTGCTCGTCATTCATTTCCCAAATACTAGCACGGGCAGGGGTAGTGACTACAGACTTGAGCGTTCACCTGTGTGTCTTGGGTGGCCTTTCTTGAATAGCATGTCTTAAATGCGCCTCCTTTACAGGTTGGGCAGTAATAAACACATACGGAGCAGTTGATCTAAGGACCTTCTTGGGAAGGGTCTTTAAGGCTGATATTTATGTACAGAAAAGACCGTGTGTGTGTGTGTGTGTGTGTGTGTGTGTGTATACATACACATATACAAAGGCACATGTACAAAAAGTAAACTTTGGTTTGAAAAATTGGTATGCAGTTTGTTAAGGTTATAAATTAAAAGATACTGCTTTACTTTTTTATTTTGACACTGCTTTACTTTTAAAAAGTTCAGTTTACTAATCTTTACCCTTGTAAATTAAACAAGTTTTAACAGTCACTTTTAAGCGCTTTTGAATTAGGATTGGTCTTATTTATAAAGTAGTTAGTATCTTCAGTATTTAGACTTGCAAAAATTAAGTATTTGATTTCTGTTTTTAAGGGATCTTTTAACACAGACCTTCTCAAATACTTTACTTCTTATAAATAAAGTAAATTAGACCTATGAATGAAGTGAACCTAAAAAGGTCTCTTAGCTATTTCAGTGCTAGGTGTAAACTCACCTAGGTTTCGATCCTGACTGCATATTTGAATCCATTTCACAGAGAGAGACAGTCCAGCACGGTCCACCACTGAGGGGGGGCAGAGGTGGCAAGGGACAACCTCTGTGCTTTTATCTCTTCACCCAATGTGGGATTCGAACTCACAAACCATGAGATCATGACCTGAGCCCAAGTCAGATATGTTTAACTGACTGAGCCACCCAGGTGCCCAATATACTATTGATTCTCTTAAATCTTTCTCAGTTCTAAATCTTTGCAGGTATAAAGGGCACAGATCGGTTTAAGGAGGTTATTACCAACCCAGTTAATTTGGGTTACTTAATTTTTAACAACAGGTTTTTCAACTGTTCAACCTTTTCAGATATGTACACCTCCTAAAGGAAGATCTTTATAGTCACTAAGCCTCCATCTTCAAAACTCCGAAAAGAGATGGCTTCTCACCTTACCTTATCTATTCTTTGGCTAGCCACTGAAGTCTGCAACTCTCCTATGATTGACTGCCTGTGCACCCCCCGCTTCAAAACATTCCTTTCAGGTTTACCTCTAAAGACAGTTGAACATGATGGGGATCCCAAGATACATGTGCTTCTTCTCCAAAGATGATCTTCGACCCTAATATTAGGATTTTGTGTTTTGCATTTTCTTAGCCTTGTATAATCCTTATGGATATTTAAAATGTTTGGTGGAATGCTCAGTTTCACTCTTGACTAGTAACATCTTATGAATTCAGTGACACAGGAGTAGCTCAGACAGAACTTTTTGTTACTCAGAAAATATCTTAGTAAAATGTGGAAACCCATGGAATTCCGGCTAAAGTTATACTGATGGTGGGCATTGTTCTTCAGCATCTTTGCTGATGTTCATGTGGCTCCTGTTGGATGCAGGCTCTGGCCTTAGGACCTCACTCTGGCGGGTCAGTCATGGTGCATTCCTGGTGAGGTGTGGCTCTGTGTCTGAGTTGGTCTTGCGGCTAGCTATGATTTGAGTTTGCCATAGTTGATAGAGAGTTTTTGTCTTCGTGGTTTTGGTTATCTGGTTTAGTTATTGCTTCTTGAGACCCTTTCTGGAGTATGTCATGTTGAATATAAAAAGCTGGCGTTTTGTTGGGGTGGGGGACACCATAGGCCCTGCTCTTTCTGGCTAATTCAAAACATTATGTGAAGTTCAAAAAAAGAAAAAAAGAAAAAAGGCAAGGTTGCAGGGTTTATCAAAAGCCCCTTCATATTCAATATTTTGATAAAAAGACTAAGAAGCTCATATGTTTTTTCCCTTTATTGATGGTATGTAGCTCGCTTTGTTAATGGCCTGCTCACAGATATTAGAGAGCGAGCTTACCTGTGCTCCCACTGCTATTTCAGTCACCCTCTCTGTCAAGTTCCGAACAGGGTTTTCACACAAGAAAGTACAAGAACAACAATAAAGGAAGAATGCATGGTAAGGAAGACCAAACTAGACGAGAAAAATAGATCATCTGAATTAGATGGCAGATGGATTTCATCTCTTTTTCCAGGTGATTGAGGCTGAATGTAGTACATTTGGAAGGAGTGCTCTGATCAACTGACTGTGTTTTTCTTGGGTGCAGATATGGGAACATTTTGCTGTCCCTGGTCTAGATTCACAAATGAGCTGAGTTTCTAGCCCAGATGAAGGACATAACAAGGAACTTGGAGATGTGATATTAAGAGGCACTCTACTATCCTTGTTAAGGTGTTAGTTAAAAGCTTTATTGTATGTTTCAGGCTAGTATACTTGATATTACCTCTAGAAAAATTATTGAGCGATTTATAAACATAACACTTCTGACCAAATGTGTTGTTTTCAAATCAAAGCCCTTTTGTATTGTAGTCTTCTATGGCATAAAAGTTACATTGTCATTTGAGCAGCTTTACTTATTTAGTGAGCATTTCTAGGGTGGTGGTCAGCAGACTTTTTCTGTAAAGGGCCAGACAGCAAATATTTTTGTCTTTGCTGTAGGCCATTGACTCTCTGTTGTAACAACTCAGTTCTGCCCTTGTCATAAGAGCAGCAATAGATAAGCTACAAATGAATGGACGTGGCTGTGTTCCAATAAAACTATATTTGTGGACACTGATGTTTAAAGTTGTGTTATTTTCACATGTTGAGAAATATTCTTTTCTCCAATTAAAATATGTAACAACCATTCTTTGCTTACGGGTCTTACAAAAACAGGCAAGGGGGTCAGATTTGACAGATAGGCCATAGTGCCAGTCTCTGCTCTGTGGGTTTCCTGCCATGGCCTCTAAGTCTGCCAGTTTTAATAATCCGTAGAATTCTTTACTACCTAGTATTTTGTGCTACCTTTAAAATTTTGATTTGCTTTATCCAGTTAAATTAAAAATATTTTTTACTTGTTTGTATTGTTGAGACTTTTTGGCGTTGTTGTTGTTTCCCCTGCTTCCTGTTAGACTCTATGAGGCATAGAAAGGTTCCTTAGGAATAAGGTAGTTGTTGGGATCCCCAGCCCACTCTCGCCCCCTGGTTAATTCAGTGTGAAGTTCTCAAGAAGGTTGTCAACGGAGAAGGTATCCCTGGGAAGTAGTTGCCATCCCACATCATGCCACTTTGAAGCCCTGTGTTTGTTTGTTCTCTCTCTCTCTCTCTCTCTCTCTCTCTCTCTCTCGCTCTCTCGCTCTCTCGCTCTCTCTCTCTCTCTCTCTCTCGACAGAGATAGCATGAGCAGGGGAGGGTCAGAGAGAGAGGGAGACACAGAATCCGAAGCAGGTTCCAGGCTCTGAGGTAGCTTTCAGCACAGAGCCCGATGCGAGGCTTGACCCCACGAACCGTGGGATCTGACCTGAGCCGAAGCTGGAAGCCAGACGCTTAACCAACTGAGCCACCCAGGTGCCCCATTTGTTTTCTTTTTGAGCGTATATACCTCTCCCCTACGTAGAAACTGAATGAGGAAGTAAAGGAAATTAGTTAATATGTCACCGTTATAAATTGGCACAAATCATTAATGTCTTCAGAGACATTATCACCTCACAGTTGTGTGATATGTTCTGGGAGTCCTATTTGTTGGTTGGCTGTAAAAGCAAGCCAGCAAGCAGCCTTCCAGAGACCTCCTCCGCCCAGCGCAGAACCTGGAGGAGCTGGATTAACACCACAGCATGGGGAGAGACCATAGAGGGGGCTGGGGGCGTTCTATTGTTTGAATCTCCAAGCTGGATACGAAAATCAGCCTGATGGACTGTGACGAATGGAGTCCCAGTCACAGTGGAACAAGATTTATATTTACCTAGAGTCTAATTGGACTGAGATTTCCTGCAGTTATGTTAAAATTCTCGGCCCTTTCGCTTAGTGAGCAAGCGTTTGAACTCTAAGCTCTGGAGGTTTAGCTTTTGCTGGCTCAATTAATTGTTAAATGTTCCCTTTATTATAATTATACATCGATGCCTTGCTTTGTAGTAGCTGAGGAAATTGCTGAAAGAGTTGTTTAATCTGTTACACTCTATCAGTTTTGTAAAAAGCTCTTTTTAAAAGGAAACAATTTTGATTTGAAGTGGCATGGTGGTATTTGAGTTGGAGAGCATCACTGAAATTGAAATGCAGGAATTTGGCTCCACTCTTGACAGGGATTGGCTTGTAGTTGACGTTGACCCATGTGTTTGTCATCTTTCCAGATGCTGCCTTCTATTTATTCTGACGGCTTTACCAGCTGAGAAAACCAGACTTTCCAAGATGAAAAACATTGTCTGTGAATTTAAAGATGGAGCAGGGCTTTATGTTTGTTGAATTACTTTAAAATGTATGTGTACAAGAATGATTTGCTTTTGTAAAACATTTAAATACTATAGAATACTTATGTACATGAGTTTTGCTTTGAAGATATCTGAATACCGTGAATACTACCAAGAGTAAAAATATGCTTTTCTACTTTTTGTATGTTTGTGTTGGTATGAATGTTGTAATACATTTTTAATACCATGAAATAGATGGGAGCAGTTAAATATGTTACCTGGTTCTTCTAGGTTAATGCCTAAAATACTTGGAAATGGGGTCCCTCGGTAGCTCAGTTGGTTGAATGTCCGACTCTAGATTCTGGCTCGGATCATGATCCCAGGGTCATGGGATTGATCCCAGTATTGGGCTCTGCACTGAGCATGGAGTCTGCTTAAGATTCTCTCTCTCTCTCTGTCCCACTTGTGTGTACTCATGCGCGCTCTCTTTCTCCTTCTCTCTTCTCTCTCTCTCTCTCCCTCTCTCGGATAAAAATGAATAAATAAATAAATGGAAATGGATAGACTTCTAACAAGTCTGTTACATTCATACGTAATGACCCTTTATCATTGTGAATGCATTAAATATCAGTACCTTTATATCTTTTTCATTATTTCACCATTAAATATGTGCTCAAACTAATTGGGTAGCTTACTGTATGCTATATATGAAAGAAATTATACATTTGTTCACTCATTTGACCCCTGAATTTATTTTTTCATTTATATTTCTAAATTTCCTGATTCAGTTGCCTTTCAAAGGAATGCCTCTTCAGCATTGTCCATTGTGATGATTAGTAAAATGTGTAAACTGATCTGTAAAATACAAAAATAGAGGTTTTTTTTTTTTATATTCCCTCCAAAGGCTGTAGGCATTGTTCTGGCTTTCTTTGTGTGCTGGGCAGATGTTGATGCTTGACAGATGGTGTGTTAGTGGCTCACTTGAAACTGATCAATAGAGATTGATAGAGGGGGAAAAAAACCAATGTTGGGGGAGTTGATTATGTATCTTTAAGTTCCTTTTAAAAAGGAGAAATGGAGTGAGTTTATAATACTTATTTTTCATGTTATTTCAATATGTTACTTTTCATTATTCTCAGCCTTTACATGAACATTTAAATTTGTGCTCCATTAGTGACGCTGTGTGTAACTGTGGGCTCTGAGGCAGGCTGTTGTTATTATCAGGTGGTAGTTTTCCTGCTTGGTCCGTCACCCTCCTGTGCTGGCATTGTAACACACCGGCGCCATGCACAGTTACTGAATTGATTGAGGGACTGTCAACAGTACTTTGGATAATTATAATATTTTTTCTTTTTAGTAGAGGAAAGGGAAATGTCAAATGTCTCACCTGTTATGTTGCATTTTTATGTTGTCGGGAACAATAAAAGCTAAAAAGTTGTGGTTTAATCACCAAGACTCCATAGTGCAAAAATACAATCAAAGTTTTGGGGTTCGTGTTTGAGAGTTAACTCCAGCAGCACTTGGGGAGAGATTATGCCTCTTCCTTTCAAGGGGTTTAATACCCCACATTTCAGGCCAGATGATGGACACCCGAGCTCCAGCTTGCTCTCTGTGCTGACTAGAAGACCTTACGAGGGAGAAAACCCTTGGCCTTTCAGGCTTATGAACTAGAGCGCTTTAAAGTTTGCCCCTGTCTGCAAAGTAGGTATTTGGCACCATGGACTTGGAGTGCTTTTGGCATTCAGGTCCCGATTGGCAGAGGCTACTTGTTTGTAGAGATCTGCAGTTTTGTTCTATGTTTTACTTCTTCGTCTCCCAGTTGCTGGGATAGTCAGTGCCGTGGCATCTGGTACAGACGTCTGTGGGTTTCCGACTCCCATTTCGGTGTTGTTTCTGTAACGCACCTTCTGTGCTGATTAGAGGACGTCCCGTTTTATGTTCTCTCCTCTCGGATCACCTGCTCCTTTTTGCCTTCGCCCTGTGAATGCATTTATAAAGTTTGGCTATAGGCGCCCCCCCCCCCCCATATTTTTCCTCCTGCATTTGTTCTTTTTTCTTTTTCATGAGCAAATAATACATCTTCAGGGAAGAAAATGGAAATGTTCAGATGAGCAAAAGTTAAAAATACCAAACCATAAATCTCCTGTTAATATTTTGTTGTATGTCCACTTTTCATAGTAAACAACGTGTGGGATTAGGCTGCTCACTGTTTTGTAATAATGCTTTTGAAATTGACATGTCCTGAATTTATTGACATGCCAGTATTTATAAATTTGAATCATTATTGCTGCATACAATACCATTAATACTGAGTTCTGAATCTGGAAGGGTCCATAGTCATCCCAGGGGGAAGTGAATATAGTTCAGGAGACTGTGAACTTGGGTGGGTAAAAATTGTATCTTTATTTTCAGTAACTCATTACATTTCAGGCGACATTTAGCACTCAGTTATGCTTCAGTTATGAAGATAGGCAGTGAGCCACAGTCATGTTGGCGGTACCTGTGGCACCAGTATAAGTCACAGATAGTCCCATGTCCCACAGCATAGAGAAAAATATCTGAAAATGATGTCACCCCTTTGAAATGATGGATTTTATTAAGGGATAACCTTGAGTCAGTTTTATTATTTAATGAGTCAATAAAGAGGTACATGTATTACAAATATTTTTTCTCATGCTGTGATAAGTATTTCAGTGCATTTTTTTTGTGAATTAAAACAGAAAATTTGTATAGATTGCTAAAGGCATCTGTGGCATGAAAAGCATTAGGTGGACCCACGCTTATGGATCGATATCGTAAATGTAACTAGTTGTATATTGATGTTTTTAGGTTCTCTCCAAATGTAAACAATATAAACATTAGTGGTAAAAACTTATATATTCATTTCTGCTCACTCTCCCTAGTAGGAATGCAGTTGCTGAGTTAAAGGTTATGTCTGGATGTCCAGAGATTTTTAATGTCACCATTACAGTTTTTTCGAATTAGCCCTCATGTACAGAGGGACTTTGGCCTCTGCGAGTGACTGAATTTGTGGTTTTGAAATTGGAGAAGTGTTCTCTAGTTACAGCTGAAGACTTCACGTCACCTTTGGATAGTAAATCTTCACTTCAGAGAATGGATCAGACACATTTGTGCACTCTGTGTTTTATCCGCACTTAATGGTGTGGAAAGCAGAGATAAAGCCATGACAGACATTGGAGAGAAGGTCTTCTTTCTAGTATGAAGTAAAATCTGGATTATATTCTGAGACCTTAGTGTAATGTCAATTCTGGTCAGTTTTAACTTTTAAAATGATAAAACGTTCCAGAAAATTCGGTTATCAGTGGTGCCTGATTTTTTTTTTTTTTTTTTTTTTTTGGGAGGAACAACAGCCACATATTCTCTCTGAAGTCCTAAAATCAGACCCGCATGGAAGTGGATAGGAAAGGGAGAGCCCGACTGGCGCCAGTGGACACCCGCCAACCTGTCCTCCGCACAAAATGCCCTTCACCTTGTAGGAGGGGCATCCCTCTTTCCTCTTTGTGAAACCCTGGCTGGGTCAGAGTGGCAGCTAGAAACTTCACTTAGCTGTGGAGTCTCATCAGGGAAGGCGGTGGCAGACTTTGTTCTGCTTTATTGTATGTATCTGCCTCTGGGGATTGACTCTTAATCCTTCTGGAAGGTAATAGTATATGCCGTCTAATCAAGTTGTTTTTGTCATTCTGAATTGAGCGCTGTGCTCTATGATTTTATACACTAGCTCGGGTTATTTGTTCCTTCCTAGCTTTTCCTATTAAAAAAAAAATAGAATGTTTTCCCTAAATCATTGTTTTGGGGGTCACTTTTTGTTCATGAATGTAGTTTAAGTATTTTCCCCATTTAAAAATAAAGATATTTATATATTGGCCAGAAAGGCCGAATTGTGAATAGTAAATTCTTGGTCTGCTTCTTAAGCTATAGTCAAAGGTTTTGTTATTTTATCATGTGTGGCCTCCATTCCCATTGTCATTTGTGATCCATTTCATGTTCTACCTCCAGCAGGTACATTTGCCTTTAGGCTGCAGGAAGGAATAGGGAGGGGGCAGGGCTCCTCTTTTCAGTAACCAGTTTCCAGAAGTTGAAGTACTGTTTATATCCATGACTAGAGTTTAGTCATTTTATGAAACCACCTATAAGGGAGGCTGAGAAATGTGGTCTTTATTCCGAGGGGCCACAAGCCCTGCTAGACATCTATTACTAAGAAAGAAGGACAGAGAGAGTCTTATGCTCCCCCAGCAGTCTGCACAGACGCTAAAACACTAGTACAATTAAAATCATTGCAGACATACAGGTATTCTCTTGTTTCCATGGCCAGCTCTGATACTAGATGGTGAAATTGTCAAGGGAAGGACAACATTTTTATATTCGCTCAGTGTCTCTGGCACGTAGCTGGTATGTAGCTGGTGCCCAGTAAGTCTGAGTGTCAGTGTTTTCTAAGTTTATGATTATGTTTCTTGTAGCATATATTTATCTTCATTTTTTACCTTTAATATAATCTTGACAAGATTTGCCTTTACTACTTCAGTTAAAATAGAGAAGTCTCATTTCCCCTTAAAGTTCTGATTCATTTCCTCTCAGCAGATGTTCAGTATATGATTTTTATGAGGTACAGATTACAAAAAGGCAAAGTCTCATTAAGTGTTATATTGGCCCAAAGCGGCGGCACTCATTTTTTGAAGTGTGTTGAGTACAGTTTCATGTAGAAAGCAGCCAGGGGTTCTTAAACTGGACAGCAAACTAAATCTCTCCTCTTTTTTGGGGGGGGGCAGTCAGGAGACATTTAGATACTTTAAATACTGATGCCTTGCATAGACGTTTGCTAATTTTGATTATAAAAGTGACAGGTAGATTGTGATTAGCAGAGCAGATTACCAGACAAGATCCACTGCCCTCCCCCGCTTCCAGTGTGAGAACAATGTATATGTTATAAAACACCACATGTAGAATCCTAAGGAGATAGGTAATTGGAGGTCGTTGTGTAGGTGGAGTTTTTTCCATAAATACCTGTTGAGTACTTAAAATAACATTTTATAATTCACAGTGGGCTAAAGATCTTAAATAAACACCTGGCCAAAAGCAATAGTAACAACAATAACCCAAATTAAAACAGTATCAATTTATGGATGAGAGGAAAGAGGTACGGATAGAATGTCAATCAGGGAGTAGGTTTCATTTGCCCTTAGAAGTTTATATAAATTAAAGCCAAGAATTAAATTTGAGGCCTGGAATCGTCTTTGAATGAGCTAGTAGAATTTAATGGGGCATGTTAGATGTCAGCAATAGTACTAGTGACATACTGGTGAGTTGGTAACATACCATGGTCTTCTGTATCTATAACTTTGCGCAAGGTGTTTTGTGGAGGTGAGACGGGGTAAGATATAAAAGTAGACAGGATTCTAGTTCTTGATCTTTCATTTTATAGAAAGAAATTATTCAAGTAATGTTACATGTTAGTAACCGGTAGTGAGTGGGCAAATGCCAACTGAATAGGACAGACTATATAGAAGTTGGTGATACTGGGGAAGACGTGAAGGACCATGAAGACCTTGATTTGAGTCTTGGGGTTTGGGCAGAATTACAACAGGACCAGGTAGAAGCAGAGCATCGCTATTAGGGGCAACAGCATGAGGAAGTTCGTGGAACAGGGCATGATGTGGTTATAGGTGATTCAGGAACCAGTTGAATAGATGTCAATATCATGTGAAAGGAAGAATGAAAAGAGTAGCTTGTGGTTTTCTCTTCCTTCCCATACCTTTGTGTGAATTGCAGTTTGCCAGTCAGTGACTCTGGGAGTTATAATTTTGGGGTACCAAATCCTGGATTCTTGCCTTATTATTATTTGGATCTTGATTTATAAGTTTCTTTTAAGGTGGTTTTTTGCATGCCTTCTTCTTCAAGTGTTTCTCACACTATGTGGATGTTTAGGTGAAAGACTCACGACTCAAGAAGAGAAATCACTCCTGGGATTGTTGTGTGGCCTGGTACGTGAAAGTCAGGTAGATTTCTGTTCAACAGAGTATCAGTCTTAGGAGCAGTTCAGTGCAGTGTTTATTAATGTGTCCTGTACCTTGTTTGAGACCTAAATCCACAGAGTAAGTTCAGCCTACTTTTTAAAGTAGATTTCAGTTAATGTCGACATTATGATTTGAAATACATAGGAAAATTGTTTAATAGTGAGTAAAAAATAAGGAAAGTAGAAAATTTACATCTTCAGTGTTGCTAGCTAAAGAAATCCATAATAATTGAGCATCTTTCTGTCAGACTGAGAACTAAATTTTTATTTTCCCAGCCATTCGTTATATTTAAGTCCTAACTCTTTCTGAGAAGTTGGTAATAAGTACTTGGAGGGGAAAATATTTTATGACTATCTACATTGGTTTTACAAGGAAGGCTTACAAGATGTGGAGCCTAATGCACACACAGAAATAACTGGTGTGGGGGATTCTGTAGCTTGATGCTTGAAACGGGAAACGGTTGCTTTTACAAAATTGAGAACTGCAGACTACAATTAACTGTCATTAATTTCCTTGAATAGAAATATGTTCCATTTACTGTACAATCAGGAGCCAGGCTTGAATGAGTTTAAATAGATGAAATCTAAATTATACTGACGGCCCATTAAACACTAGCAGAAAACCCGTAAAGAAAATGGATTCACTATGATACCAGTTTATAATGAAATCATTTGCCAGATAAGAATTACAGCCCAGGCATTGTGAATTCTCCTGTGTCTCTCCAGTGAGCACTGGCTCCCAGCGCAGTCGTCGTTTTCTGAGTAGGAGCAAGCAGTGCTGCTTGAAATCTACTCCGCAGGATGTGACACAGGAACATCAGACTAGCAATTTGTTCGCTGTCAGCCATATGCAGAGCGAGGGATCTTCGCTCCAGCCTGCCGCTGGTTGTTTTTTCCTGTGATTACTGGGCACAGTGTTCCTAGAAGCCTTTGAACTCTATCTGCGTTGGTTTCCTAAAACGCACATATTTCGGCCATGTTCCAGTTGTGGTCTTTGCCATGGGGACCTGTTGTTATTTTCAGTAGCCATCAATCATTCTCTACTTAATAGGGCATTTATAGCAAAATTCATTTTTTTGATGGGATCTACTGATCTGGGGGTGGGGCTGGCACCCACCTTCTCAAGCGCTAACAAGGGGAGCAGCAGGAGTGAGTGGGCTCGATTTCCCCTCCTCAGGGTCCCTAATGCCCTCACTGACACACTTTGCTTCCACAGGGCAGATGCTGGTTTTTTAAGATAGACCCTCCTCTCCCTGCTAGACTCCATGCGTTCTCTTATGGCACAAAAAACAGTCGTTAGAAGCTTGAGAGAGGTGCCCATCCCTTAACCGGAGTTCCGGTGTTAGGCTGCCTGGTCTTTTTCACAATTGGGATTCAGTGTGGATTGCAAGGAGGGCTTTAAAAGGAACCTCTGCAGAAGTAAATGGTGATAACGGTGCTTCAGACGCTCTGCTTGAGTGTTGCCCCAGGGCCCCAGGGCCAGTCCTCAGAGCTTCGAGTAACTGGTAAGATCACTGCTGCTGGCCACATGACCTTGCTTGCTCTTGTTTTTATGGAGTTTTCAAGCCCATGTAGCATTTAGCATGTGACTCTCCCCTTCCGGGGGGCGGGGGGAATTTTGTCTTGTGATGACAGTAATTCTAAAACATCAATATCACTTCTTCAAGTTAGAAAGGTGATTGTTTGGATCAGTCTTTAAGCTTTTGATGTACTAGTAGATTTTTTGACTTCTAGAGGAGGAAAGGAAAGGTGGGAAATTAGAGTCTCTCTTAGTTTGTTATGACCCGTTCCCCCCAGCCTCCCAGCTGGTTTTTCTCATCATTGGATTTCCTGTTAGCAATGAGGATAAAGACAGATGAATATTTGCTAGAAGTATATGGTGTTATGATTTTAGATAAAAACCGGTGGTAGCTTTGTCGTGCTAGTCAGAAACCTGTAGACATTAGAATACGTGGAATTTAATTTTCATGAAGTTTAAAAAGGAGGGGACCAAGGATGTGTTACTTGAGATCTTTTTTCCACTGAGTTTAGAATCTTTAACGGGGGCGCGCCTGGGTGGCTCAGTTGGTTAAGTGTCTGACTTTGGCTCAGGGAATGATCTCACTGTTTGTGGGTTCGAGCCCTGCATCGGGCTTTGTGCTGACAGCTGAGAACCTGGAACCTGCTTTAGATTCTGTGTCTCCCTCTCTCTCTGCCCCTCCCCATCTCAAGCTCTGTCTCTCTCTGTCTCAAAAATACATAAATATTAAAAAAAAAAAAGTAGAATCTTTAAGATGTTGCAGGTCAATTTTGGTGACCGTTTCCAGGGTCTGAACCCAGGATAAAGGTAAGCACATGAGAGGATTTCACTGGCTGAGGTTCTCTTTTCCTAATTTTTGTTTCCTTTTCCCTTTTTAGTTCTCCACTGTTCCCAGATGATGTAGCCCTTGCCCCACCGAAGAATCTAGTAGAAAACTAAAAGTAGACCATCCTGCAGTTGAGTTATTTCTTAAAGGAATATTTATTAGAAAATAGCATTCTTTATGTTCATATTGATAGATCAGAACAACATCCTTATGAGGGTCCCATGGAACTTCTTTTCTGTTTTTGTTCAGGTCATTTGTTCCTTGTGTCGGTTTTGAGTGTTTATCCCGGAATGTAGTGTATTGTTAGATACCGAGGTGAGGCGTTGGGATGGCCCTGACCGTGTACAGATGGGGGAGGCCGCTGCCGAGGTGAGAGCGTCTTCCGTCAGAGGGCCTGCTGTGTGGCCTGGGATTGCAGTGTTGTTTCTCGCATGCACGTAGAGCTGCATATTCTTTTGTATGTTGGGCATTTGGAAATACCCATATTAACTAGTGAGGTATTTGTAGACTTTTGATTCTGTCACATTAGACCAATCGGCTGTCACTGAATGGTTCAGAGGAATTCTGTGTATGAGAAATGGAACATGGAAGCACAGAGCAATCCTGAGGGTGAACCGCCTTGTCCACCACTGTGTCACCCCAGCTGGGCCTCTGGGACATTTATTTGGGAGATAGATAGTATGCTCATGCATGCCTTTTTTTTTTTTTTTTTTTTTTTAAACAAGTAGAAGATTTTCTGTTGGAAATTACCTTAGAGTGGTGCTGCCATGCTTTGCCAAGGAACAAGAAGGTATTCCAAAGATTAAGAGGCAGAAGCACATTAACAGGAGGGAAATTCTTTAAAGGACAGAGTCCCGTGGCTGGCACTGCCTGTGCACTGTGACCACAGCGTTAACGCCGGGCTCACGGCACCGCGCGCTCAATTAGTTGGTGAAGTAAAGTGTCCACCGTGCTGTGGGAGGAGGCTGTCAGGAAGGACTCTGACAGGTTCTTTGTGTTTCAGGATGACAAAGTGCCTGATACTTCAGGCTGTGGTTTTTACCCTTGAGAGGACCAGGCTCTTGCTCTATTTACATAAACCTGCTGATTTGCTGAGGGCTGTTGAAAAGCAGAGAGGGCTTTCTATGCCTTGAGACTCTGCCTTCATGTTTTGGCTGACTTCCTTCCTCAGCTCAGCACATGCTCCGTTGTTTGCAGGTAGAATAATAGATTCTTGGACACACAGCTTTGTTGAGGTTGTGAGAAATAGCCCACAGCGCCCCTGTTCAATATCATTTCATAGATGATGGGTACAGGATTTGAGTTCACTTACTTGTATGATCCATTCCCTGGCAGAGGCTTGGTGTTAAGAGAGCAAGCCTCAACCTAGACCCGTGGTTTTATTTCAGACACCCCTGGTAAAGAAAAAAAAATTAGTTACCATGTATTGTTTGGAATAATTGATATCGATGATAATGGCCTCACTCATTTTTCTGGCCTATTTCAGGCTTGCTGACTTTAAGATTAAAAAAAAAAACAATATGTACATATATATATTTGCCCTGCAGCAGCCGTTGGCTCAGTCTGGTAAACACGCATTTTCATATGGGTAATTTTGAAAATGTGCATTATACACTTAATGGATTGCATCAGCTTTGCTCAGGTTTTACAGAACTGCTAGCTTTGTAATGAAAAAAGAAAAAAGAACAGCTTTTCTTTTCTTCATTCTCCCTTCCTTCCTTCCTTCCTTCCTTCCTTCTTTCCTTCCAAGAAAAAAGGTACCTGCAGTACTCATGTTGGCCGTGAGAGACTCTCAGGTTGAGGGTCACTGATCCGACTGACTGAAACTGATTTTGTAACTAGCTTCAGTCAGTCTGTGCACTCATAGATTGCATGACGATTCTTGGTACACCATTTTGGCTTTAAAAGATTCCTGGGCATATATTCCAGCTGAGATTCTAACATCACTCTTTACTTCTGTGCTCATTTTTCCCTTGCCAGATAAACCACTTTATTTCTGTGCTCTCTAAAAATATCTATATAAAGTTATTTTCTTCAGTATTTGCTTAATTAATGAGATAAGAGGGAGATATTTTTTATGAGTATTTGGCCTTATTTAGCCTTGTTTTGAAAATCATCAAGAGTATCAATAAGTAGATTTTTACCCCCCTGTGAATCTTGAATTCCAAATTGTTCTTTAGGATATGTTTCCTTTTAGTTGGACCATTCTAATTTTTATGAGGGGGTGATAATGAAAAATCTGACTCTACAATAATTTTTCATGCTTTTACTTTTAAAATGGATTAAAAAAGTCAGATCAAATTAATGTATTTTTTCCAATTTCTTTAGCAAGTTAGATATGGTAAAAATTAGTTTATATTACCCCTGATCTTAGTGATTCTGTGTTTTATGATTACTTACATAAAATAAACCTTATAAATTTTGTCATTTAATCATGAAGTGAGCTTATATTTTAATGTATAAGTTTCCAAATACTGTTAGAAATCACTTGATCCAGTGACCGGTTTTACAGATTATTAGTCTTATGCATTGGAATCTCCTATATGAACTTAAGATGAATTTGGTTGAAACGGTAGGTTTTTAAATGAAAAGAGGTGACTTTTTATTTGTTAATAAGGTATTAATAAGTAAATATGGTAATTCCATACATGAGGTTTAAGGATCTTTCTCATTCTGCCTTGTTCCTAATGGAAACACTCCTTGGGCCCAGGGGTGTGAGTCTGCCTCCAGGACTGGCAGACAGTGTGGAAGCACAGGGCCAGCAGTGGGCGTCCTCGACGTGGCAGTGCGTTCCTTCCCTCCCTTCTCTAGGAGAGCTACATCCAGGTGTATGTGCAGATAATACTTTTCCTGAATGTAAGTAACTTTGCAGCAAGAAATGAATGATTATAGATTCAGTTTCCTTTTCTGGAAAGGCTTTTTGTATACGAATTAATAGCTACTTTAAGTCTCAGAGTGTTTATAGTTACAATGATTCTGTTGATTATGAAAAGTATGCATAAAGCTTTTTAAAGAAAGGAGGTGTTGCCATTCCTTTACTGAGGAGCCTCATGAGAATTGGCTGCCCTGGGAGCTAACTCATGATAAAGTAGGTGCTGGGGGCATGAAGGGGTTAAGAGAATTTGGCATGGACAGAGTAGTGGCGTTTTGGATATTATACCCCAGTGGAGGTTGAGATGTGGTGCAAGACCAAACCATTGTATACGCAGCACCTTTTTTGGGGGGCGGGGAGGAGAGTCCAGTGAGCTTTAAGAAAGTGGAAGTCATTAGCTAGGAAGTAACCCATTAGTTTTGAAGTCAGTGAATGTAGTTAGGTGTGACGGTGTTAAGAGATGTAGAAGAGGAGGCTCTCTGTACGAGGTGAGAGAAGAAGAGGGCCTGTAGACACTTCGTGTCCAGGGTGAGTGTGACAGGTAACATGATAGGGTCTAGAGACGTGAAATACTGGTACTTGGTACAACAGGAATTTAAACAGATAAATTAAGATCCTTGGATTGTTCCAAAATTGTTTAAATGCAGTTTTTTAATCTAGGGGATGTTTTTTACTTGAATACCAAATGAGGGATAGTAAGCCAAACATCTACCAACGTGGGAAGAGTTCTCTTGTTTCTTAGAATGATTGGCATGTTAAATGGATGTTGCCTGAATATTGAGCAGAGTTATTTAGCATCCTGGACCCTGGAATAAGAGTTGAGAGTTCAGTCAAAAGATTATTCCTTAGCAACCATTGTCCATGGATTGAGGGACTGAGTCTTTGTTGTTGAGTCTATTTCCGAATAAAGAAATCGGTTGGGGACATTTTGGATGCTTAGATGAATGGCATTCAGATTTCTTCTTTTTCCGGAATGTCTGATGTCTTTCAGGAAGGGTTTGTTTTTTGTTTTTTGTTTGTTTTTAGATGGAAGTGTCATTGATGAGGGTTTTCTTCATGATCCATTCCTTAGTGGGTCAGTTAGTGCTTTTGTACTGGACAGTCCAGTGGATGGACGGCTCCGGATTTCTGCTCCTTTTCTTATTCTTGACTCTGCATGTGTGCAATAAGGCAGTAGAGGGACCTCCTGGTATTCTCAAGCATCTCAGTTATTCTAAGATACACTCATTATGAAGGATCATGAGAAAGTATGAAACAAATGGCATTTTGAATGTGGGTATTATGGTCATTATCTCTAGAAAATTTGATGGACTGCAGATGCCTTTACTTCTCAGTGAATAATACATAGAGAGTCCTGTCCTAAGTTATGATGATCTTGGGTTGTCATGAGGAGAGTGTACAAGTCCCTTTATAGCTACTGCTTCCTTTAAAATCATTGCTTCTTTAAAAAAAAAATGTATCTTAACCTGCCATTTTAAAGCCTTTAAACCAGCCCTTTAGACTCTAGCTATTGAGAGCATCAGAAATAATGATCCAACCATTGCCATGTCAAATATAATTTAAGAAAGCACACTCTTACTCCCTTGAGGAAAGTGTGGTTTGGTTTACTATGTCCTGATTGGTGGCCTTGGTTTTCTTTATAATTAGGAAATAAAATGTGTTTAGGTTAAAATTTAATAGTAAGTTACCCACAAAAAGTTAGATTTCTGTTTTCTTGGTTTAGGTGACAAGGTCATTGTAATAGCATGTTCAAGGTAGTCTTCTTTACATGTTTCATTTGTTTCCGCACAAATTATTTACTAAAAGCAAAGTAGCAAAGCCATTTATCCTTCTGAAGACATGGGGGTATCTATCTGAATAAGACATTTAAAATTTTGTCTTGTGTAGCTGTGAGCAAGTAATAACCTTGATTAAAGTGTCTTTGTCAAAATATGGTTAATCCTGTGATATTTCCTTTTTGCTCTTCTTCAGGCACTCTGGAAACAATAATTGAGGCTTTATCACGTTCTTTAAATTATCAGAAAAGTGATCAATAATAACCTCAAGTCAAGGGCTGTTTTCCTCTAGCTTAAAATTATTTGTAATTTACAATTCATCTTTGAAAATTTTTTTCCTGTAAAAGATATGTGCTTTGTCATTTGTTTATTTATGCAGTGGCTTTATGGGCCCTGTCTTTGTTCCCTTAAAGGTAAATGCCATTGTTTTAAATTTTCTTTTTCTTTTAAAGACTGTGTGTATATCGAGAGTCGGAGGCCAAACACGCCGTATTTCATCTGTAGCATTCAAGACTTCAAACTGGTAAGCATGTTTCCTGTGCTGTTGCTTCTGCTCTGTGCCTTCCTTCTCTTTCCAGTTCCACGGACTGCTGCTTCAGGGTGATTGACTCCATAACCAGTTCACCTCCGAGTGTAGCTGCCCGCATGCTGTAGCACACACGTCAGGCAGTTACCAGTTTTACCTTTTTGGTTTTGTGACACTTACTGTTACAAAGCTTGTACTGTGAACCGTGTTTCCCAAGTTTTCATTTCTTTGGTAGCTGTTCTGACCATGATTTCAGAGATTTTCTGTGTCTGAAGTAGTTTGTTTCTTCTCAGCCATTGTGAAGAGCCGAAGTAAATTTGGGAATTAGTGGTGAGTTGGAAAAAAAGAATGCAAATGGGCCAGAGACTAGTTTTTGGTGACGACCGTCATTTACTTAAATCTCTCAGTGAGTATGGAGTGTGTCTTGGGGTCGCCTGGTGCTGGAGGTTGGGGGGAAGGAAGTCTGGTTTGGGGGTGGCATAGCTGTAGTACTTTCCCGTTGCAAACCTGCCCCAGGCTGAGAGGTGCTGATCCGGCCCAGTGAGCAGTCTCCAGGGTTTGGGCTGGTGGTCCCCACACGTGGGGCTTGGGCTCCTGGGTATCTAGAGATTTTGTAGAGGTCTGCAAGTGAACATTCTCGGTTTAAAATATGCCTCACCTGTGTTTGTACGACTAACTACTCAAATAAATTCATATGCTGGTGTGATTTTAAAAATTCACTTTATTTAATGAAACCACACAGTTAAGAGTTGGGTTATTATGTGTTTTCCTCAAACATGATATGTGAAATACTATCAGAGTACTGTCATTTGGGGGATCTTTTGAAACATTACAAAGGGATCCTTGTACTTGAAGACTGTGAACCCTGTCTACCTGCGTAGGTGTAGAGAAACCCTAACTCTTCAGCTCTGTCCAGGCGTGTATCAGTATATGTGAATGCTCTGCCTTCCAAAGCCCTTTGTAGCTGGACAGTATTTGTGTTCTGACGTTCTGACACTCTGCATGTCGTATGTGATACTTCAGTCTAAAGAAAGGTAATGTAGTCGGAACAGATCTTAAACTCTGTGTCTCGTTTGCTTCTTTTTATCATTTTTAAGGACCCCAAATACCCAATTTGTGTATTCCGATTTAGCTAGTTAAAAAATTGCATGCCATTTAATTTTCCTTATTAAAGTTTTATTGCATGAGTAACACATGCTTACTGTTTTTAAAAAAAAAATTTCCCTTTAAGATTTGTTTGTTCTTGGTAGGTTCCTTTTAATTTTTCTACTTGTGTTACGAGGAGGTCTTGCAGTTTACTTTTATAAATCAAACACTTTCTAATCAAATTTTATGTCAGTGTGAAGTTTTAACATTTTTAGAGGTCTTTGCTATTTCTTATGTATTTCCTCCTAAAGATTTCTTTTGCAGATGCTGCACTGACATCTGAAAATCTGGGCAGTGGTCTTGTTTCCTGATGAGTTTTCTTTTGCTTGTGGCCACGGCTGCTGCTCTGTTTCTGCTTGTCGTCTTTGTGGGTGATTTTTAAGTTTATTTTATTTTATTTTACTTTTTTATTTTTTAAAAATAAAGTCACGAGGTTTTTTTTTTTTTTTAAACCTATTTGATTCAGAGCTTTTTTGGGTATAATTTTTGCCCATTAGCATGTGCCTTCATGTTTGAATATCGTCTCTGATGAAATTCTGATTGTAGTGTGATCGGTGCTGTTTGGGGCAGAGGTTCCTGCCGAGTTACAGTAGTTGTCCAGGGTATTAACAGCAGTAAAGGGGGAGCTTCTGTTATCAGTATCGGTCTGGTACAACACATTAAAGCTGTCTGCAAAATCAGTGTGGGGTGGGCATGGTGTGTAAGTTGCACACTGCTACATCGTATGTTGTTGTCTGAGTTCTATATTCAGCACATACGAGTAGTTGTGGTGTAAGAATACCAGAGAAGGTGAAATTTTTACTCCTAGAAAGAGTGCAGTTATTGTCTGGATAGCCACTTTCTTCTTTCCTTGGTTTGCATTTCTGCTTATGAAAAGGTAACTTAATAGATGAGAATAATCATAGATGTTTTTTTTCCTTCAGCTCACCCAGGCTATAAGGGGAAAAGATGAACAAAAGGAAATGTGCTTTGTTTCTCTTCAAGATTTTAAAAAGAAGAAATTGGAGTTAGTTTTGCCTACAGCAAATACCATGCATGGCAAGCAGAACAATGGAAGACAGAAACCCAGCAGCTTTGAATGTTGTTGATTAATTATGTATTTTATCTTTTTAGGCTTTTTTGGTTTGGGGTCGTAACTGAGAGATGTGTTCTTTGTTTACAACCATGAATTAGAATTAACGCTTTTACCATGGTGAGGTTTTGAGCATATGGAATATTTGAGACTGTGAACAGACCTGGGCAGATGCCCTTTGTGGTATATTTTGTAAGATCACAGTCCTTAGCAGAAGTTAAGGAATTGAGAAGTGGACAGAAGGAGACATCTATGGCCAGTCACCAACGCTAGCATAATGCCTGTTAGTTGAACAGAGAACCCTGGGTAACATTTCAGGAACTAGTTCTGGGAGAGAGAGGAAGGGTGTTTGGATTTTATGTCGGGCCCTGGGTTCTGGGCTCTGCTACCATGGCCCGTACCAGTCGGAGGCCACGACCCCGAAGGTAGTGGTCTCTGTGTGCAGGGTTCCCTTCAGCCTGGCAGGCTGTTCAGCAGGGTCCCTTTTCACTCTCAAAGGGGTCCTTGTTTTAGATGATAGTTTATATGGTCATCTTGCCTTTGGGGATGGGACCCATGGCCTCCTCTTTGCTAACAGTCAACCATCAAAACGCATAGGGCCACCACCATCCTCTGTTTAGAGCCCGCACTTTCGCGGTAAGTGGTAGCCATGATGGTGCAAGGTAGCCGAGTTCCTAGCAGAACTGAGGACACTTTTGAAGGCAGCATTGTTAAGGGAAGCAAATGGAAGCTTTCATCCTCTTCGGGAGTGTTAATTTGATTGGGCTCATTTACACACTAGGCGACCAGACTGGATTTGTTTGACTACAGTGACAGAAGTATCTGTGGAACAAGTAGTCGAAGCAGGGGCTCCAGAGACCAGAGAGGGAGGTGGGGTGATGGGTGGCGCGTACGTAGAAGTAGGAGGTAAGGGTCGTCAGTTAAGTAAGGCAGCTGGGCCCTTAGGCTTCTGAACTAAGTAAGGCAGCTGGCAAAATCTTTCGTTCTTGCAAGAGCAGTAATATGGAATGGCAATCTGTGAGCTTTGCAGCCTTACTTGAAAAGATTAACTGAGAGACCGAGGCAGTTGGCTGAAGGGCCTAAGGGGAAAGGGTGAGTCGAGAAATGCCTCAATGTCGAGGGGGTTGGCTGGGGGAGGCAGGGAGGCAGGAAGCCAGGTTGCAGGTGGGCTGAATGCATGAGGCAGAAGCCAGGAGGAGCGGAGGACTGGAGTGGGAGCACTTGGCCCGCAGAGCGAGAGCATAGCTGCTGTGCCCAGGCTTCTTTCCACAGGCTTCTTGGGCTACCCTTGTTTCTGCTCAGTAAGGGCCTCTTTTCTCGGGCCAGCTTGCCTGGCTCTCCATTTATCACAACCACAAGAGCCTGGTATAACATCTTCAGTGCTCTCTTGTGCTGTGCTCTGCAGCTCTCCTAGGTCGGTTTTGACTCAGTTGGTTCCAGAGTTCTGTTCCCGAATGAGCCAGTATCACCAAGGAGCATTGTATTTCAGCAGCGGGGAGGAGCATTTTCGTTAATCAGGGCCTCTGGTAGTCATGTAACCCAAGCCTAGCTGGTGTGATAAAGTGCCTTCCTTCAGTGACCTTAGTTTCTGATTGGATAGACAGCTCCCCATAGCATTCACATGGAGGAAGCCATTCACTTTTTGTCCCAAAAGGAAGATTTCTTTCTTGCTTTTACTTTTTTTTTTTTTTTTTTTTTTTTAGAAATCCAGGCCTTCAGCATAATAGAGTTGATTTGCTATCTAGAAATAATAGTAAATCCTGAAAATGCTTAAGCAGATCATTTAGATCAGTAACTTCCACTCGGCAGAATGCAGAGTAGCACCTCGTTTGGCTCCAGTGGTGGGGCCTCGTGTCTCATTCCCCCTTCACAGTGAGTCATTGGAACATTCCTTTAATGTTCTTCGTGGGCATTCTGTGTGGATTCCTAAGGAGTTTCTGTCATTCATACATTAGGAAAAAAAAGGAATTTGGTTTCCTAGAGTTAAATAATTACTGATTCTGTAGCTGTTGTATGAGATGAATTTCCAGGTTGGATACGTAATGATTACAAATATTATATTGAGCAAATACCATTGATTGGTTTCATTTTGGTTCCCATCTGGTTTATTGAAAGTTGTCATTAAAATCAACTTGGTGTAGAGATTCGTTCAAGCTGGGGGAATGTCATTAGGGATATTATGGTATTTTTGGTCAGCTGTTTAGGGCTTAGTGAACTGTTACGGCACTGCATGGATGAGTGTGCTCTTGTGTCATTTTTGTTCCTGACGGCACACGTTCTAAGGGCTGATTGTGAGTGTGGAGGAGCTGAGGCTGCTAGTTACCTTGGAGAAGGCACATTTCCATTACTGCTTTCTCTTTGTTTCATTGTCAAATGTGAGCAGCCCTGGGGAGGAACATTTAGAATTACGGATTCCTGGTCTGTATCTATATAGAACCGTACCCCCAAAGTTGATTGCCACAGTACAGCAGAGAGGGGCTGTGGAGATAGGAGCTCCTGCCCAACTTCCACACACCACTGATGTTGCCCTCTTTCCACCAAATCAAGTTTCTCAGAAGTAGATCAAAAGAAAGGAGCTGTTTTCCATCTTTATAGTGAAAACTGACTGAGGATAAGTAATTCTGTTTTCATTTCTTGTTAGGGACCTTGACATAGATAATGCTGGGGGATATGGGGCACCTCATTAGCACACACTCTGTGTGCACACCTGTGTGTATACACCACGAGTTCATTTTCATTTATGCATCATATGCCACAATTATTTATTTCCACCTTGGCTGCTGTGACCACTCAGCATAGACTGTATGTTGTATAGGCGTTCGGGAAATGAACATTCATTTTGATAGTAGGTAAATCTCGTATTAGCAACTTTACTGGGGATGGGACAGGAGACCTGCATTAGTGTGAGTGTGGCTAATGCAGAATGTGTGGTGTCACCCAGGGACTGAGAGGAAGGATGGCAGGATACATGTGTCTGAGCTTGATTTTGACATTAGCTGGTCTGTTCTTCAGTTGCTGTCTTTTATGACCTTGGGCAAGATGCTTAGCCCTCCTAACTTTGTTTTACGTACCTATGAAGTTGGGGTTTAAACCTACCTTGCAGGTAGGTTGTTTATAGATTAAAAGACCAAGCTCACAACGTGGATGCATAGTGCTGGGGCCAGGGGAGGACATGGTGGGGATACTGGTGTTTCATTGGTGTCCTGGGTCTACGCTTTGCAGGGGCAGACACCGTGCCCGCTTTTATTCAGTGATGTATTACTTTGTGCTCAGCACATTCCCTGGCACGTATAAGATCCACAACAAATGTTTATTGTATATTGAGTGAAGTAACATTTCAGTGGAAAAAATTTCACTGTGTAAAGTATTAGAAAAACATTAGCAGTACTTTGATACAATGCATTAACTACACATTCACCTTCTGTTTATTAAACCAGAGAGACTCATTTCTTTAACTAGTCTACAGTGTGTAGTATGTTGGTTAGCTTGCAGTGGGTAGTATTTTATATTTTTAAATAATAAAAATCTATTCCTAAAATAACTTGAAAACTCAGTTACTTATTTTATTTTCTTCAGGAAGTTTACAGAGGGTTGCCAAAGTCATAACATTTTTTAGGCAGTATAATGTGTTTGGAATTTTCTATATTACTGACTTTTAGCAAAGATAAGTGAGGACTTAGTCTATAGGTAAACGTTCCTGAGAGGGCCTGCCGATAGGAGAAATGCCTTATGATATAATGATTCAGTAATAAAACGGTGGTAGTTTTTCTCTTTTCGGTAGTCCCTCAAGTTAGACTTGCAGAACTGAGTACTTCTTTCCATAGTTCCTTTTTCTTCTCTAGTTCATTCCCTAGGAAAAGGTCAATACCATGCACTCACATCTGTGCAACTTTGAGGGTAGTGTTGGATAATGAAGTCAAAACCTTGAAATTCGTTATCAACTGTTTTTAGTTTATAGGTAAGGAATTCTTAGAGCCGTAATTCTTGCACAGAGTTATTCCTTTCTGCTGGTTTAGTCGTCCTCACCTGTCTGGGGTGGGCGCTCCAGCGTGACCCCACGCTCACACGGCGATTTCTAAGTCAAGGAAGGGTGCACCCTACTGACTTGGTGCTCAGGTAACCTTCTGGAGGCCACATCTTTTTTTCTCCAAATTTTTAAAGCAAGGCTGTGGGTGCTTAGCTGCTGTCTGTGCATCATGAAAAACGGCTACTGGTTGTTGGGCTCGCTCTCTGCCCTTTGTTGGAAGTAAAAGCCACCAGTAATAAAACATATATGCACAGAGACTAAATGTCCGTCTCACATGTAAACTTGAGGTTTCTAATTTTATTTAATTCTTTAAGAAGCAAGAGGGGGATGAAATCCTTAGCCCCAAGTTCAACAGACAGACAAAATAGTGTTAGATGTTCCCGCTGCCAGTTATGGAGCGAGCAAGTTAAGAAGTTATTTTGAATCACTACAGCCCTTTCCCCTGCTGTGAATGTCAACTGATAAATGGTGGGGATGATATTCACATAAATGAAAATCAGAATGAGGCTTTGCGAATACATACTCTCCTGGCATCTTCTGGGCCCCTTTACTGAGCTGCTCAGCAGGCTGCTCTCACTCATGACTGACAGTCACTGTAGGCCACGTGGGATTTAAAGTGTTAAGGGTCCACTATTCCTGGGATGTTGGGTAATTCATTTTTCTCCTGGTTTATTTGGATTTTAGGACCACTGAAAGAGTTTTGTTTTATTATACTGTTCCATAAAATATATATCTAAAAATGTTACTTACTAAACCTGTTCTCTGTAACTGAAGTGTTTTTAATGCAGAAAACCTTAGGTATTCTTTCTTAAAAAAAAAAAAAAGGAGCTTTAAGAAAGTTTGAGACAATTTGATATTTGCAGAGGGCTGCTTTGCAAGATTATTGGTAAACGCTTATTTTTCAAACTTGATATCTTAGAATTGGAAATTTGTAATTTGTATGTATATGTGGATACTTGTGATTAAGGACTAACTCAAAATAGTCCAAGTAAAACCTACTAGAAGAACTGAAAGAAAATTAGGGAAACAGATAACTGTTCATGTTTTCTGATTCATAAATAAGAACAGTGCTTTGCTTTGAAATGTATTTTTTAATACTTAAAATGTTTTAATACTTTTTTGAACTTTTGCATATTTAAAATAATGCCAAGGTGCTTTGAAATGCTTTACTAGGTGTCTTATTTATTTAAAACTCTTGATTTGAATGAATAAGGATTTGAATGATCGGATTGATAAATTCCTAGTACAAAAAGTTAACCAGAAATTCATTTTTATTGGATGTTATGGTAAAAAATTGAGTGTATTGTATATTCTAACGCACAGTTGAATCTTTGATCTGGGATTTGTGGTGCTGGTATGGGGAGGAGGGAGGTGTTATTGCTGCTAACGACACAACACTTGGTGTGTCGTGTCCTTGAGGTGGTGGGAGTTAAGACTGACCACACGGAAAGTGCACTGTGGGGCGCCCAGGATTTACTCTGGAGGGTGATCTGTAGAGAAGGCCAAAAAGCCATCGTGATAAAGACATTCCCACTATTAACTAAACTTATTTTCATGGGATTTGTGTTTTTATTTTAAAAGAGACACAGAAAAATAAGTAGTTAATGGAATGTGTTAAAATCATGGATTATAGAAAGTTAGTGATTGGCAAGGAATTAAATTTAAGAAAACTCCCTAAAAATGATTTAATATTAAAAAGTTTGCTTATCTGTCATTTTCAAACAACTTACAGAGATTCTTATATAAGTATTTAGATTTTATAGAGTTTTTGGTTTATTTAAAAACCACACGAAACTGGGTTGGTTAGTTTTTGGAAGTGTTATATACTCTTTAGAATGTATATAAAAGGAACACATTTGAACTGTTATCTGAGGCATCCTTTTTGACACTTACGAGGACGGTGCTGGCTTTCAGAAGCTGCTCTCTAATCTGCTGCTGCTTTAAATGTTTCCACGGTTTAAAGGAAAATGAATAGACACATGGTGCGCACAGAGCTTGTTTCGCCCCTAAAAGAAATAGTCTTTCTTGAGCTTCTGTTTTGTGCCTGTTCATATGGTACTGGGAGAAAACTAAAACTCATTTGAAAGGTGTTTTCCCCGCCTCCCCCTCTGTCATTAACCCTTTGTCTTTTGCCTTGCCTTTAGCTTTACAAAATTAACTAGGACTTTGAGAAAGTGGTAGGATCTTTCTTTGACCTCCTAATGCCTCAGATATTTCCTTATTAAGTACCTGTCTTATGTCCCTAGTGTCTCTCATTAGAAACTCTTCTGAAAGCTCAGTTTGTCCACTTCTGGTTCATTTTACAGTCGTGTTTCTCTGACACCATTGCAGTTTTGTTTTTATTCTAAGCAAAGCATGCCATTGTCACTGGGCTTTGGCGCAGTGTCGCATCTTAACTTGGTTATGTTGGGGGCACACACCATACTGCTTTACAACAGAACCCGTATTAAAGTCTGCAGCCACGAGGGTCGCAAGTTTGTTCGCGCTGAAATGAGGAAACAGCACTGGTTGATGCTGAGAGGCCGACTTCGGTGGCAGAGCAGATCCTCTGCAAGGCCGCCTGCCAAAGGCTGGTGCGGACTCCCGCCTGTGTGCTGCGTGCCCCCAGTAACCAGGGCTGGAGGGGAGTCGGGCATGCTAACTGAAGGCTCTTTTCTTTTTTAGGTCCACAACTCCCAGGCCTGCTGCAGATCTCCAACTCCTGCTCTGTGTGACCCCCCAGCATGCTCTCTGCCGGTGGCCTCACAGCCACCACCACATCTTTCTGAAGCCGGGAGAGGGCCTGTAGGGGTAAGGAGAATCCCGTTTTTAAAAGCTATCAATATTTTATATCCCATAGGGTATAAAATAGGAATATTACCTCCCTCCCCAGAGCCCCTTTAAAAATGTGCTGTATTGTATGTGTTTTTAAAGGAGTAACAAGTACACGCACAGAGGAAGCAAAATACGGGACTTACCTTACCCCTCTAGGACAGTTCCAGAAGCCAGCGGGGTTTGGTGGTGCAGGGTATTTGGGCGCCAGCAGAGAGCATGCTGGGCCGTTGCAAGGAGCAGGAGCTGGCAATCAGCAGCGAGTATGGATGTTGGCAACTGAAATGGGGAAAAAAAAGGGGGTAAGTTTGAGTCCAAGTGTGACACGTGCACTTCCCCAGCCTCATTGGGACTCAGGGCCCACGGATCTAAACTGTTTTGGATGTTGTCCTCTCAGGTGACATTTTGTAGAATGTTGCTCAGAAGTAGCTAGGCTTTTCTGCAGTGCCAGAGAGAATGAAACACTTCCAGAGGCTTGAGCTAGGGTGTAGCTACAGTGGGCTCAGCTGTGCCCTGGTAATGTCTCCATTGCCTGGTGGTAATGACGTGTGTGAAGCGCGGCAGGAGGAGGTGTCCCCTAGAGCCCGGGGCCTGGTGTTGGCGAGCTGTGGGTTGTGTGTCCCGTGTCTCCCCTTTTATGAAAGTTGTGTAAACACCTGTCTGCCTTTCTTTTTCCTTTATGAGGATTTAATGATAACGTTTTCTGAAAGACAGGTGTTTATTCTGATTGATTGCTGTTAGCCACCAAAGAAGTTGGAAAACCTGTCTTTTCTCTTGTGTGTAATCTGGGGCTCAAATGCATACTCGGTTAGAAAATAACACAAGGTACTGGCGCTGTATAGTGGTCAGTTGTAGTGCAGGATAATAATATCTTGAAACTCCAAATGGGCTGTACCACTTGGGTAGGCAGGCAGGTTTTGAGGAGCTGGATTTGTTTTTGATGCATCAACGACACATGGATAAACAGAGGGGAGCCCTCCAGGGTTCATGTCCACCTATCCCTGTAAGCCACGTAGGCGTGAGCCTGGTGAGGCTGGGAGTTGAGAGAAGATGACCGTAGGACGGCGGTGAAGAGCAAGGTTAGTGGGTCGTGGGAGTGGAGGTGGGATATGATGTGGGCCCACGTCATAGAGCATAGAGCATGGTAAGGGTGAGGCCAGGGACGACTTTAGGCGAGAGGCCGGAGAGCAGCCTTCGTAGGCTTTCTTATTCCAGGCAAGGTGATTTGCTTGAGAAGATTGATTGGGTAGCTGGGTGCATTCTGGACAGGCTGCAGCAGCTCTAGTTAGATGGTGAGGGCTGTCACCGTGTGTAAAGTGAAGAGAACCAGGACAGTGGAGCTAGGATGTTAATAATCATAACAAAGCCAGGAGCGAGCATCACAGCAGCAGTTTCATGTTCAAGTAATTGCTGGTGTAATTGATCAAGAATTTGACCAGAAAAAAAGGCTCACCGTATGGAAACCTTGGAAATCTTGACACAACAACTATTTGCAATGGAAGACAAACCCAATGTAGTGGATAAAAGTCTAATTTTAGTCCCTGTAGAGATACATTGATGACATAAGGGATGCATTAGTAGAGTCCGAACTTGACTATCTACTTCAGCCTTTACAGTTACCATCTTGTTTCCTTATATATCTAAGAAATGGTTTTATCTTTCAGGCTGATACTTTCTTACATTATTCTCCAGTTAGTGTGGATGTCATTATTAGACTATTTATTTACTACAATATTCATGAATCAGGATTCATTGAGTGGATTTAAAATTTTGCCCATAATAACATTGATTTTTAGTAAACTTTTTGTATTAGCATTAGTGATGACCGGCATTTATTTGTTTTTGTTTTTGTTTTTTTTTTTTTTTTTTTAATCAGTAGAAGTATTTTGTTCACTGGAGTTTTAAATAGGTTCACGATTGGTGGTATACTCAGACATCGGATGCAGGTTTGAGGAGATTCTGTGATAAGATAATAAATCCTCTTTGAGTCAAGGTGATGCTGCACAAAGCGAACTGTATTGATTGTTCTTAACAACAGCTTCCTGCTGCCAGAGTCATTGGAGCTGGAGCTGGATTGGGTCCAGTTGGCAAAGCTACTACCCCCCATGTGCAGAGCGCTCATAAATTCTGCAGGCACACAGATCTAGTACAGTGCGGAGAGAGCTGCCGGGAGGAAAACTGATTACAGGGTTGCCGACGATACCATTAACAGTTCTTGGCTTGACACACCAGATGCCTTCCCTAATAGACTATTTTTGTTAATTTAGTTTTTATAGGGTAGCACTAACTGCATCATAATTTAACTTTCTTTGCGTATTCAGGTATATATGTGATCTGTGTTTCCACGCTAATGATGATATCAACTCAAGGAGTTAATTTTATAAATTTTTAATGTATTTGTCCAGTTGTAAAGTATTTGTGCTGGAAAGGTAGCATTTTTACTTATTACGGATATTACATTAGCTTGGATGGTTTTTAGCAAAATGTGCTGTGTTTACTGGCAGTTCAGGCATAGTGAGGGAGGGGAGAAGGCAAAACAATGCCCAGTTTCTCCCTACACTGGGCAGAGATGATCCCACTGACGCTCCCCTCTCCCCCCTCCCCCCCCCCCCCCCCCCCCCCCCCCCCCCCCCCCCCCCCCCGCCCCCAGCTGCTCCCAGTGTCTGGTGGTTTAAATGGCAGGACAGAGATTCTTTTCAAAGCAGAAAAGGTGCAGCTTTGGAAAGGAGACCTAAAACGCACATTCATTTTGTTGCACATTGTTTTTGTTGTCATGGATGTGGCTCTGTGGGCTGGACTTCTAGGGTGCGCCTCACTCCGTCCTCACTGGGACATCAAGAGGTAGACTCATTAGATACTTAGTATTTTTATTTTGTAGTCGTAGCTCTTTTCATGTTTAAGACCTCTGTAGAGCAGCTGATGTAGATAAGACACGACTGCAGTAGTGGGCAAACTATTTTATTTCTGTCATTTTTTTAAGCCACTGGTTTTGTTTCTGGTGCATTATTCTTTAGAGGGCGTGTTTCTCTCTCAGTGGGTTCCTGTGTAACAGAGGACACTCTCATTGGCTTTCCTGGTGCTTCGTTTCCTCACCTTTGAAGTGGGCGCTGCACTGCGGTCTGCGGCCGCTGCGCAGAGGAGTGAGGTGTGTGCCCGTCACTGCAGCAGATCGTGAGCGTTCAGGAAGCGTTACCTGTTGTTACATAGCTTTTGGTCGTTCAAAATCAGGTTTCAAGTAACTTACTAATGTTCTAGATGTTCTTGGCCTGAGGCCCCCTAGTGCTCTTTGAGTTGAATAGGGTCTGTGAAGTTCCTGAAATTTCAGTCTTACATGTATGTGCATTTTTCTGGAGAGAGTATTCTTTTCAAAAATGGAGGCTAATCAGTAGGTTCCTAAAATGTTGAAAAAAACTTCTAAGTTAAGATCTGTGGCTCTAGAAACTCTCTGCAGGGGTCATTTATTTATTTTTTTTATTTAAAAAATTTTTTTTAAATGTTTTATTTATTTTTGATACAGAGAGAGACCGAGCATGAGAGGGGGAGGGGCAGAGAGAGGAGACACAGAACCAGAAGCAGGCTCCAGGCTCTGAGCCAGCTGACAGCACAGAGCCTGACGCGGGGCTCAAACCCAGGAACGTGAGATCTGACCTGAGCCGAAGTCAGAGGTTTAACCAACTGAGCCCCCCTGGCGTCCCTGCAGGGGTCATTTAAAACCCCAGATCAGCCGGCGGGTTAGGACGGACAGGGATGCTGAGCATTTACTTTGGGCCCTGGCGTTGTGCTACTCTTTTCATATAGTTTAATTTGTGGTATTTATTTCATTTTGCAGGTGAGAAAATTTGAGGTTTACAGTTGTAGAAAATCTTGCCTTGAATGAATGTTGGGAATGAATTCTGAGGTGTAATTTAGGGGATCCTCCCCCGCCCCGGCCTTGTGTGACTTCTGTTGCTCTCGTGACCGTTCCTGGACGGACCCCCAGGGGCCCACCTCTGCCTCCTCTTCACTTGAGGAGCTCCCCAGCCCGCGTGCCGCTCGCTCGCTTGGTAGAGCAGGCGGCTTCCGCCACGAGAGCGTCTCCGGCTGGATGGACAGCGGTGGTAACTGTGTGCTGTGAGAACCCATTCTTCTCTCTCTCTCTCTTTTTAAATTATTTTAAGCTTGTTTATTGATTTTGATAGAGACTGTGACAGTGCAAGCAGGGAAAGAGCAGAGAGAATCCCATGCAGGCTCTGCAGGGGCAGCATAGAGCCCAAAGTGGGGCTCCAGCCCGCAGAACCGTGAGATCGTGACCTGGGCTGAAATCCAGAGCCGGACGCCCAACAAATGGACTGAGCCCCCCAGGGCCCCCACATGAGACCCTTCTTAGTATCAGTTGATTTTGTTTTCCTGTTGCCCTTGTGGTGGTCATAATTTTAGTATTCTTTTGTTTTAAAAAATGCATAATTAATAGCTACTCTTTGAGTTTCTTTTTCATTTATCTTAATGACGTCTACATACATTTGAAAATTATTCCTGTAGTCTCATATGTTTGTTGATCTGTGTGTGTTCATTTAGGGTAAAACTTAATGCATGTAAGAAATTGGGGTTTGCTTCTTCCTTGGAGTAGATCCACTCGACCGGTGTCCACAGACCTGGGCACTCACTCCGTGCAGGAAGCTAGGGCTGGTGGCTTTACCCAGATCCCTGTTCCCAGAGGGGCCGCCTCGGCCAGGATCGGGTCTCCTGCTCCCCGCTCCACCCTCCTCCACCCGTAAAGAATGCGTTGCAGCCTGTGCGCTGCAGGTTACTTCTTCAAAAGCTAAGAATGCTTTGCTTAGTATCTGGTTTAACCCTTGGTGACTAATTCACACCAGTGTGAAAATAGTATTTCTTTCCTGTGTAAGGTATTTACCATTAAAAAAAAATTTTTTTTTTACGTTTATTCATTCTTGAGAGACAGAGCATGAGTGGGGGAGGGACACAGAGAGAGAGAGGGAGACACAGGATCCGAAGCAGGCTCCAGGCTCTGCGGTGTCAGCACAGAGCATGACTCGGGGCTCGAACCACGATCTGAGCCGAAGTCGGACACTTAACCGACCGAGGGCCCCCCCCCCCCCCCCCCCCGCACCCCTGGTGTTTACCATTGTCAGTATTGTTTCTAACACTGCTACTTTTCATACTTGGAAATTTTGTACTAGTCAGTAATGAAAGGTAAGCACTTATTAAGAATGCCTTTTTAAAATGAAGGCTGATATGTTTTTTACCTAGTTGTTCCTTATAAAGAACTCTAATCTGGTTGCTTGTGTAGATCTACAGAAATTCCTGAGGATATCCTGCTCTTTCAGTATTTCCTGTCGCTTCCCTACTTGACATGAAGAATGCCAAAAATAACCATGCCTTTTGTATTTGATGTTAAAACAACGGAATTTTTAGAAAAATTATCGATACAAATGCTGAGATTAATCCAACTACCCTAAATGGAAGGCGATTAATAGCTGTTGAATTTTAATGTAGCAAGTTTACAAAATTCTTAAAACCGCAGACCTCCCGGTATCCCAGGTGGAGGCATCATGCCTGCCTGGGGAGACCTGCCGTGAGCGCGGAGCGGCGGTTTTCATGGCCTGCTCTCCCACCAGAGCTGATTTCAACTCTTTGTTCTTGAAGCCTGGCATGTTCAGCTGCTCCTTTTCTTACAAAAGGAGCATCAGGCTATGTTTTCAGATCATAGATTTGAATAATCTTATGATTTTACAAAACTGCCTAGTGTCTCAGCAGTGTTTTTGCGTCCGTCGGCCTGTGTGAGGCGGAGCGATTACCTGCAGGTTTCACCGAGCCGCTCTTTTCTCAGGGGCACCTGCTACCTCACCCTTTGGTACAGACACTGTAAGGTCTTTTAATCTTGCCTTCTTGGGGCGGTTTTATATTGTTTGAAAAGTATCTAAGCAAATATGTGGAGGTGTCAGGCTCTACAAGTTCTCCAGAATTAATTTTACTGACACAAATTGCCAAAGAAATTTCAGCAGACACAAGTAGAAAGAACTTGGGGTTTTGTTTAGCTCAACTTTGTTTTTAATGTCACCCCTCATTTTAGAATATCCTGGTCCTTGTGGTGGTAGCTCATAAATATCAAGGCCTTCAATAAGAGTACCGGATTTTTCTTAGGGACTGGAGTGAAGTGTAAAGTAATATGCCTAAGGTTAATTAGTCCTTTCCATGGTCTATAGAAATTAGTATACTCAGTCATTATACCTTGTGCCTAGAAGTGGACATTTTCTGTTTTGTGTTCCTGTGTAATTAGATTGAATTTGTCCTTTTTCCCTCCCTCCCGACTTCAGTTTTCAGAGCAGTTTTAAGTTTACTGCAAAATTGAGCAGAAGGTGCAGAGATTTCGCGTATTCTTCCTGCCTCTGCACACGAACAGTCTCCCCCATTATCTCCATCCCCCGTCAGAGCGGGACACATGTTACAGTTGATGAACCTGCACGGAAACATCATTATCCGAAGTGCATAGCTTCCATTAGGGTTTGTTCTTGGTATATTGCACATTCTCTGGCTGTGGACTAGTTTATAATGCCCTATATCCAGTATTACAGCTTCATACAGAGGAATGTCATTGCCCCTAAAAGTCTCTGTGCCCTGCCCATTCACCCTTCCTCCCACCAGCCCCTGGCAGCCAGTGACTTTGCTGTCTCTATAGTTTTGCCTATCCAGAATGTCCGAGGTAGAACCATATAATATGTATCCTTTTTAGATTGGCTACTTTCCATTTGTAGCATGCACTTAAAGGTCCTCCTGTGTCTTTTCATGGTTTGAAGCTTATTTCTTTTTCATGCTGAATAATATTTCATTGTTTGGATGGACCAGTTTTTCCATTCACCTACTCAAAGATGTCTTCACTTTTCTAAGATTTAGCAATTATGAATAAAGCTGCTATAATTATAATATCCATGTGCAGGTTTTGGGTTTTCAACTCCTTTGGGTAAGTACCAGGGAGTGTGATGGCTGGATTCTATGGTAAGAGTATGTTTAGTTTTTAAAGAAACAGTGAAATCATTTTCCAAAGTAGCTGTACCAGTTTGCTTTCCCACCAGCAGATGAATATTCGGTTGATCCACTTTCTTGCCAGCATTTGGTGTTGTCAGTCTTCTGGATTTTGGCCATTCTGATAGGTGTGTAGTGATGTCTAATTGCTGTTCTAGTTTACATTTCTCTGATGACATATTATGTGGAGTTTTGTTTTAATATGCTTACTTGCTGTCTGTGTATCTTTTTTTTTTTTTAAACATTTATCTATTATTGAGAAACAGAGAGAGAGCATGAGCAGGGGAGGGGTAGAGAGAAGGAAGACACAGAATCCGAAGCAGGCTCCAGGCTCTGAGCTATC
This sequence comes from Suricata suricatta, assembly GCF_006229205.1. Classification (NCBI taxonomy): domain Eukaryota; kingdom Metazoa; phylum Chordata; class Mammalia; order Carnivora; family Herpestidae; genus Suricata; species Suricata suricatta. The sequence goes on from NC_043707.1 coordinate 135,917,677, forward strand.
AGCACAGAGCCCGATGTGGGGCTCGAACCCACAAACTGGGAGATCATGACCTGAGCTGAAGTCGGACGCTTAACTGACTGAGCTACCCAGTCGCCCCTCTGTGTATCTTTTTGGTGAGGTGTCTGTTAAAGTCTATGGTTCAGTTTTTAATCAGGTTGTTTATTTTCTTGTTGCCCATTAAAGACTTCTTTGCATATTTTGTTGGAGAATAATCCTTTGTCAGGTGTGTTTTTTGTAGCTCTTTTCTCCAGTCTGAGGCTTATCTTTTTCTTTTCTTGACAATGTCTTCTGCTGAGCAGTTTTTAATTTTAATGAAGTCCAGTTTATCAATTCTTTCTGTCATGGATTATGTGCTTGGTGTTGAATTTAAAAAGTCATTGCAGGGGTGCTTAGGTTGAGTGTCTGACTTTGGCTCAGGTCAATGATCTCATGGCTCATGGGTTCGAGCCCTGAGTTGGGCTCTGTCCTGACTGCTAGCTTGGAACCTGGAGCCTGCTTTGAATTCTGTGTCTCTTTCTCTCTCTGTCTCTCAAAAATAAATAAATGTAAAAAAAAAAAAAAAAGTCATTGCCAAACCCAAAGTCATCTAGTTTTTATATCCTTTGTTATCTTCTAGGAGTTTTGCATTTTACATTTTAGGTATGTGGTCCATTTTGAGTTGATTTTTGTGAAGGGCGGAGTCTGTTTCTAGATCCCTGTTTTGGTTTTTACATGTGGACGCCCAGTTGTACAGCACCATTAGTCGAAAACTCTTTTCTCCATTGTATTACCTTTGTTCCTTTGTCAAAGGTCAGTTGACTGTATTTATGTGGGTTTTTTTCCTGGACTCTATCCCACTGTTCAGAATCTGACAGTAAAATGCAGACCTCTTGACTTGTAACTTCTAAATAGTTAAGTGTATATTTTGTAAGAACAGCGACGTTTATTTTATATCACCACACAGTTACCCAAAACAGAAAATTTAACAGTTTAACAACACTCATCTACTCTGTAGACGCTCACGTTTGGCCACATGTCCCAGAACTCCGTGGCAGTTCCTTGTTTGGACCCGGTATCTAGACCAGCATCACTTGTATCTAGCGTGTCTCTTAATTCTGCTTTAATTTGGAACAGTGTCTTAACTTCTGTTTGTTTTTTAATGACATTGACATGTTTTTAAAGAGTGCAGTCTAGTTTTTTTGTAGTTTGCTGTTCTGTGCTTATTAGACTTAGGTTATGCATTTTAGGCCAGACTGTTACATTAGTGATATTAGGTCTGCAAGTCTTTACATCAGGGAGAATAGGATATCGGTTTGTCGCGTTATTAGTGATGTTAACTTTGATCACTTAGATAAGTTACTAATTTTTCCTTTTTAATTAATAAGTAATTCGTAGGGAAAAACTTTGAGACCATGTAAATATCCTGTTCTTCATCAAATTTTTACCAAGATACCACCCAGTGGTTATTTTTGCCTGAATCACTCTAGCCATTGTGGAATGGCACTTTTTTTTTTTTTTAACACTAAATTGCTCTCTTTGAAAAACAGATCAGAATTCACCTACCATTAATTCCAGTGTGGGGTTTTTGAGTAACGTGAAAGAAAGATACCGAGAGAGAGAGAGATGGGGGGTAGAAGAGACTGAGCAATCAGGGTGTTTTTCGCTTTTAGTAGCAACAAGGACAATACGAATTTTCAGATTTTTTCTAGAAAGAGGAAAAAGTTTTCCTAGATAAAGGAAAAAACCACCTGTGATCATGTTTGTTCCCTGTTCAGGCTCCAGAGGTGAGTAAAGCTGCTTAGAAGTAACAGATCATGGACACGGTTAACAAATACACATTTTTACTGTTGAAATTATGGTCTTGCATTGGTTCATGTTGGCAGGCTTTACAGTGATCAAGTTACTTAGTCTCTCCGCACCTCAGTTTCCTCACTTGTAAAACCCGACTGTTGTTTCAGTAGCTTTGGAGCGAGGCCCAGACATCTGTAGTCTCCCCAGGCTCGCCCGGGAGACGCCGCGCCGGCCAGCTTCAGCGGACGGAAGTCCGCCTTCCCCGTCAGTGACTGTTGTAAATGCGGATCTGCTCACGTCCTCTGCAGGAGACAGACCACTTCTGGGGCCTTTCTCAAACCTGAGTGTCTTAATGCAAACCAACAAATGCAAACCAAACAAAAAAAACCAGTGACTTTCTGACTATCGACGTTAATGGAATAGAATGGGTGATTGTGTTTTGCTGAAACAAGATAGCCACTTCTTACCGATCACTCATGGACCAGATTACCGGGTGCTGGGGCGTGTGGCTTCGGCTGGTGGGTTCCACGTGATGACCCAGCTCTTCTGTCCCTTTCATTGTTGTTCTTGTCATTGGGAAACTTCTGTGGGTGTTAAGTGTAGCTTGCAGTGATGTGACTGTGACTGTGACCTTAGGCGGCATTAATGTGTGGCACATTGGGTTTCTCTTATTTACTAAGTCAGTAAAAATTGTGATAACCATAGTGGGACTGCTTAGTTATCCGGTTGCACGTAAACTTACTCAGAATTCAGTCTTGTAGTTCTAAACTCTGTTCATTGAAATTATAAAATAGACAATCCAGGAAATGAATACATTGAAAAAATTTAAGATCTACTTTGAAATGAAAAGAAAAATGAGCCCTTTCCTTCTCCCGCCTCCCCACCTCTTGCTCCTCCTTGAGAGAGACAGTCAGCCAGTGTTCCTGACATCATGTCGTAGCTACTTTATGTGTATGTACAGTTGGCCCTTGAATGATGCGGGTTTTAGAGGCACGGACTCCCCCTCTTTGCGGTAGAAAATCTGTGTGTGTAGGTTTTGAGTGCCGCAGAACATAACCTCTAATGGCCTAGCAAGGGAGACCTTACTAATAATGCAAATAGTTGATTATCATATATTTTGTATGATGTATGTGTTATAAACTATATTCTTATAAGAAAGCTAGAAAAAAGAAAAATATTATGAAGAAAGTCATAAGGGAGAGAAACGATACTAGGATCACAGTACTGTAACAAATGTGCATGTAAAAGTGGGCATGCGTGTTTTACACCTGTGTCCTTCTGTCCTGGTGAGAGTAAATGGAAGTGCTTCATTCATCGTCTTGATCGCAGTGCCTGCAGCAGTGTCTGGCTCTGAGAAGCTGCACCTTATGCGTCCAGTTAGTAGCTGTCTTCATTTAGAAGACAGGGGAAGAGTATTTTTAAAAATTCGGTGAAGCATAATTTTTAAATTTTAATTAATTTATTTTTAAATTTAATTTTGAGAGCGAGAGGGAGAGTATGTGAGAACACGTGTCAGTGGGGGAGGGTCAGAAAGAGAAAGGGAGAGAGAGAATCGCAAGCACATTCCACATTGTCAGCTCAGAGCCCAGTGTGGGGCTCCGTCTCATGAACTGTGAAATCACAGCCTGAGCTGAAATCAGGAGTTGGACACTCGCCTGACTGAGCCACCGAAGCAGTCCAAGGATTTTGTTTTTGGTAAGGAATATAGAAAATGTGAGGAATGAGACCATCAACACAAAGTATAACATTTAATATAGTCAAGGGGAAGATCAGCCAAAAAAACCTGATGTGCATGTGTATTTTTTTTTTTTTTTTTAGAAGGAAGTGACTGTTGGGTGTTTTTCCACTTTGTTTTCTACCTCCCATGAAAACGAGAGTGTTGTGGAGCCCAGAGGGTACTCCTGGGTATGGGTTTAGTAATTAGATATCAGTATGTGCCTCAGAAAAAATTTTTGTTTTAAGTTTTTATATCTCCTTCCCTGCGGGAACCCTGACGGGCTTATAGAATCGTACAGTGTGTACCTTATACGTGGGTGCGTTGACAGTTTCTCAGCTAACATAACATGAGGCTGTTTTATTAGGGTTCCGTGTTCACTTATTTGAATGCTGGGTGTTTCCCCCTTTGAATCTTTCTGAGAGGGGACCTTGCTTTGCTCTTACTACAGGAAAGTGGGGGTGTTGTCTGTTATGGGGCTGCTGCCGCCCTTGGCCTCACTCAGCCTCTTGACAAGTGAGGATTCTCCTTTAGCCTGAGTGAAGGGGGTGCTGCAGTACTGCCCCAGGGCCTTGTAACAATTTCCTGTTCGGATGGAAAAGCAGAAGGACCAAAACAAAAAAAAAGACGGCTGTACTGTGCCTTTGGTGTCTGTAGTCGGTGTGTGCCGGGACCTTGGGCCAGCAACCCTTGGGATTAGTAAGGTGCCTCGGTCCCAAGCACTGTGGAGGAACGCCTTGGAATTGTATCCAGAGACAGATTAGCAGTGGCAGTGGCTGACCGCAACAGCTCCTCTTGCACTCTCGGTGGGAGGTGGAGCTAATGGGACAATAAAAAATGGAAACTGAATGACATTCGTGGAGTTTAAGAGTAGTCAGACCATCTTGTGAGGGATGAGAGTATTTGATTTGTGCTCGTACCAGAGATCATTGGCTTGATTTCAGTCAGAGAATTTTTTTTCTTAAGTATATTTCTAGTATATAAAGATTCAGGAATACTCTTAATTCAGTATCACCCCTAAATTTAATATTGGACTAATTCTGTTTTTGAAAGTTCAGGGACTTTCTGGCGTCCCCATGTTGGAATGGGGGAATAGTAGTGGTTGCTCCTGTACAGCTTCCCCTGGCTTTTCCGTTGGTTAGTAGCGTCTTCTTGGATGAATTAAAAGTGTCCACAGATGTCCAGAGATTGGCACGCTTACCGTAGTGATTGAATGTCAATCTGCTCTTAAGATATTGAGCACATTTGTTAACAAACAAGATGGGAATGCACAAAGATGTCTGAAGCATTGTTAAAATTCTTTAAAAGAAAAGCAGCTGGCAAATGATAATTGACAGATATGTTTAATCTGTAGAACTTGAAATGCTGCTCTGCTTACTGTTGGTTAAGTAGGGAAGACACGTCCACGAGACCAGGGCTTCTCTAGAGACCGATGAAGAATGACAACGAGTCCAAGGTGACAGTTTAAGGACTGCACGGCAGGAAAGGCACTGTGATTAAATTCCCTGATGTTGTCACCGAGCTGTGAGGCTGGAGATAACGTGCTCTGCTTCTGCTGAAAACAAGAATCGATACTCACTCCGTGATGGGCTAAATTATTAAAAAGAGCCCTTCTTACTGTGTTTCATTATCTGGGATTTGCCTCAGCCAGTGATTTGTTGGCAGCATACGGAGATTTGCTAGGCATTTTGTATTAAAATTATTCAGTCGGCCGGTGGAGCCCTTTGGATAATTCCCTTCTGTTTAACAATGCTCTTGAATAGATGTGTGATTTACTTTTGCCTAAGTGGCGCTGTATCTTTTGGCGTTATTAAACAGTGTTGGCCACACATGCATACTTTTTTTAATCTTGTTTTTTTGTTTGTTTGTTTCCTCTTTTGTAGCTGTGGCTGGGTAGTTAACAGATTATTTTAGTGATACCCTTAGCAAACATCAGTTGCATTTGGCATATTACATCAACCTGACACATTGGCTAATACATGCTGAGTTTTATATTCTTCCCTTAGGGGGAACGTTCTACAAGAAATTGACTTCATTTTTATTAATTTTTTTTTTGGCATAGCCTTTTTTTTAAATGTTTATTCATTTTTGAGAGACAGAGCATGAGTAGGAGATACAGAATTCGAAGTAGGCTCCAGGCTCTGGGCTGTCAGCACAGAGCCTGATGTGGAGCTCGAACTCATGAGCCCTGAGATCATGACCTGAGCTGAAGGCGGAGGCTCAACTGACTAAGCCACCCCAGTGCCCCAGGCGTAACTTTTAATGAGGGATGGTTGGTGTTGATTTGTTAGGTCGCTGCTGGGATTTCAGCCAGCCAGTTGAGAAAGAAAGTAACCTCCTCATCACATGAGCTTCAAGGGGAAAAGAAAGAAGCCAGCACGCGCGCTGTCAATGTGGGTAGTGTAACTGGTCCCGGTCCAGTACAAAGGCTAGGAATGCAGAGAAGGAGGAGTCCTTGGGGGCAACCCTCGCCATTGTCCCACAACCTGGGGAGGGCTTCTAAGGAGGTGTTGTCATGGGGAAGCACGATTGGACTTTTCCTTTGGACTGGCACAGCTGGAGTCTTCTGGGTGAAGGTTGAAGTCTTCTTCAGTCTGTCTGAGGGGGGACAAGACTCAGCTTCGGTGTTGTAAAATTGGTGGTGTGCCATTTTTATATTCTTACGGTAGAGACTGTACTGTTTATAAAAGAATATTTTGATTCAGCCTCAGAGGAAAGAGCATGGTCAGCTGGACAAAGCCATGTTAAGAGATGTCAGTCCCTAGGGTGGAGCCATGAGGTGAGGCTAAAGAATAATGTAAGATCACACTTCTGTGTCCCTGGACAACTGATCAGATTTAAAAACCCTTTTATCTAGTAGAAGGAGTGAGGTTGAGAGGGAAGGGAGAGTAATGAAGTACGGGTGGAAAGAAAGGGAGGTCTTGGAAAACTGTTAAGGTCACTTCAGTGACGGTGCTGGTAGTGGCTTCTGTGGGTGGAATCCGGCCACAGGGGTGCACGGCCACCACAGAGACTCTGGTGGGGGAGAGCTCTGCTGGGAGCCGTGAGGGCCAGGCAGGGTGCCAGTGTCAGAGAGTCTGTGGGGAGAGATGCTGTGTGTCGTTTTCCGGTTTCCCTGACCAGATTCATAGCTCCCCCTTCCTTTCTGGGTCATTTTGGTTGAAAGAGTAAGTAAAGGATGTGGGTGGTGGTCTCTCCAGGAGCGAAAGGGAGGCGGCGTCCCGCCAGGCTGGTTGGCTGTGTGCACCTTGTCACCCCAGGCACGGAGTCTCTGGGCTGCACGCCCGTGTAATGTCACAGTGATCTGGAGGACGCAGCCTGAGTTTTCAGCTTGTGTTATGCTGCTTCGAATGCAGTGGGAACTCGTCTGAGTATTGCCGGGTCTGAAAGAGACGTATCAGCCTTTCATATTTTGGGGAGAAGGGGCTAGGACTGAGACCTAGCCATCCTTTGGTCTTCTTTCTTCCTTTGGATGAAATGATGCCTTCCTGCTGTTTCTGGAGGAAATAGAATTATCTAACAGTGACAGTGGCTGCTGAGTACCAGGCGGCTTGTTGAGCAGAGGAATGGCTTCTTTTAGAAGGTGGGCTAGGAAACTGCCAAAAGGACTGATCATTTAACAAAAAAAAGAGATCCAGTGAGATGTATGTTTACGAAATAATGGTGAAACTCCCCTGCTTTACAGACTTGGCTATTGTCCAGATCAAATTAGGTCACCTGTATGAGCACTTTCATCTGTCACTCTTCCCTGAATCAGGCTCAAAAGGCCATGCTGTAGATGCTGTCCCTTCCTTCTCTCATAGCACGTGACCGTGGCACCTTGGGCTAAATTCCTTTGTATCTATAGCTTTTTTAGTCATAGGTTCTTCTTAACACATGGATTTTTATTCTTACCCAGTTTTCCAGTCCTGTGTAGTTTTTCTTCCTGTTGGTTTAGCTACCTTACTTACTTGGGTTATCATTTTAGAGGTCTAGTTTAACAAGATGCAACATGAATTTCTTTGAAAATCCAAAGGCCTCTTTAAAAATTAGCATCAGTGCAAATAAAATGGTTAAACACTTGCTATTTTAACTCCCAAAGGAAGTAATGAGAATTGAAACCCAGTGAAAGTTTCCTTTTATTTTAGCTGGAGCATGCCCTGGGCATCTGTCATGTTTAATAATACTTTGACCTTTGGGGATATTGAACTTGGAGTCTCTCTTAGGTCATTTTGAGGGGCATTGTCACCTACTCTGTGTCAGCATTGTTTCCAAAGATATGTTACACCACACCAGAGCTCTCTGCAGTTGATTCATTATAGGAATTTGTTTGATCACACAAATAGAGTTTTCCCTATAAGGGAGATAAATTCTCAGCGTGGGTCACTGGATATCTGAGTCATAGGCTCCTTTGTGTTTGGCCTAATGATTGGAGACGTTCTGTGTTTGGGTCCACTTTTTTCTAGGCAAATCTTAGGTCTCCTGAACTAAAACTACACGTAAATACATAAAGGTGTTTATGAAGCTCATTCTCACCAATTTCCAGAGAAGTGCCGTCTTATTTTTTGCTGCTACTGCTCAGGTAACTGATTAGTAACATTATTACTTATTGACAGACGGTTTTTGCGCCCAGGAGTGGTCAGCTTTTTCTGTGAAAGGCCAGATAGTAAATCTCTTCCCTGTGGCACCTACTTGACTCTGTCAGAGACTGTATGCGGCAGCACGACTCTGTTTGGTGAAACCTGACTTACAGAAGTAGATGGTGGCGTGTATGTCGCCTGTGGGCCTGTGGTTTGCTGACCAGCGAAACTGTAGAGGATTATTTTCCTGAAAGTGTCACTGCATGGCGCTCTTTCCTTCTTCCCTTGGCCTCATACCCCTGAGAGAGTTGTGTGGTTGGTAGAGTTAGTGGCTAATATTATTTCCTTTCTGCATTATTTTGAGCTGGTAAGTATGTTACATATTTGTATCTATTGCTGCCCCCCCCATAGTATTTGTATAGTGCGCTAACCTGTAGGTATTCCTTGGGAGAACTCATTCTCACTAATGACCCATGAGGACTTTACAGTATGTTTGCTTTACATATAGGAGGAATTAAATGATGTGGGTCTTTTATTTATTTTTTTAATGTTGCAACAAAATATTCAGGACAACAGAATAGCTTTTTAAAAAATCTGTTTTTGTGAAAAGTATGACTTTTCTATTTAATTTAGTATTTACCACATACATATTGATATGGACAAATACTTCAGTGTTTGTTGCTGATGACATAAAACATTTGATACCCACAGAGGCAAAGAAAACTTGTCCAAATAAAAATTAGTCCAGTCACAGATGATAAGGCTCATGAACCATCAGCTTTTTAGTATATGTGCTGCCGAAGCGAGCACGTCATCAGCTTTTTAATAATACACCTGTGTTCGCAGGGGCCTCCCGGGGACCGAGGTGGGGGTGGCTCCTCGCCCGTCTTTCTTCCCCACTGTGACAGACCAGCACGGAACTTCTCTGATTGACATGGGTTCTGAGAAGTCTTTATATTAAAGGACAGTGTTGTTATGGCCAAGACAATATTATCCAGACAGTTTTTAAAGAAATAAGATTGGTTATTGACAGATTCTGTTTGTAGCCAGTTAGAGGGTTTTTTTGTTTGTTTTTTTAGTTTTTGTTTTTACATTTATTTATTTTTGAGAGATAGAGTGAGACAGAGCATGAGCAGGGAGGGGTAAAGAAAGAAGGAGACATAGAATCTGAAGCAGGCTGCAGGCTCTGAGCAAGCGTTCAGCACAGAGCCCGATGCAGGGCTTGAACCCACGAACCATGAGATCATGACCTGAGCCAAAGTCGGACACTTAACCAAGCCCCCTGGCGCCCCTAGATAGAGTATTGATGTTTCAGATTTTATGTGAGAGGAGAGTTTGAGGGTTTATGTCCTAACCTAAACTAATGTGATCTGTATTATTTGCTCTTAGTTTAGTTGGTATATTTCTGGCTAAATTATTATAAAATTATCTGTGATTCCTACCCATGTAAGTCCTTTCCCCAAGTGCTTTGTAGTTTACTATGTAAAATGTTGTGTACTCTCATTGCAGTCATTAAATCCAATTTTGTCTTCACTAGTTGACCAAACAAAAGTGTTACTGGGGGAACTGCTTTGTTCCTTTCCTGGATTATTTTGAGCTGGTGCATCTTTATACCCAGTGGCTTACACACATTATGTAATTCATTGTGGGTATACACCCCTGATCATTTATATTTTATTTTACTGTAATTATGATTAAGTAATTTCACCTCCCCAAGAGGTAGATTGCTTTTATGGAAGAAATAGCCAGCTGGTTTCTGTTTTCAGGTCTTATTATCAAAACTTCCTAGCTGTGTTACTTTGGGCAAGCAGTGTAATCTTTTAGGATATTAGTTTCCATCTCTCTGTCTTATCAAGATAATACTTGTCCTACTTACTTACAGGATTATTCTCGTGAGAATAAAGAGGTAATGTAGGGCTTTGAAAATTTTGCAGTGGTCTACAAATGGAGGCGGTCAGTTGTTATTAGGATTTGCTATATGTAAGAAAAATCTAAATCACAGTTGTAGCAAGTCTATATTCTCATATAAAGCAAGGTGTTTTCCAGGGTTTGCCGTCCAAGGGTGGTAGGGGGGCCAGGGTCCTCAAGTTCCCAGTTTCCCGCTGTCTGCTCCGTTGTCCTTAGTGCGTGGTTTCCGTTCTCTGGGTCTCTGGTAGTCACAGATGGCCGTTGGAGCCACAGCTACATCACATCCAAGGTCTAGGTCAGTGTTCAAATCGTGGCCTGGGGAGTGAGCCATTTGTCACTAGTCTACCATGTGGTAAGTATAGAAACAGAAAATAACCATTTATAAATTTTTGTAGCTGTTTGACATTGCTGCAGCGTCTTATTTGTATTTCATTTAAGAAAAAAAAAAGTATTGCTCTTCAGTGGATCTGGGGCAAGTCGTTCTCCACCACAGCCTGGCAGCTGAAGGAGGAGGGCACGGAGACAGAAGCTAAGGTCGCCCATTCCAGAGCGTCTCTGGTGTCCGCCCAACAACCTGAGTTTACACAGTTCTTCCCGGGAGTCTGGACGTGCTTTGGCTTGTGTTCCAGTAACGGAAGGGCTCTGTGTCTAAGGGGAACAGGAGGGTAGAGAAGGCAGCCAGCAGTCTACGCCCCCGTTGGACAGGTCTGAAGCTCAGAGCCAGTCAGCACAGAACCAGAGTCCCAGAGCCTGTGCGGTTCCTTAGTAGTGGTGACCCCAGCGCAGGCTCCACTTCTGGGGACTCGGAGAGCCACTGTGTGTCTCAGATGGCAAACATTCTGAGGAGGCCGAGAGCAGAGTAGAGATGATAGGAGAGATTATATAGTTACCTTTCATAGAAAAGAACATTTTTAACAGATTTTACATAACTTGAAATAAATTTGTGAATGTAGTTACAGTTCCTCATTTTAAACCAAGGTGGGTTATCTTCATGCAAGTGTGTCAAGTGTGATTCTCTTAGGGTATGTTACGGAAGCAGAGGGGCGCCTGGCTGGCTCAGTCAGCAGAGCGTGTGACTCTTGATCTCGAGGCTGTGAGTTCAAGCCCCACGCGGTAGGTGCAGAGCCTGCTTTTGAAAATATGGCATGGAAGTGGAGCTCTTTGTAAAGATGACTTTTAAAATGTACCTTTTTGTTGGTTGGGAATTGGCATGAGCCTCTTTGGTATGTCGTGTGACATTCATGCAGGGTTTAAGTTATAAGGAGGTGTCTAGGGTTCTGAGGAGGAAGTGGCTTGTGATTTAATGGAATTTTGTGTTTTCACATCTTAATTTCATTGTTTCACCAGCATTAGCAGGTTTGGTAACATGTCTTCACCATGAATGTAATATTTCACATCGGCATTGCAAATGGCTTTTCCCTGCTTTTGCTAAAAGTCTGCTTATTTCCTTCTAATGTGTTAAGCCGGTGTGTATTAACACTTACCATTGTGTAGCATTTGTTACTAGGCATCTGTGTGGGGAGGAAGAATGATGGCCGCACCTTTAAGGGCAAATCACCTTCGCTATATGCATATATTTGTGGGAGGCCCAGGGCATGAGTAGATGTCTCTAAAGCAGCTAGAAAGCACTGTATTTGCTGTGTGTGCGCATTAGAGAGGAGGCACAACTGATCGAACCTGCCTGTGTGCAAGGTAAGGTAGGAAGCATCCTCATGACCCGATGGCATTATGGTTGACTTTTCCAGACAAGGGCAGTGGAAGGGAGAGAAGGGTGCATTCTAGGTGCAGAGATTTGGCCACTAACTGTTGGTTCAGCGTGGTGTTCTCATGATGCAGTGACTGGATTTGGACTGTGGGAAGACTGTGAGTCGCATCCATGAACTAGGCTTATATAGGCAGTTCTGCAAGGAAAATAGATTGGCATTTTATCTTTTCCTTTTCATCAGTGAGGATAGTGCTAATGGTCATTTGCCATTCACAGCCCATGAGCAAACCTGCCTTGGTCACAAATAGTCAGTGACTGCTGATCGGGTCAGGACTGTCCTTGCTCTGAGACCGTCTTTTTCTTGACCATTCCGTTTGAAGACTCTGTGCCTTTCCTTCTTGCTTTATCCCAGCAAAGCCTCTTCATGCCACCAAGTTATTCATAGAGAAAGACTTGCTTTATCTGCCAGCACAGGTGGCTTGATCTTTACTTTCTTGCTGCCCTGTGGCAGTTGGTACAGGATGTAGTGCATCTGACGACAACGCCACAGGGCTCTCCTGCAGCCTTTTCTTCAGAGTCTCAGTCGGAAGAGGTCTGCCGGCTTTCTCCTTTATAGTGAGCAAACATTTGGGAGCTCGTGTTCAGTTCTTAGCGTCTGAAATAGCTGAGTAACTTTCAGTTGCGCCAGATACTGACAGAACGATGCAGTTGAGCCAGGATAGTTTGGAGACTAATTGGTTGGCAACTCTTTCTACTCAGCAGTTCTTCAGCTGTTTCTAGGGAAAGAAACTGCTGGAGGATTCTGGGTGAGCCCAGGCATATGGTCAGTGGCAGAGAAACAGCAACTGTGAGTCGGCATCGCTGAGGAGGCTGCGAGAGAGGGAAGTCAAGTAAAGGGGAGGAAATGCAATTTGAGGACCAGATTTTCCAGATTAGGAGAGTAACACTGTGTTTACCCCGATGCCTGGAAGTATTGCCATTCTATTTCTTTTCTAAGTGTGAATTAAGATTAGAAAATCTCAGGGTTCGCTCTGGAAAGCTTAAAGGCATGGTTTATGTTACTCTTGCAGCAGCGTTAGAATCAGAATGCCAAGTAGATTACCTTGGCCTCTGAGTCAGTACTACCTGTAGGCTGCAAAGTGGGTCACATTTCCCCCTCTGTTTTCAGGGCTTCTCTGACTTTCTGCTTCATTCTGTACAATTTCAAGAAATTCATTTCATGAGTTTATTTACCTCCCTAAGTGAATTTTTAATTTTTCGAGGGAACAAAGCTGTGTTTTGAACATTTCTGGTATGCTCTATGGTTCCTGGTACTTGTTTCATATAGATTTTCTTTGTTTCTGGTTATGGATTTCCTGTGTGTCTGGTTTGTTTCTGGTTATGGATTTCCTGTGTGTCTCCAGGGGACCGGCTTCTCCTCCTTCGCGTCTCAACCAGATGTCCTCTCCTCTGGAAGGTTCTGTCTCCCCTAGCCATGGTCTCATCCTGTGTCATCCTAAGTCTTTTTTAATTTTAGAGGGCGAGAGTAAGCAGGGGAGAGGAGCGTAGGGAAAGAGAAAATCTCTCTCTCTGGCTCCCTCTCTGAGAGAGAGAAAGCACAAGTGTGGGAGAGGGGCAGAGAGAGCAAGAATCTTAGGCAGGCTTCACGCTCAGCACAGAGCCCGGCACAGGGCTCAGTCCCACAACCCTGGGATCATGGCCTGACTGGATATCAAAAGTCTGCCACTTAACTGAGCCACCCAGGTGCCCTTCATCCTTAGTCATTTTTTAAGATAATTGCCCATCTTAACGTCTTTATTGTTTTTATGACACTGATCATCATCTGAAATCCCTTGGTAGTTGATTTGTTACTCGATTTTCTCTTCCCTACCGAGGGTGTAGGACTTGGGCAAGGGTGACCCAAAGTGGTGGTTTTTGAGCTGGTCCTTGAAAGATTGAAAGGATTTGACTGGAAAGCTCTAGTTACCGAGCGTTAGCTAAAGCCTTTTTATTTTTTATTTATTTTATTTATTTATATATATATTTTAAATGTTTGTTTATTTTTGAGAGAGCAGAGCATGAGCGGGGGAGGGGCAAAGAGAGAGAGGGAGACACAGAATCAGAAGCAGCTCCAGTCTCCAAGCTGTCAGCACAGAGCCCGATGCGGGGCTTGAACTCAAGAACCGTGAGATCATGATCTGAGCTGAAGTCAGACGCTTAACCAACTGAGCCACCCAGGCGCCCCAGTGGAAGCCTTTTTAGACAAAAGATAGAGGCAGGATATTTTTGTTGACCATTGGGATCTAGCTTGGTTTGGTGACAGCAGTGGTTGATGACTGAGCCAGAAGGATATGCTGAGCTCTGAAAGCCATGCCGAGAGACCAGATTTCATTTGTTGGACAGCGGGAAGCCGTGGATGATTTTTAGTAGATGAGTGTATGATCAGAACTATGCTTTAAGAAAGTCAGAGATAGAAAGAACCCACTGGAAACCTGCTAAAATATAAAATAGTTCAGACGAACCACAATGAGGGCCTGGTCTTGGGTGCTCCTGGTGAGGGTGGAGGCGGGGGAGCCTGAGGTTCAGAAGCAGCTCTTTCTGCTGCGCAGTGAGAACAAGTGTCCTTGTCGCCTCTCAGTTCACAGTTCAGGTCGGGGGTACTTAGAAGTCAGTGGAATAATTTAGTTTTGTATCATATGCACTGAAGACTCCATGTAGTGTTTTTGGTAAGGTTAGGGAGAAATGATTGTGTTTTTGCAGATTTTGAATGGAGGCTCAGAGAAGCTCAGCGATTTCGCCAACATCCTGTAATATATTGGCAGCCAGATTTTGAACCTCGGTTTCTGTAATTTTAAATCTTATGCTTGGGGCACCTGGGTGGCTCAGTCGGTTAAGCCTCTGACTTCGGCTCAGGTTATGATCTCACGGTTATGGGTTCGAGCCCCGCGTCAGGCTCTGTGCTGACAGCTAGCTCAGAGCCTGGAGCCTGCTTCTGGTTCTGTGTCTCCTTCTCTCTCTGCCCCTCCCCCTCTCATGCTCTGTCTCTCTCTGTATCAAAAATAAATAAAACATTAAAAAAAAAATCTTATGCTTTTTCTTCTATAAAATAGGCTCTAGAGGACGGATGAGAAAGACACCATAGTCAGGATGTCCAGGATCCTCTGAATGTTGACGGGTGAAGGAAGATGAGGAATTTTTTTAATGAACGGGTTTGAGACCCAAAGCCTGGGAAAGGCTGTTCCTCCAGAGAAGCCGTGGCAGCTGCTGGGAGTCCAAGGGAATAATTAGTGCTGGGTCTCTCATTGTTGATATTTCATGGCTGTTCTTCACTTGTAATTTCCTGGCCTGTGTTCTTAGTTTAAGGATATTGGTCTGCTCAACTAGACGACAAGAAGACGTCTGTTGTATGCAGGCCGTTCATCCCTTTTGTCGAATCCTGGGTCAGCTGCAGTGGCCTTCTTCTGTCTGGTCTGTATTTTCTTATATTTTCTAACTTAGTTCTTGTGGTTTGCTTTCTGTTTTGTCGTTCAGCTAGCAACCACGTAATTACGAAACGCGTGAATTTGTGGACATTGGTAAAATACTTTTATCTGAATGTACCTGCCTAGGTATCCGGTCTCCAGCTGAACTCTGAGGCCTGGAGCTGCTGGTGTGCCCCCCTCCCCCGCTGGCCACCAGAGAGGTAGTTGATACCCCCCCCCCCCCCCCCCCCCGCAGAATGCAGATGCGGGTGGTGTTAATCTTTTCTTAAAAGAAAAATCCTCTTGTAAAGCACAAATAGAAACAACCACACAAAGCAAATGTGTAGTCTAATGAATTGTTTTCATGTGGAAGTCCCTCCCAGGTCAAGAAGTAAGATTTTGCCAGCCGTGTCTTGAGTTCTTCCGCAGCAACAGTCCCCTCCTTGTCTACGAAATTAACCACAGCTCTGACTTTTAAATTTTTTTTATTATTTATTTTTGAGAGAGAGAGACAGACAGACAGACACAGACAGAGCACAACCGGGGAGGGGCAGAGAGAGGGGGAGACACCAAATCTGAAGGAGGTGCCAGGCTCTGAGCTGTCAGCACAGAGCCTGATGTGGGGCTCAAACACCAACTGTGAGATCACGACCTGAACCAAAGTCGGATGCCCAGCCAAGCCACCCAGGTGCCCCCTCACAGCTCTGACTTTTAAGGTAGTTATCTGTGGGGGGGCATCTGGGTGACTCAATCAGACAAGCCTCTGAATTCAGCTCAGGTCAGGATCTCATGGTTCCTGAGTTTGAGCCCTGCGTTAGGGCTCTGTGCATCTCTGGGCACTAAAGTTTAGTTTTGCCTATGTATGTCTTTTAAATCTAATTAAAATCTTTAGATTTTCTCCTCCTCATCCCTTTACTTTCTTACCACTTTATTTATTGACGAATCCAAGCTGTTTGGCCTAGAGACTTCCCCACAGTCTGGATGGTACCGATTGCACGGTGCAGTTAAAGATGTGCCCCTGCCCTCCGGGTGTCCCATGCAATGGTAGCTGGACCCGGAGGTCTGGGCAGACGTGGGTCTGATTCAGTTGGGTCGGTTTACAGATGGTGTAATACTTCGACCAGTTACACATCACATCTGGTTTTTGTTCATTTTTGATACCATTACCTATATCTGGTAGTTCCCTGGGAGCTGAAAAATTGTGAGATTGTAATTTTATCATTTTGTTTTCATTTGTTAGCTAGAACCTAATTTTATATGACAGTACTTCCTATCATCTGGTCAGTTGCACAGTTTATATCAGAAAAGCAGGATAAGGGCTTGGTATTTTTCTTTACCCAGTTTTCAAGTAATGCATTAGGTACTCTTAAACCTTTTTTTTTTTTAATGTTTGTTTATTTTTTGAAAGAGAGATACTGGTGGAGGGGCAGAGAGAGAGAGGGGGACAGAGGATCCCAGGCGGGCTCTGCACTGACAGCAGCGAGCCTGATGTAGGGCTTAAACTCACCAAACTGCAAGATCATGACCTCACCTCAAGCTGGACCTCAACCACGGAGCCACCCAGGTGTCCCATCTTTAAACCTTTTTTTTTTTGACAGATCTTAGATAATTGCAGTTCTCAATCCTTATTGAAGCCCAGAGTGCTGTGTCATTGGTTAGCGGGAGCTTCTTGCAGGTGGCTGTTGATGCAAGCCTCACGGTCTCAGAGTGTCCTGGTGTCTGTCTGTCCAGGTGCTCCATCCTCATCTTGTCCGTTTTCCGTGGCAGCTCTGGAGTCAGCATCTCTTCCAGAATCAAGCAGTTTCTTTTAATGAGAAATGGTTTTCAAAAGCACAGTCCAGGCCATTTAGGTCGTCATTTCTAGATATTTTGATTTATGTATTATATGAGAATTTATGAAATTTCAGTAGACAGACTGGGAAATATCCTTCATGTCTCATCAATCTTACTGATATTTTAAACTCAGATTCAAGATAATCGAGTTTTTATTTAGCCTTGTCTTTATTCCACCGGTCTCTGCTTCCTCTCAGACTGAGGTGCGTGGCTGTCAGACACACAGGAGGGTCAGAGCTCCTGTCTCGCCCAGTCTCCTCTCACTCGCCCGCAGAGCAGTCTCAGGGACAGGGTTCACACTGCCGCCTCCAGTGACGGCTGCGGGAAGGGTTCTTACAAAAAGCTTTGTTTGCACTCTCACAATGAGCTTTGGATTCTGTGGTTTCATTTTCATTTCTTAGCCATAATAATTTTATATGTTCCTTCCCTATGTTTTTATTAAAGAATTCTTTAATGTTTATTTTTGAGAGAGAGAGAGAAAGAGAGTGCGCACATGCAGGGTAGGGGGAAGGCCAGAGAGAGGAGGATACAGAGAGGCTCCTAAGCGGGCTCTGTGCTGACTGTGGCAAGCCTGATGAAGGGCTCGAACTCATGAACCGTGAGGTCATGACCTGAGCCGATGTTTGACTCTCAGCCAACTGAGCCCCACCTTTCCCCTCACCACTGCCAATGTTTTAAGTGATGGTACTTTGTCTACATTTTCCAAGTTTCTATATAGGTAATCTTCACCATTAGTCCTGCTCTGGAGGTCTCTCCAGTCATATTAGTTTTCTGAGTTTGTTTTCTAGAAGACTCCTTTGAAAGGGGTTACAGGCACGATGTTCCCTGGCCTCTTCAATACTTAGAACAGGTTGTTTGCTCTTATACTTAAAGGTCACATTTGCTGGTTCCTGGTTTCTTTTTTTAAGTTGAGGTGTAGTTGACATAAAACATTATTTAGTTTCAGTATCAACATAATGATTCAATCACATAGTTACAGAATTTGTTTTTCTTTTGTGAGAACGTATCTGCTCTCTTAGCAGCTTCCCCATCTGCCGAGATCATGTTCACTGTAGCCACCGCACCTGTTTTCTCCTCTTGGGTCCTTCAGTAGTCCTGCTGCCAGAGTACTGATAACCTGTCTTTCTCATCACTCACATATCCTTTTTGCCTAGATGATGGAAGAATTTTTTTTTCATTTAAATACCAGTAATTTCAGTATACAGTATGTCTTCATGTTGGTTTTATGGACCAGTATGCTTAAGTATACAGTGTGTTCTTCAAGTAGGAAGTTTCAAATGTTTTAATTTCGGGAGAATTCTTTTGGGTTATAGTATTTAGTATTTGTTCTTGTACTTAAATCTGGTTTTGTACTTAAATCTGTATCTGTATGCTAGTTGTTCCTTGCCTGTCTTCACTATTTGTTACTTTCTCCTGAATCTAGATTCCATCCTGTCCCATCCCTTCCCTTCCCCCTTCCCCCTTCCCTTTCTTCTGTGATCTCTCACTCTCTCCTTTCTTCCTTCCAGAAGTTTTCTTTTCTTTTCACTCTCTCCTAAGGCATCGGTAACTGTTCACTCTTGTATTCCTTTTGTCTTAGTCTTCATTTTTTACATATTTTGTCTAACATTTCATTTCTGAACTTTCGGGATTCTGATTGAAGTTGCTCCCTAATATCTTGTATATTTTAAAAATCTTTATTGATTTATTTTGTGAGAGAGAAAGAGGGAAAGAGCACATGCTGTCACAAGTGGGAAAGGGACAGAGAGCGAGGGAGAGACAAGAATCCCAAGCAGGCTCCAGGGTGTCAGCTTATGAGCCATGAGATCAAGACCTGAGACGAAATCAAGAGTTGGACACTTATTTGGACCCTCCCAGGGGCCTGTCTTATTTAATGTACCTTTTGGCTTGCTTTGACACTGCATGTTACAGTTTTGGTGGGTGTACTGTGTACGCGCGGTGGGCGTGTGTGCCTTCTTCCTGTGCTTTCATTGACTGTGGGGGTGCTGTTCATCTCCTTTTTTTTCTTCCTATTAGTAACATTGTATGAAGTTAAACCTCAGTACTTTTCTTTTGTTTATTTTTATGAAGATTTAATTTTCACAAATTTTCCAAAGGAGATGAGGCTCAATGGAATTTCTTTTAACTTCATAGAACTTCCTCTTCTGTTGTCCAGGAGTGTTAAAATATGGCGACTTGCATTCTGTGATTTTTTTTTCTTCTGACTTTTGTTCCCCCATTTCATTTTCACTTAGCTCTTCTTTTCCCTTTGCTCTGGTGTTCCTGTTCTGCTCAATTTATGATCATTCCATTCCCTGTAGCTTCTCCTCTGTTGTGGCTCCTTATCTTAGAAGGGAGCTCTTGTGACTTGTTTGAGTTCACGAGGTTAGCCTTCTTAGCCTGCCTTCTCTGGCCTCTTTGTACTGACTCGCTGCCCGCAGAGTCAGAATGCTTGTGGCCTCCGGCTGCTGTTATCGCATTGGTCTACTTCCTTGCTTGGTAGCTATTTTGAGATGCTCCTGATCGTAGGTATGCCAGATACCCTGTTCCTTCTGGGTTTCTTTCTCCGCTACAGATCTGATCACCACAGGTCTTAGAGCTGTTGGTGATTTAGGCCCACTGTTGTGAAGGTGTCTTGTTTTCCTCATTTTGTTGTATTGTCAGGAGTTTGTTTTGACCCTTTAGTTGATCTCTTATTATGTGGGGTTGTAGGAAGATTTATACATGATGCTGCCATTCTCCAGAATTCCTTGTATGTTAATTATTGAAATGATTTTCTGCTAAGCCCCAGACCACAAACTCATGAAATCTTACATTGTGACCTGCTGTTGATCATGACTGCCACTGTTTTTGTATGAACCTTGAGGGAGAGATGGGTACAGAAGAAAAGACTATATAAAACTGCTTCAGCATGTGTCAGAGGCACAGACACTCAGTTTTCTTCTAAAAAATATTTTAGGCCAGTTTCAGGAATACAAGAGGCTTCCCTTATTCTGCTTTCCTAATTAAGTAACCAAGATTGGCCTGTAAAATCTCAACTCTCACCGTTGCTGGTGAGGCCATGCTGTCTCCAAACCTCCCTCCCCTGTAGTGTATGTTTCAAAGTTTTGAGTTTTCCCTATTGGTATGTCTCTTAGAGAATAACCCTAAAACATGTTAATTTACAGCCAAGGGACCAACCACTGGTTGTGGGGTTGGAGATTTATGGAAATGTTTTGTTTTGTATGATTACTTCTGATATATACATTTATCTGATGTAATGTATCAGCAAGCAATTATAGCTGAAATTTTATGTTCTGCAAAACATACACATGTTACAAGTGTTCCAACAGTTTGGTGTATGTGCACACATATTATATAAGTATATTTCAGAACTATAATTACAAAATTCAAATGGGAAAAAATTTCAAAACGTGTGACCATTAGGTCAGTATTACTCTTTATTTTATGTAAAAATAAAGTATGCTAATAAGAGGAAATGATATTTTCCAGGACTGGTGACACCATATGAAGGGGGGTTAAAATGCCAGTGGTCTCAGGGGCTAAGATACACCTTTTATTTCTTTTCTTTTTTTTTTTAACTTTTATTTCATAAATGCAAATTCAAACGAATCCACACAGATACAGCAATTATCAATAGCAGCTAGGCCGGAACAGCTGGATATGCGTGCGGCAGAAACAGAAGGCAACGCAGAGCCTGCCGTGCGCCTGCGCACGAGTTAGTTTGGCGTGGATCACCGAGCTGCGTGTAAGGTGAAAGTTGTACGGCATCAAGAAGGAAATAGGAGAGCGTCTTCCTAGTTTTGATGTAGACAAAGGTTTGTTACAGAGGAGATAGTACAAACAGAAAAGAAAAAAAAGAAAGGAATTAAAGACACTGTTGAATGTTTATAGGGATGCCTCAGACTGCAAGAAAATGTTTATAGCACCTATCCAAGAAAGGAATTGAATTCAGAATATATTTTGAAACTCAAAAAAAAAAAAATCACATCTGCTGCAACTCAATAATAAGACCACTCAGTTTCTTAAAAATGGTTGAAGACGTGCACAGGCACAGTTTATAGACGAAGGCACACACATGATGCGGAGGCCTGTGAGGGGGTGTTCAGTATCACGTTACCGGGCAGTGCGGAGCGGCCCACGGCCGGCACCACCGCCTCATGCTGGGATTGGGAGAGGCCCGGACCCTGATTGTTGGCGGGGCCGCCTGCTCTGGCGGGGAGCGGACATGTTTGCTGCTGGCATGAACAGGGTAAAACCGCACCAATAGTTTCACAGTTCCTTAAAGATTTAAATATATATCCTAGTCTCTATGATAGAAGTTGGAATAGTGGTTCTTTCTACAGATGGGGTAGAGATCTCAAAATGCCTGAGAGAACTTTCTACGTTGGTAGAAATGTGTTGGGTTTGAGTTACAAGGGTGTGTGTATATATTTTTATAAAAACGAATTGAACGATGCACCTAAAATATCTGTTTCCCTGTCTGTAAATTTGATGTCAATTTTAAAAATCCAATGCAGATTTAAAAACATTTTACACACTTTAGGAAGTGTAAATGTTGTAATGCTGTTTTATAACATTTCAGTTTTGAGATTTAATCCAAATTTTATTTGCATTTGCAATACATTAGAGTAGAACTTAAATCAAAGGTGCCACGTTTGGTTGTGCTCACTGGTATCTAGCTGGTTTCACTGTAGTGCATGAGATGAGGTCCAAAGTAAATGGACCAGTTAATGTGCTCAATATAATTAAAAGCTGTTTGGTTATGCTGTGAACTGTTTGAATCACCTCAGTTATTACACATGAATTTTCCCCTGATGTTTAGGGCATCTCATACAGTTTGTAGTAATTTGCCTACTGTTACCTCCCATACAGGGCTGTTCACGTAGGGCCTGTGATAGTTGTGTAGATGCACTGCAAAGGGAAGATCTTGCCAGGTTACTTGACATTATCTATAAATGTTAATTTATAAAGTATCCTTCCATTTTACTATTTATTTGTATTTGGTTAGGTTCTAGCCTCTTGTATATTGTTGTGTTATAGTTAGCTTCTAGAAGATGCTAACTCCTACAGACAGAACCTAGTTTGAATTCCTCTAGGCCTTATTTTTCATATAATTGTGGCCAGATTTTTAAATGACGCTGAATTTCTGCAGTGTAAGGAGCTTCCATTTGGGTGAGATTTGAATATAACATGATAATTTTTATGAACCTTTCATTGAATCTTGTTTTTTCTTTAGATATGTTTCCCTTCCCTTATCTAAGCCTGGCAATTTTTATCTGTCCGATATAAAGGTATATCAAGATGTAGATCACACATTGGGATATCATGGTTGGATTAACTGAAAGTATACGAAAATTCCATTTATAACACTTTTGGGGAAAGGGGACCAAGAAGACAATTCATTTTCTGCTTATAATGAAAAACTGTGGTTATTATTTCTTTGCCTCTATTGTGTAACGTAGGCAACAATAATGAAGATATTTGTGGTTTCGTACACTGAGAGAGCCATACACATGCCCACAGATGGAGAACTTAACAATATTTCTCTTTAGAAGCTAGGATTTATCTTAAGTTATTGTTTATTTAAAACTAGCTTTGTTGGAGCTAGCACATGTTTAATAAACTGCCTTGGGTTAACCTAACACTAGTATCATTTGTGCAGAGGATTCGGAGCTCAGGTTGCTGGAACAACAATGGAAGACTCTCCCGCAGAAGGGATGGTGGGTGGGCGAGCACTGTGGTTTCCTTGGTACATACTCCCTGAGCTTAGCGCCAAGTGAAGGTTTTCCTACTTTGTATTGTAAGTTGCTTTTTAGTCTAGGGAAACGTAATGTTTTGTTGCTTGGGGTACTTAAATCATATTTTTGTGTTTTCATTGTCCTCATTCAGCCGCTCATTCATTCCTGTTAGTTGAAGGTCTGCTCTGAGAAAGGTATTGTTTTAGCTCCAAGGAATAGCACGGAACAAAACTGATGATGTTGCTGCCCTTGTGGGTCTCAGGTTCTCTTGGGGCGCTGGGGAGGGACAGAGACCATCCTGAAGCAAATGTTATGGCAGTGGCTCTTACACTGGGAGCCTCTGGATGCTCAGCCATTTTATGCGCTAGTTTGCATGGCGTGTACATTTTGTTTTTGAGAGAGAGAAGGTCTCCGCAAAGATTAGGAACCATTGTTCTAGAGCCTGATTTAAGATGTGTTACCTCGTTCTGATTTCTGTATAAATGCAAAGAGGCAGTGGACTGTGTAAATTCCCTAGGCAGTTGACTTCACTATCTCCTCTTCTGTATGATCAGATTAAATCTTCTTGGGGGTTGTTTCATTTTATGTCCCAGTAATTATTTACTGCCAATTAGAACTCTGACAATTTCTCTTGTTAGGTTATCTGACATAACATTGGGAGAGCTAGAAAATGATTTCCTGCGGTTCCCTCTGTAGTGATTTTCTCCCTCAAATGACAGAATATGGTAATATTGTTAATAGGTAAGTGGTGGCTGTCTTATGTGTTAATTGCCAAGAGTCACCTACTAATGTTTTCTTTTGACAGTAAAAGCTTTTCTGAGCTCAGAAGATTAGGGAAGTTATCTTGATCCTTGTTTTAAAGATCATCATTGGTGCTGAAACTTGAGTGTGTAATTGCACAAATCTGGAATTTAGCTTGCACTTATCTTGGTGACTCTACGTGAATAACAGAGTGACACAAGGGAGCATGGCTTTATGCTTGGTGGCTGGCTTAGCTTTGGGGCTCCAAACAGAGACTTTGGGAAAGGTTTCTTTGTTCTTTAAAACGGAAATTAATAGATCTTCTGGCCAGGAGGGCTCACTCCTTTCTGTGGGACACTGGCCAAAAACAAGGACTCCATAGGTATTAATATAACTTTGCTTCTTTGTTCGTAGCCTTAACAAAAGCTCTTTTTTTTTTTTTTAAATGTGTATTTATTTTTCCTTTAAAGGATCTTTTACTATTTTGTATTTTAACACAAGGGGCAGATGTCTCCAGCTCTGAGCTGGGCTTTGCAACATGTCCTGCCTTTTGAATGTTTCTTTCAACTTGGGTAGCTTTCTTTGTTAAAAGGCCAAACCTCTTAGTGAGATGTTCGGGAAAAGAGGACCCCTTGATATTTAAAAGGTGAGAAATCCATTTAAGCCATGTGATGGCTTCCGACAGCCCCACTGCCTGGTTCCGCTTGTTTTAACGGAGCTGATAGATGCTTTTGCTGGCTGTGTTCAGTAATTGGATGTGAACTATATGATATAAGTGACATTTCATGGCAAATGTTGAGGGCACTGTGGATGGCACCCAATTTTAGTGTTGCTGTCTTTTCGTTTAAAGGTAGACACTCTAATGGAATTTAATCATCAGAGCATATTTCAAAGATTAGTTCAAAGCATTTGTAATACCCTTAGTTGTTAGGTAACTGTTTGGTATTGTGCATGACAGTGAGTGTGTGTGATTTATACTGCCAGTGTGCAGTGCAGCAATAGAAATGCTAATAAGGCTGTGCGTGAAGAGGACTGCCATCAATACTTTGTCGGCAGCTTGCTGCCAAGTAGGCTTCTTGGAAAGACATGATCTGTGATCAGAGAGGAGTTTGTGGAAATAGCAAACGTAGACAAAAAATGTTATGATAAAAAACAGTGCTCACTGCTTTTTTTCAGGAGAAGTTTGACTTACATCTCGTGAATGACATCTTTCTTCCCTGTCCACGTGTGTATACAGCCTTGAGGGTGTTTATCACAGAGTGAATAGGCATTGGCCGATCTCCATTTCATTTCAGGCCTGGTTTTATAACCAGAATTGAGCGAAGCATCTTGTATTCAATTGAAGACTCTTTTTACATTTTATATTTATTTAAAGACTCCATGTTTCTTTAAATTCAGCAACACTGTGACGGTTTTTGAGGTGAGGTGCCCTGTGTCAGCATGGTCTGGCCTGCATGGAGGGCACAGAGGAGTCTTCTACAAGCATTTGAGAAAGGTATGACTGCTTTATAGTTACTGGCCGTAACATTCGTAGGATTCTTAGGTGTAAAAAATTGGCGCCTGGCTCTTGGCATGAGCAGCTTGTTCCTGCTCGTTTTCTTCTGTAGCAGCCTGGTGGGTGCATCTTCCAGCTCCCTTCGTCAGACCTTGTCTGCCATGCAGGGAAGGCTAGCAGCATGAAAAAGAGAGGCCCAGAAACAGGGCAGGGTGGCTAGAGGGAGGGGGAGAGAGGGTGTGGGAACGGAGGGAGAAAGAGAGACAGGCCTGTGACGTAAGCAAAATAACGGTGACTTAAACCAACAACAACTTGTGTTTGACTAGGTAGTACGTGTACATGGTTCAGAAATCAGCAAGTCTTAGAGGTGTCCCAGAAAGTCTGTCTCCTGTCCTTGGGCTTTTATCTTTTTCTTCACCCCTCGTTGTTGTTGTATGCCGGGTGTATTCTTCCTTGGGGCCTCTGTGCCCCTCTTCGGTGCTTACTTGACTTTCAGGACCTAGACATTCTTGAAGATATACAGGCCGTTTATTTAGTAGAATGTGCCTCAATTTGCATTTGTATGGTATTCCCTCGTTACTAGATTTAGATTAGGGATCTACTCATTGCATCTCATTGCAGGCATTATTTGATTTCTGTTTGTTCCATTATTAGTGTTCACTTTGATCACTTGATTAAAGTGATTAAGGGCCCCTCTACTCTAAAGTGACTTTTTTTATCCTTTGTAATTAGTATTTTGTGGAAGGGTGCTTTTTTAAACTATGCAAAATATCCTGTTCCTCAGTAGTTGTTTATTTTATTCATTTTTGTATATCGGCATGAATGTATGGTTTCCTGTTTTATTTGGTGGATTACAACCCATTATTATTGTATATGATGAGGTTGTTTCAGACTTAGACAGTGGGAGCCTTTTCTGAAAGTCTAGGTATCATGTATCTGTCACATGTCCCTATCATTCTTTGAGCACTTTCGTACTTTCTGGCATAACAGATAGTTCCAGACTCCTCCTCCTTAGCGGCAGCCATTGTGACCAATCTCTAATGTCTTTCCCGAAATGTTCTACATTTATATGTGTGTTTGTGTGTACATTTTAGTTTCTCTGAATTCAATTTTAATTTTTTAATTCATTCAAGTCTAATATGTATACATGAAAGAATAAAACTGACACGTGTACATTTCAGTGACTTATACATAGTAATACATGTATAGTAGCTACTACTCCTATCAAGAGGTAAAATGCTGGGGCCCCTGGACAGCTGGACTGGTTACGCGTCTGGCTCTTGATTTTTGCGCAGGTCGCCATCTCACAGTTCATGGGTTCAAGCCCTGCAGCCGGCCTCTGTGCTGACCATGTGTAGCCTGCTTAGGACTGTCTCTCTGCCCCACCCTGCTCGCTTGCTCTCTTAAAAATAAACAAACATTTGAAAACACAATTAAAAAAAAAAAAAAAGAAAATGCTATAAGCACTCCAGAAACTGCCCTCCCCCAGCCACTAACCTCACGGGAGCCACTGCTGTGAGCTCTCAGGCCACAGGCTATGGTCCCCCCGCCCATCTTTGGAATTACATGCGGAGGGTATTCTGTGATACGTATTTTTCTGTGTCTAGTTTCTTTGGCCCAGAGTATTGCTTGTGAGGTACATCCATGTTTTCATATGTTTCAGTAGTTTATTGTCAGGGTTGTGTAACACATTGTATGAATAGACTGCATGTGACCTAAACTGTTAATGCGTATTTGGACAATTACAGAGATTTTAACACATCTCCTTCAGTGATTGAGCAAATAGGTAGATCACAAATCCACTAAGAATATACAGTATTGAACAATACAGTTTAAAAATATGAGCTAGGGGCGCCTGGGTGGCTCAGTCGGTTATGTGTCCTACTTCAGCCCAGGTCATGATCTCGCGGTTCTTGAATTTGAGCCCTCTGAGCAGTCAGCCCGGAGCCGGCTTCAGATTCTGTGTCTCCATCTCTCTCTGTTCCTCCCCTGCTCGTGCTCTGTCTCTGTCTCTCAAAAAGAAATATTAAAAAATTTAAAAAATAAAAATATAAGCTAATCATTATATATAGAACACATACCCAGTGACTATGCGTATGGGACTTTTATCAGAAATGACAGTGTTAGATCTTAAAACAGATCTTAGCGTATTTCAGAGGACTGAAATCATAGAAAACGTGTTCTTTTAACACAATAGAATTAAGCTAGGAATCAGAACCAAAATGATTACCTGTAAAGTCCACAAATGTGTGGCATATTGTGATACATTTCTAAGGCTCAAATAAGATATCACAGTGGAATTTAGAAAATATTTTGCTTGAACATTTATTGAAATTATGACCTATTTCAATTATAGCATATAGCTAAAGCTTTAAATATGTATAAGAAAGTAAGAAAGCCTGAATAAAATCAATGGTCTCAGTATCTATATTAAGAAATTTTAAAAGAACTTAAGATTAAACCCAAGGAAAGGAAGGGATTAATGAAGATATGTTTGCACATTATTGAATTAATAAAGAAATATGCATTCACGGATAATCAATATCAAAAGTTGCTCCTTTGAAATGACTAATAAAACTTAAATTCCTCTAAAGATGATAAAAGAAAGAAGAAAGTCAGCAAGTTACCAACATGAATAAAATTGGGACAATACTATAGATCCTACAGGCATTAATAAGGTATTGGAAGGATATTATGAATAGCGCTATACTAGTAAGTTTGAACATTTTAGCTGTGGTGCGAAACATTCAGAGTAATTTAGATAATCCGAGTAGAAACGTTTCAGGGGCGCCCGGCTTGCTCAGTTGGTAGAGAGCATGTGACTCTTGATCTTGGGGTCCTGAGTTTGATCCCCACCTTAGGGGTGGAGTTTACTTTTAAAAAGTTTCATGTGCCTTAACGACTTGCACAAACCGAATAGGAGTTTATCATTTATCAGCAGGAAAATTTATGAGCAATTTCTGGTGTTGTACATAGAGGTGATATGTATCATTTAAAATGTATGAATTAGGGCATGGGTGAGTCATGCAGGCTTAATGCTGTATGAACAAACAGATTGCAGAAGAAATCAGAATACAGTGTCCTTTGTGTAAAGTTTAAAACCTGTAAAACTGTATCTTACATGTTTTGAGTTTCGTATACATAGGAAGTGGAGGCATACAAGTGCATGGGAATGAACAATAGTAATTCTAGATAGGAGCTCCCTCTGGGAGAGTTAAGAGAACCTTGTCTAGGTAGAAGGTGCAGGCACCTTCTTCAGTTTTGTTAATGTTTTATTCCTTAAAATAAGTTTAGTACATAGTTCTGTTATTTTTATACCTTTCTGCCTGTGAAGTGTTTCGTGAATCCTTTAAAAGAAAAATAATAAAGAAGATAGAAGAGCCTTTGGGAGTTTTTGTGAACAGGGCGTAGCCTTAGCTGAGATACAGAGACATGCACACTAGGGGCTCCGTGTTGCTCCTGGGGCTGGAGAAATTGTGTGGGTTTGTCAGGGTGATTCAGACTCGTCTCTGTCTGTGTGAAGCAGGCCGGGGACAGGACATATTTTCTTGCCGTCCTCACCTACCTCTGAGAAGGCTGCTAGTTTTAAGGAAAATCATACCCAAGGAGACTAAGTATAATATACAAACATTACTTGCCTTCAGGTATATGGTTAGTAAGTGGCAGATTCCATTGCTTATGGCTTTGTTTGAAACCCTCACGGATTCTTTGACCTAGTTTTGAGCCGTGTAGGGGTGGGCAGAGTCCCTCCAGTGTACTGTAAGCTTTTTCAGGTCTGGAATTTATCTGGTAATCTCTTGTGAATCCTCAGTGTCTGTCTCTTTGACAATGTTTGATGCTTATTAAATATTGGTTCCATGATTTGAGGAAAGTATACTGTGAAACTAATTTGAAATTATTATTTTCATTTATTTTTGTAACTATTATCACTTATTTTTGTAACTATTATAGCTGTTATCTACATTCTGGAAATTTTAGGAGATCATATAAACTCTCAGCCCAGAAATTCGGTCTAGCACAAGAGCGTAGGATCGTTGTCTGTAGTAAGTCTTTAATTAGCTGCCGTAGGAGAGGGTGTCAGCCGCCTCCGACAGTCACCCCTCCGGGAGTTGAGGTGGAGGGAGGGATTCCCATCAGGAAGCTTCTCCTCTCGCATTCCCTGGCATTCCCTGGCACGAGGCTTTTTCAGTAGAGCAGATTCACCAATTCTTAAAGAAGGTACTCTTCTTGTGGTAATGGAAACATTCCCTATCTTGATTGTTGTGGTGGTGGTTCCACAACATTTGTCAAACTAATCGAAACTGTAAATGTGTTAATTTTATTGTGTCTGAGTTAGGCCTCAGTAAAGCTAATTTAGAAAAAAAGATGAACCAAAACTAAAACAGTAAAGCAAAAAGGATAGAGGATGAAAGATTTGGAGAAAAAGATCTTGGTTCAAAAGATACTAACATTTACAGATGTTGTATTGGTGCTTGAACATGATGGGGAATCTTTTTCAAGCAAATTAACCTATTTTAAAATGAACTGTGGCTTTTTGATCTGTGTTCTTTGATTCCCCCCCCCCCTTGGTTTATGTATTTATTTATTTTTGAGCAGCATTTCCCCGGCTCAGCTCACACTTGGCTGAATACACTGATCAATGATCTGGGGATTAATCAGGCCCTCTCGTTTCCTGCTTTCCGTTTCTCATCTGCAGCCGCCAGCACGCCTTTGTTGTCGGGTGTGGGGGCCGAGAGAAGCTATCAGGGCATGTTTGTGTTAGAAAGATGGTTGTAGATGGAACAGTTATAAAAAGACTCGCAGGTATTAAAGGCTGCAGTCTTGGTTTTGGTTTAAGTCAAAAGAGAAGACTAAGTAAGATATTTAAGACAAGTCAGACTACTTCCCATAAAATGAAATAGAAAAACAAATCCTCAAGGTTCCTACTGATTTTTCCTTTTTTAAAACCAAACTATTTGAATTTGCTTATTGGCAAGTTGAAAAGTGGGTTCCTACTGCCATGCAGGCTGACTTTATTTACATCAATAATGATTTCTAAGCCTATATTAGTACTCCTTGAAAGTATAAATAATTCTAAAAATTTTTGTGTTGCTAAAAGGTGTTGTATTTTACTGTGTTACCAGCTCTGTAGTTTTGCACTTTAATTCAGAACACAGCGCTACAAAAAGATTGCCCGGAGAGAGAGGACTGTTGCTGGGTTCACATAGAATAAGTGTGTCCGTCTTCTGAAAGCTCATATGCTGTGATATGGCTGTAAGCTCAAAGTCCTTTTCCTTTTCTTAAAAGTTACGGTTGGTTTGTATTGCTCGTTTTCTCAGGAGGTAGTGCCACTTGAAATGGCCATGCGTGCCGCGGGTCTCAGATTGCCACAGACCGTTGTCCAGCCATTATCTTCTGCACCCCTGCTTCTGACTCTTACAGGTGCACCGGCTTTTCAAAGTACACTTTTTATTTTATTTTATTTTATTTTATTTTATTTTATTTTATTTTATTTTATTTTATTTTATTTCTTTCATTTCATTTCATTGGTTTTAGTGTAGATCTCTGTATTCTTGTTTGAATCAAGCTCTAAATATTTCTTGACAGAATGAGTTCAAAGTTTAGAAGGAAGAACACTTTTCACTAAAATGAGAGGCTTCTTAGCTAGATTTCCTTTCTTTTAACAAGAGTTTAGCTTCCTGCCCACTGCCGGGAAGTCTGACTGTATAAATAAGAGTACAGTCTTCTATTTTTTATAGTGTCTTACTTCTGAATGAGTGTGTGCCTTCACATTTCCAGTCACGGTTCTGTTTGGAGAACATGCTTACTTACACAGCGTAAACTCGCAGGGTCCGAGAGGGAGGACCCTTGGGACCATTTCTGTGGCACATTCACTGCGTCCCACAGAGCCGCTGTTCTCAAGTCCGCCCCAGGGGTGTGCAGACTGCTTCATTCTCCTTTCACGAGTGCGCAGTGGAATTTTACAAGGGCTAAATGATACGTAATAACTCAATAGGTTGATTGTAGCATCTGATAGGAGAGGCTGTTTCCTTAAGCCATACATAAGAGATTTATTGAAATGTAAGTATTACTTGTTTCCTAAATTTTGTTTTAAGATTTTTAGTTGGTTGGCTCAGTTGGTTGAGCTGGTGTCTGACTCTTGAATTTGGCTCAGGTCGTGATCTTACGGTTTGTGGGATCGAGCCCCGTGTCAGGCTCCACGCTGACTGTGTGAAGCCTGTTTGGGATTCCTTCTCTTGCCCTCTCTGTATGCCTCTTCTCCACTCATGCTGTCTTTGTCTCTCTCAAAATAAATAAACTTAAAAAAAATAAAATTTTTAGTTTGTTAACAATTATTTATGTTAATATAACACTGTTATTATTATTGCTAAAAGAATTCGTAAAAAAATCTCAAAAATTTTTATTTTTACTTTTCAATATAGTAAGTACTATAGTACTTTATGTAGTACTATATATTATTTATATTTAGTATTTATATATATGTTTAGTATTTATATATTCTTTGAACTCCTCAGTAGTTTTGAAGAGAGTAGGGAATTCTGAGTCTAACAAGTTTGAGAACCAATTTCAGAAAGCATTTATTGAGTCAGTGAGATCTTTTCAAGATACTTCCGCATCAGTTAAAAAACTTTTTTTAAGTCTATTTGTTTTGAGAGAGGGAGAGAGCGCATGGGCAGGTGTTTGCAAGCAGGGGTGCGGCAGAGAGAGTCCTAAGCAGGTTCTGCACTGTCAGCACAGAGCCCAGGGCGGGGTTTGTTCTCACAAAGCAGGAGACCATGACCTGAGCTGAAATTAGGAGTGGACACTGACTGAGCCACCCAGGTGCCCCTCAGCATCCGTTTTTAGGAGCAAAGTCTGTGTGATGTGTTTTTAGTCACCAGTTAGTAATTTTTATTTAAAAAAATAATGTGATCATTTCCGTTTCATTTGTGAAACTTATAGAGAATTTTGGAAGCTCGTAGCACAGGTTCTTTCCCTTCTTTAACTTCTTTTTCACTGCTACACCACCTAACCCCATTGCTGGTGTGCGGTCGAGCTCCCTGACTTTCCTAGCTCGGTCACTTGAAGAAGTGATAAAACCCCGGAGCGAGTAGAATCACCGCCACTGTCACCAGGCAACAGCCAAAGTGCTGCAAAGATGCCACGCTTTGTACTGTTCTTTCAAAAAGGAAATTCACTGGACTGTTTAATTCCATTTAGTGTGGATTGAAGGCAGTTCGGCACTTAGGTGGCTGCCTATTTTCCCTCCCTTATGGGGGAAATATTTGGAGCCAAATAGGAAATTTGTGGTTGTAAATTAATCTGATATAACCATAACTGCTGGAAACAGAGCCCTGGCTTTTAGGAAGGAACTTATTTTGGGTTTGGACAGCAGACGTTGGGGATCCTAGAACGAAGTCCTAATTTATCTGTGATACTTCATCTCCTAACTTGGCCCGTCAACCCAAACTTGAGACCTTTTCAATCCTGAATCTGACACTTAGTATTTTTGTCAGGATAACTTATGGGATACATGCGGTAAATTACAGGCGTGCCCGCTAGCTTGGTGTGTCTGCTGATGTGTGAAGTCTCCCTGTAAGTATAGCGTGTTTGTGTAGATGTGACATAAACTTGTTATTTAGTTTAAGAGGCCAAGGGCAGCAGAGGTTACTTGGCGACCCTGCCTTCTGCCTTACCAGGGAGGCCAAGAAGTAGGAGTTTCCCCAAGGATACACATGCGCTCAGTTGGGGCCCTCCGTGGCGAAGAACGGAATCTGCTGTCTGAACTTGTTATTGTCCTGCACAATGTGAACATAGACAGAAAGTGCCTAAGTCAGCTTGCGTTTTATAGTCGGAGGTTGAGAGGATTTTATTTTCATGTACCTTTTGGTCCTACCAAAATACCGATTGACTTTTGTCCACATTGACTCTAAAAATAATTAAGCAAAAGACAAAAATTTGTTTAACAAATATGGCATCATCAAGAAACAGTGGGTTTTGAAAATGACTTCCGATCGGCAGAGCCTGGGCTTCAGCAGAGCTTTAGCTGCATCGTCTTTCTGGGGGTTGGTGTGTGACCAGGTGTTTGCAAGGGTTGGCTGTCAACACTGTGAGAGTCGTCTGTGCTCCCAGAGGTCCACCTTTTTGCTTCACAGGATTCATCTGATCGAAGGTGACTTCAGTCTCTTAACAGGATCCAGATACTGAGGCAATCTCTTGAAAACAGTGTTTAGAATTGAGTGCCACCCACAGGTTTGGAAAATATGCTTGCAACCTTGAATCTGGTGCCTGCAGCCAGTTAGCACTTTAGTCCAATCAATATGCTTGTTTCTCTGTTTCTTTATCTGCATTTCTCTTTAAGGAAAGAATTCATTTTTCTAGTTTTGAGTAGACCCCTGGTAGTTCCAAGTTCTGTCCATTTGGAAATGCTAATAAATGATAAGTAGCCACTTTTATTAGGGTTCTCCAGGGAAACAGAACTAATAGGAGAGAGATGTAGAGAGAATGTGTACCATAGGAATTGTCTCACGAGGATACTGAGACAAAGAAGGCCCATAACTTGGTATCTGCAAGGTGGAGAGCTAGGAGAGCGGTGGTCCACCAGGTCCAGGTCCATGGGCCGGGTAACGGTGGAGCCAGTGCTGTAGCTCCTCGTTTGAGGCTAAAGGTCTGAGAACCAGAGGTCACTGGTGTAAGTCCTGGAATTTGAAGGCCTAAGAACCAGGAGCTCTGATGTTTGATGGTAGGAAAATATGAATGTCCCAACTTAGGAAAAGAGAGTTATGTGTCTTTCTCCATTTTTTTCCTTTTGGCCCCAACGAGATTGGGTGAAGTCTGCCTACATAGGTGAAGTCAGGTCATTTTACTCAGCCAACTGAATAAAATTCTGATCTCTTCCAGAAACACCCTCATGGATACACCCAGAAATGTTTTACCAGCTGTTTGGGCATCCCGTAGCACAGTCCAGTTGACACATAAAATTTTAACCATGAGTCTAATAAATAGCACCATGAAACTCAAGGGGTCTGGCCACCAGAGGGGACATGTGCTCAGTCCTTACTGGGTGGAGGAGGTAGAACGTGACTCCTCTGTAGGTCTGGATCCTTCACCTTTATGCCCACTTGCACACTTAAAGACTCTGAGAAAGTTGGAAGAAGAGCATTTTAAGACAAATGAGAGTGGAGACTTTGCTTACTCAAGGGCAGTAAGATATTTACTTGCCCCCAACGCCATCGTCTCAAAAAAGGAAACAAAATGTTTAATGTCAGTACAGTCGGGAGGTTTGTATGTGATCCCTGGAGGAGGAGGAGATACTCAAAGCCCCCTTTTTTTGAGCACAAGACTCTGGAGTCCGCATTTTGGCTTTCTCTCCTGGTATCCATGACAGAGCAGAGCTCTGAGATGGCTGGACCTTGATGGCCAAGCCTTCCTTGGTGGCACTTGTTATGTTTTTCTAGAACGCTTTCATGGCATTTTGAGCTGTGATGGCTATAAGCCATTTAGATAGACAGTTTTAGAAAGTTCTGACAGTTCTAGAAAGATTCCTGTTCTGCTCCCATAATATGTTATCTCCCTAGTGTCTCATGCCAAAGCATGAGCAGAGCAGTGACTTGAAATATTACATGATCTTTCCTACTTGATTTCCTATTGATTGATCTCAGTTCCAGTGTTACCTACAAAGTTGATATGATCCTCTGATACAGAAAGCTTATCTTTACATTGGATTCTTCTGTACATATATCTGGATTTATCTTTGGCCTTGGAGAAGAGTAATAAGCTCTGACCATCTTGTCCCTTCTTCCCTCTCTCAGAGTCAGGAATGACTCAAGCCTACAAGTGAGACTGTGTCCCCAAGGTCTTTTTAGGGCAGTGTTTTCACCTTGTGCGTGGAGGTGGACACAGCCTTTCACTTTCAATGCCACTTTCAACCGACTGTGTGGAACGCTGGAAGGGGGGCTGTTATGTCTGGTGGACCATGTCCCCTCATGCTGCCGGCTTTGTGTCTCAACACCAACTGTTTTTGTGGATGTATCCGAATTATACAGTAAACCTGTAGTATTCACACAACTCTATCACAGTGTTGTGGAAATGCATGAGTAGTTTCTTTAAAAGGTATGTTCTTAAGCCATCTGATACACAAATATTAGCCAGTTCTACTTCCCAGATTCGTGGAAGATCTTGGCTTGTTTTGGCTTTAGAAAACAAGAATTTTGTTTTGATTTCATCTGACTCGGAATCTAGAGTCAAATTTCCATTATTTGAAATGCAAGCTCTCAAGAACAAAGCAGTTAAAAATTTGAAGGAAATTCCCTGATTATTATCTCTAGTAGATTATGTTGACTTTGCAGAGTTGTTTATTTGATGGTATTCATCTTTATATCTTGGTTCGTTGTCTTTGGTGGAGCTAATGGGGCTTGTCTGAAGGGCTCGGGAGCCCTGGTGGCGTCTCCCAGGAGCTTGTAGGTGACTGAGGGGGCAAAGGAGTTCTTCTCTGCATGGTGCAGGTGAATTTAAAGTCACTGTTGTTCCCATCGTGGGCTGGGGGCCTCCTCGTGTTGTATACAAGAGTGTCCGACTTGTCCTGTTGGTCATTTATGAACTCCAGCCACTCCCCCACCCTTACCCCTCACTCTTTTTATTTTTTCATGTGTGTTAGTGTTTTTTTTTTCAGATGATATCAAGACTAGTCCTAGGAAAGGCTCAGATTGGCTGTTGAACCAGTGAAAGTACTGTATTAATCACCATGAACGAGCTCTAGGAAGGGAAACTTACTTCTGGGCCTTGGCTCCTGAGTTTCTGTGGACAGCCGGGCGGTGTGCTGCCCGTGTCAGCAGCAGCCTCCTGCTGGCCCTGCCTTTCCCTCGCCCCCACCCCAGCCTTCTCCTTCTGAGTGTTCTGACTTCGAAGTTCATTAACTCTCAGTCCGTCCGTCATCTGACAGTTCTAGAAAGACTGCTCCCAAACACCCACTAGGCTGTTGGTCTTTTTTCTAAACCAAGGCGGGGATGGGTTTTGTCCTCAAATAAACTATTTCCTTAAATTTGCGTACATCCCTCCCTTCAGAGAAATCCAGGTCAGTGATGTGGAAGAATCCATAACTTAACCCCGACCCAGCTCTTCTCCTTGTGTGCCCAGTCCTTCCTGTGAAACCTCACCGTGAGCACATCGGCCGTGCTCCTGGTGGTGGTTTTTTCCTCAGGGCTGGTGCTTCCTGTTACCTGTAATCAGGCAGGCAGGCAGGCAGGCAGGTCTCTCTCTGAAGATAAAGTGGTGGGAAATAATTTACTTCCCAGTGAGCTCCTCTGTGTGTTCAGGAATAGACCCCAGGGTGCCTTCACAGGGGAAGCTTCTCCCCGCTTCCCTTTTTACTCAGCATTCTGTTTAAAATGGGTCATTTATAACCACTTTGACCTTTATGGAATTGTACAATTCTATCACTAGTTGGTAATGAGGCCTATTTGTTAGAAATACTTGATATGCTTCTCAAATTGTTGCAAAAGTAGAGATCCTCCCGCCTCCCCCATTTGCTACATGATTTATTTTTGTGTTGCTGTTAGTAGCTTAATTTGAATCTGAGAAAAACAGTATACATAAGTAACCTCTTAAAGCCTGACTCCTGTCTTCATCTGTAAAACAGTGGTAGTTAACACCCAACATTTATTTTTTATTTTTTCAAAGTTTACTTTTGAGAGAAAGCACGCCTGTGAGCGTGGGCATGCAGTCAGCGCAGAGCCCGATGCAGGGCTGTCTCGCGAACAGTGAGATCACGACCTGAGCCAAAGTCAAGAGTCAGACGCTTAGCCCACTGAGCCACCCAGGTTCCCCCCACCCAGCATTTATTGAGAGCCCGTCCACGCTGCTCTTGCTCGTTGAGGTGCTCCTCGCAGCTGAGTGTGGCACGGGCCACTGTTTCCCGTCACGCGTGTACGACGGAAGTGCGGCTGGGAGTTCATTCGCTCAAGTTGCAAAGCCCCGGGTCAGAGCTCCGTGACTTGGGCTAAATCACATCATCTCTAAGGTCCCTTTTGCTTTCAGTTTTCTGTGATTCTAAGCAGAAGTCTTTTTCTAATGAATAGTGGGAAGAACACAAAGAATTCCATGGTTAATGTTTGGGCCGCACCTGTGTGTGTGAGATGGCTTTGGGAGCGTTTACTGGTAGAGGGAACACTCGGTTCCCCTTTGCTGTTCCTTGGTGCACAGCGGCTTTGGAGAAGATGGCATTGTAATTAGTCAAAACCTCTCTAGTCTGGTGGTTTTAGCCGATGCCATTTTGTTGATAGAAAACAGGAGGGACTTTCCCAGCCACTTTGTCTACTGGTTTTGTCCGTGAACGAAACCTAGATTTAAGTATATAAAATGGAATGTGGCCCTAGAAATCATCGCATTCTCTCCCTTCATTTGTCAGATGGCCAGGTGACTCCACTAAGGTTGTGCCCCTGCTGACTAAGTGATTACAGACAGGACCAGAGGACTGGATTACTTTTAGTCTAGTACCCTCTAAACTGACATGCTGCTTTCCTGTAGATGTTTAATTGTTAACTTCCTGGCCTATTTAGGACGATTATGTCTAGTATACCTACTTATATTTGTTCAGAACTTTTGTTGACTGTGAATCTACTTTTTGTTGTGTTGTATCCCAAATTAAGATTTTGGAGGCTTTTTTTTTTTGACACAATGCTGCCACTCCCTGGTCATTAGGTAGTACTGCACCAGGAAATCCAGCAGGGTTTCAGCTGCCTTTGTTAAGTCTCATATTAGGAGTCATAAATCTAGGTACAAATATACCAGAGCAGCGTGTGTGTGTGTGTGTGTGTGTGTGTGTGTGTGTGTGTGTACGTGCGTGCATGTGTGTGGTTATTAAGTGTGCCAGGCCTAGAAATTAATATAGATATTATACCTCAAAAGGCCACCAGAATCATTTGCTTGGTTCTGAAAAATAGACATTGTATGATTGCCAGTTATGATACCTTTAAAAGCTTACCTCGGTTGCTCTTCAGGTTTTCAGACGTCTTCGATGTATTAAAGAAATGCATAGAAGCATAGATTTCAGAACATAGTTGCAAAGATTGCTAGTAGATCTGAATTCCTGTGAGCCCTGTAAGTAGTTCATCGCTGTGAGCACTGAGGCATGCGTGAGTGGCTAAAACACTGGAGAGCACTGGCGTCTCGGGAAAGAACCCGCACGCTGGTGAAGAAAAAGGTCCTACAATTCCGAGCAGAGTGCGTGAGATTCTTCCGTGACGCGTGGTGGTGTCCCCTCCCAGCAGAACCCACTGCTCTTTGGGCGCCTGCTCAGTTCCGGGAGTGAGTCCGTCCTCCTCTGTCAGGAGTCCTTGAGTAGGATTCAGTGTTCCCGTTTTACAGGAACGCGGAGACTCGGAATATTATTAACACGCCCAGAGTCCTACAGCTAGGAGGTGGTGGAGAGGGGGTGTGAGCCCAACTTGTGACAGACTTCGCTGTGTTCTTACCCGTTCCATGTTCCCTGTCCAGTAGCGTTTCAACTAGGTTTTCTTCTGGTCACCGTTCTGGTCTAGCTTTCCTTAAAAAGGAAACTGTCAGACCATTGGTTTTCCACTGGGGAGTAATTTTGTCCCCTCAGGGGACATTGGGAACGTGTGGAGATATTTTTTTGGCTTAGTACAATGAGGAGGGGGGGTGCCACTGGCATTTAGAGTTTGGAGGCCAGGGTGCCGCTAAATATCAACAGTGCGCAGGATAGGCGCCCATGACAGCCTCCCCTGGACCAAATGTCAGCAATCCTGAGGGTGAGAAGCCCTGTGTTAGGCGTTCGCCTGGGTTTGTCCTTGATGGCCTCCAGGCAGGCCCCCCACCCCGCTTCGTCCCTTTCCGTGAAGAGGCCATCATCCTGGCCCTGCTGTTTATGGCCGGGCCTGGCAGGAAGCGTGGTCACCTGGGGGTTCTCCTATGACCCCGTGTGTTGTCCCTCACTGCCTGTGTGCTCGGCCAGCAAGAGACGGGGAGGACCCCGCTTGTCCAGAGAGAAACCCACTCACGGCCGCGCCGCGGTCAGAGTCCGAGTCCCTCAGGACCACGCAGGAGGCTGTCCTGTGCTGGGGGCACGGGGGCCGCGGGGCCTTGTCCTGCGCTGGCTCTGCCTTTTCTCTTCGCATCTTCCCCAGGTCTCCTCCTTTGCCTGGAAAGACTCCATTGAGATCTTTCCCATTTTCCCCCAGGTCACATGTTACTTCCTCCGAAATCCTCTGCAGGGAGTAATTGCTTTTGTGGATAAATGCGTGTATGTAATATTGATTCTTTTTGTGTAACATACTGGTTCTTCCTCGTTTTCCCACCTTCAGTATAAACAGTATAGAATAAAAAAGTACAAAATGGATAAAAACTAAAAAGTACCCACTTTGTAGGCTTATTCTTTCTATACAGTCTATTTTTTTCAAACCAGTAATGATGGCCTATTTGTGTAGGCCTGTTTGACACAGATAATTATACAGTAGGAATCTTGGTGTTTATGATACTTTCTTTGGATCAGTGCTTCTTCACACTCCAGTTCATCAGGACTTTGGTAGTGCTTTTCTCTCGGGTCATTTAAATGGCTTAAATATTTCAGTAAAGGTTTTTTGTTGTGTTTTGTTGTTGTTGTTGTGTGTGTGTGTGTTTGCCTCTCTGCCTCTCAGTGAACGCTGTATACATACCTCTTATTTAAGCAGAAAGCATCTTACTTCATTAAAGAGGCTCCTTTGACATATTTTAGGCCTTAGTCATCTCCTTCATAAACATGAAGCATATCTCAAATTTTAGCTCTCTTTGTTTCTGACTCACCTGCTGACTTGTGATGGGAAGGTGGACGCTGCTAGAAGGCAGGATGCGGCGTTCACCTTGGGGAGGTCTACTGAGGCCCTCTCCTGGGGTGGGAATCCCTTTATGAGGCCAGGGGAAGCCCTGGGGCGCTGCCGTGTTCACGTCCAGGTGCACCAGGACCATCATCTCCCTCAAGCTGTAGTCCCACGGCCTTCTAATAGAAGGGCAGGGTTTCACCCTTTGTGCTTGGAATGAACTCGGAAAAAAGTTACCTTCTGGGGAATCACATGGTTACGTGTCCCACAAACATTTAGGGCCCCCTGATCATCATAGAACTCCTTATTATTCACAAATATTTGTGTACAAGTTCTTTTCTCTGAAAATTCGAAGATAATTAAGATAGGGTCCCTGTTCTGTGGATTCCTAGTGTCTTCACCACCACGCGCAGTTTGCTGTGTAGGCTTGCCTTGTGGCAGCAACATGGACGGGGCCGGGATCAGCCTGGGTCACTGGCCCGCCGTGGAGAGATGATTTTGTGCCAAACTTTGCAGGGTCAGGTTTTTCTGACTTACCGCCCTTAAGGGCCTTGACGCTGTGCTGATGCAGTTTATAAATTTTTACCAAGATGATTAAGGATTAGGATAGAAGTAGGATGTATTCATGTAGTTTTGTATAGTTAATGATAAATAAAAATATGATATTGATTGAATTACTCAAGCTAGGTTTAAGTTTGGTCTCCTTTGGTTTCCTGGAATAAGGTTTTGAGCAGTAGGGTCAGAGGGGTGTAAGGGCGGGATTAAAAATAATTTTGGCTGGTGGCCCTTGTGGTAATTGTGAGTCTCCCTCTCTGCCCCTCCACCTGTTCACGGGGGTTTTTGATCATGGGTATGGTATGCAGCTCTGGGCACCTGAAATCCTGTTCCTAATGCTGTTAGATTTTCCTTTTCAGAGTAAGAGGGACCATCTACTCATGAACGTCAAATGGTACTACCGTCAGTCTGAAGTTCCAGATTCTGTTTACCAGCATTTGGTTCAGGATCGGCATAATGAAAATGGTAAATGAGTCCTTCTGGTTTGATTCTTACATTTTCTTAGCTTTGGATGAGGTTATTTCTTAAAGTATTCATGAAATGGAGATAACCACTATGAAAAACTTTCTCTAAAAAAGCTTTTCATAACTGAGGGCATTACTGGAATGTTTGTTTATTTACTTATTGTTGCTGAGTTCTTTCATTATTTTGGCCTTAAAAAACACCCCCAAACAACCAGAGAGATATGCCAATAACATCTTCCCCTTAAACTTGGACTAGACATAGGCATTCTTGGGAAATAACAGTAATTTCATTTTTAAAATTCCTTTTTCTCTCCTAATGATGAACTAATAATACTTAAAATACCAGGATTCCGTTTTATTTCTTTTCTCCTTTTCAATAATCTCCATGATCGAACCTTTCTGCATCCAGGGCTGGGAACTTCAGTTTTGATAGTATAGCTTTCCTGAGGGTTTGGAGTTCAGTTTGCATCTTGACTTTGAGAATAATTAAGAAGGTAGTTCAGAGTGTCTTTTATTTTTCTTGCTCTGGCATTGTAGTTTCTACCCCCTAACTTTATTGACATGTGAGGTATGCACAAAGAATGTGTATTGTATTTGTTCAAGTGTATACTCATGCCTTTTTACTGATTTTTCGAGTGCTGGGCCTCACACTTAGCTGGTTCACATTTGTTATCCATTAATAATATGAGTTAGAATTTGTCACTCCCCACTTTCAGGTGAGGCACGGTCCTGGCCAGGCTGGGATCCCGCTTGGAACAGCCCTGCGGCCTCACTCTTCCCTGCCCACTGCTTCTGGTGATGGGTGTGAGTCAGCAAAGCATAGCCCGACAGTTCTGCAGAATGATGGTCCATAACGCACTCGTTTTTCTTCTTTGAAACTACAAAATTTCTGTTAACGCAGTTAAATTGTGGTTCCTCATTAAAAATAGTAACCTGGTTATTTCTTTTTCTATAGAAACAGTGCAATTTGACCCTGGAAAATTTAGCAATAAAAATATAAAATAAACAGGATCCCTAAATATTTCAGTGGCTTACAAGTTTGCTAAAATGTGATTGTTGTTTCTTCTCTTTGTTTTCTTCTTTTTTCATTAATTGCTTAATGCATTTCAGCAAACTGTGGGGATTTAGTAAGGGTGTAAAACACAGTCAGCAGGATACTTGGTTCCCGTTACACCCGCCAGACATCATTCCTCTTGACCAGACCTGGTTATTTATTGTACTTTCTTTAGTGGGAGGGGAACCTGAAAGAAAAATTTTGCTAAAATTTTCCTGTTTTGGGAGGCTCAATTTTAATATCTTCTCAATTAATTATTTTGACAGACTCTGGAAGAGAACTTGTCATCACAGACCCAGTCATCAAGAACCGAGAGCTCTTCATTTCTGACTACGTCGACACATACCACGCTGCTGCCCTTAGGTGAGCGCTGGGGACCCGGCGTGCATGGTGCGGGGTGGCCGCCGGGCGCCGGGGACACGGTGTGTGTGTGTGTGTGTGGTGCGGGGTGGCTGCCGGGCGCCGGGGACATGGTGTGCTCAGTGTGGGGTGGCCGCCGGGCGCCGGGGACACGGTGTGTGTGTGTGTGTGGTGCGGGGTGGCCGCCGGGCGCCGGGGACACGGTGTGTGTGTGTGTGGTGCGGGGTGGCCGCCGGGCGCCGGGGACACGGTGTGCGCAGCGTGGGGTGGTCGCGCCTCTTGATGAGCATGATACCAGTCAGACTGCGCTGTGGGCTCCCCCCAAGTTAGCGCACCAGCACTCCCGAGTTAACTCTGTGGACTGTTGGGATTTCAGACGTTATCTGTATTGTCACTAATCTGTGTGGCCAAAAAAAAAAAAAAAAACCTTAAATTTTTTTGCCGCCCTCTCTGTAGTTTTGTATCTCTGTTTCCTTATTAGTATTAGCTGGTATTGAAAATTAGTATCCTGGCGCTGGTTGCTAAAGTATTTAGGGAGAAGTGCTATGATGATCTGCAGGTGATTTTCTAAAGAATCAGTTACTTCCACTAGGAAAGGTGGAGACGTGGGTGAAACAAATATGGCAGCATGACTTGAGAGTTGAAGCAAGGTTTATAGGAAGTTTTACTCATCTCTTCTTTTAATTTTTTGTATGTATGAAAAATTTCCTACCAGAAAGCTTGGAGTTAGGAAGACTGTAATGAAGATTTTATTCTGAGGAAGGAGGTGACTTTGCGGGTAATCTTACAGAATTATGCCAGAAAGTGGCTAGAAGCCCTTGCTTTGCACTTTCTGGTGTTTTCTGTTCCTTTTAGGAAAAGGTGATACACACACACACACACACGCACACACACACACGTTGGATATGTGTGTGTGTATATATATGTATGTATGTATACATACCCATATGTGTATATGTATACAAGTATACACACATACACACACACACACACACACCCCTACATCCTGGTATATTTCGCATGTGTGTGGAAGACTGTGGGTGTCTTAAATAGTAGGGGAAGTAAGACAGGTAATTTTTTTGTAATTCTTTCGCAACCAGAAAGAATAAAGCCGTGAAAGACTACTTTCTTTGTTAACAAATATAATTGAAAAAAAGGTCATAGGGATTTACTTTTAATTGAGCTATAATGAGATACGATAATTTCTCCATTATGTTGCTCAAATGGCATTCAGTGTAACCATCTGGAGTCTCCTGTGCAAAGCTGTAGCGAAAGCCAGTTATTTCAAGGCAAATTAGTAGCAACTTTTGGGGCAGGTTTGGGTAAATGTTTCGGGCTGGATCATCTTTCCTGTGATCCCTCTCGCAGCTGCTCGGCTCAGCCTTCAGAGTGCAAAGTCCTAGGCGACCAGTAAATGAATGAGGTGGCTGTGCGCCAGTAACACTTTATTGATGGACACTGACATTTGAATTTCATTTAATTTCCACATGTCAGGAGATATTACTCTTCTATTGATTTCTTTTTTTAGCCATTTAAAAATGTAAAAGCTATTCTGTTGTTCATTCTGGGGCTGTATAAAAGGCGCTTTGGGCCAGATTGGCTAATTCCTGCTATAGGGGAAGGAGCGAATATGGTCAGATTTGGCTTTTTACAAGACTTGAGATAAATTTAGAGAATTCCTGTGGTGTTTTATAAACATCTTCCAAAGTTCCCACCAGCTTTTGAGGTCTTGGCGGCAATGACTTTGCAGTCTTAAATTCGAACACTGAATGAAGCCAGTAAATGGAAGGTTGGATAGATCGATGGAACCATTCAGTTGTTAGTGAAGACAGTGGCTTGATCTTGGAATTCTTTCTTATCCTGATATATATGCTTCTCCCTTCTT
The DNA here is from genome assembly GCF_006229205.1 of Suricata suricatta. Taxonomy (NCBI): domain Eukaryota; kingdom Metazoa; phylum Chordata; class Mammalia; order Carnivora; family Herpestidae; genus Suricata; species Suricata suricatta. The sequence goes on from NC_043707.1 coordinate 135,961,672, forward strand.
ATTTCCATCTTGTGTCACTGGTTGAGGTAAATGATTCTTAAAAATGTAGAGTTGAAGTTAGATACATATGTTATGGAGCACCTGGGGGGCTCATTCGGTTAAGTGTCTGACTTCGGCTCAGGTCGTCATTTCGCGGCTTGTGACCTCGAGCCCCGCGTCGGGCTCTGTGCTGACAGCTCAGAGTCTGGAGCCTGCTTTGGATTCTGTGTCTCCTTCTCTCTCTGCCCCTCCCCTGCTCGCACTTTCTCTTTCTCAAAAATCAATAAACATTAAAAAACCAAATATGCAGGACACATAAATGACTCTGGTTATTCAATACGTTTTGATAGACTTACTTAAAATGAATATAGTTGAATACTTACTAGCGGCTATGTAGATTTGAGGAATCATTTTATACTATTTTACTCTTTTTAGAAGAACCAATTGTCCCACGTAGATCCATCTGGACCTACTGAATGGACTGTTTCGGGGTTTATAATCAGATACTTTCTGGAGATGTGTAGTGTGGTTGCTGTCGCTTCTCTGGCCACAGAAGGGCCGGAGTGCTAATGGGAGTTCCTTCTTTTCACAGTGCCTGTGACTAGAACCCATACGGGTTAGTCATTTCTTCCTGTGGTATTTTCTTTGAAGTGGCCATAATGAATGTCTGGCCTGCTAGGTGCTTCGTAAGTACTTGCGGGTGTAGTGACTTTTGTCTGCCTCTGGAGCTCACCTGTGTGCTTCTCACCGTTACTGCTCAGTGGTCTGGCCGGGTTCTCGGCAGCAGAGGCTCCCGTTGAGATCACCTCCCAAAGAAGCAGTGCGCGCCCCCCCCCCCCCCAGTGGTCTTGATTGTTCCCTTTCTTTTTAACAAAACTAGATTAATTTTACAATATGGTGTGGGGTGGGGAGATTAAACTAGTTTTTTCTTCCAAATCTTTCTTGCCCATTTGTCCACGGGAACATTGTTTTTTCTTCCTCTATAGATATAAAGCAGTTCTGCCAAAAATAAATTCAGCTTTGGGGCGCCTGGGTGGTTCAGTCGGTTAAGCGTCCAACTTTGGCTCAGGTCATAATCTCACCGCTTATGAGTTCGAGCCCCGCGTCAGGCCCTATGCTGACAGCTCTGAGCCTGGAGCCTGCTTAGGATTCTCTGTCTCCCTCTCTCTCTGCCCCTCCCCCCTCACACTCTGTCTCTGTCTCTGTCTCTCTCTCTCAAAAATAAACATTAAAAAATATTTTTTAAAATTCAGTTTTAAAAGAGACAAAATAGTCCATAGGAACATGAAAAAGGGTCAGCTGAACATTGTGGAAAAACATGGAGGAGGAAAAAAGAAAGAGAAAGACTTGACAGTGTAGTGCCTAGCACCCTTCTTGTCAGAGATCCTAGTGCTCAGCACAGAGCCCAACATGGGGCTTGAACTCTTGAGCCACGAGATCATGACCTGAGCTGAATTTGGACGCTTAAACGACTGAGCCACCCAGGTGCCCCTGGGTTGGGTTCTTAAAGCAAAAAAGGAAGAAAAGAAAAAATGAAATTAAACGTAGTTCTGCACCGAGTTATTGATGATATAATTACTCAGCATCCATTTATGTTACTTTCCTGTGGCCTCTTGGCTGAATTGTTTGGTTGTTCTGATTATTTCAGGTATGGGAGGGAGAGTTTCGCTCAAGGGGCCACCTTTAGATGCTCTGAGAATGAGCAGATAAATCTACTATGAGAACAAGCAGATAAATTTTATTACACTAAATAAAAATTATAGCTTGCAATTTGTTTGCTGTGTTACTTTTTTTTTCACCCTAAGGATCATGTTTTATTGATGATCAAAGAAAGGATCTAGAGAGATTGCTTTGTGATTGGGCTGTGAGCATGTGGCCTGCACGGCGTTTTCAGGTTTACTGTGCTTCTGTAACTGAATTCCCAAGAATCATAAATGTCTCAACGACTTAAGGGCTGTTTCCTAACTCCTGATTATCTGCCTCGGACTTCAAGGAATCGCTTGGGGGAAAATTGGCCTCAGTAGGCACGTGCCAAGCTGTCATCTCGGCTAGGAATTCATCTTCTAGGAATATGCTTTAGAGTGAATTTTCTGGAGCCTTCCCCAGCCAGGAAACCCTGACCTGGCTCTGCAGGGCTTCTAATCTTCCCCCTTTCATCCTGAATTAATTGATCTCTTCACTTTGTTCTGGGCAGCTAGGGTTGTGCGTGCTGTGATTGATGCCGACTGAGTACACGTCCACGCAGTTCCTCAGCCATCCTCAGCATTTACACAAGGCCCTTGGCTCCTGCATCCCCTTGAGTGTCCAGATGCCTTAGAGCAGCTAGTTTTACAGTTTCAGGATTCATTTCCTGGCTTTAGTCAACTGTTGTTTTTATATGTAAAATAACTTTGACCTACAGCATTTTTATTGTCCTTACATGCTTAAGTCCTTCATTAGGCGCCATAGCTTGATGGTCATTTCCTTCCTCCCTCCCTCCCTTCCTTATTTCCTCCCTCCCCTCCCTCCTCCATTCCTCCCTTCCTTCCTTCCACCTCCTTCCCTCCCTCCTTCTCCCCTCCTTCCTTCCCACCTTCCCTCCCTCCTTCCTTCCTTCCTTCATCATTTAACATGTCGTGGTGCTCCTAGCTGGGCAAGGGCTTTGAGACGCTGGGAGCACCCAACTGAACAATGTACTCTCTCTGCCCTTGGATGCTTCTCAATCTTTAAAAAAATTCTTTTATCTGGAGCGGCTTTTAGACACACAGAAAAATTATGGGTACCACGTTTCCATCTATCCCTCCCCCAGTCTTTCTCAGTGTTAACATCTGATGGAATCTAGTGTGGTTTCCAGAACCAGCAAATTAGCGTTAGTACAGTACAGTGGAACTAAAGACCGTATTTGAATTTCACTAGTGTCTTACTCCATTCAAACTGCTGTAACAAAATAGCACAGACTGGGTGGCTTAGACACAACAGAAATGTATTTCTGACCGCTTTGGAGGCTGTTAGTCAGAGATCGGAGTGCTAGCCTGCTCTGCCGAGAGCCTTCTGGTGTGCACATGGCCCACTTCTCGTATCCTCGCATGGCTGAGAGCAGAGAGGGAAGGCGGGCTTCTGGGCTGAGGCCACCAGATTCATTTTATTGTAGTTCTTTTTGCAACTTCATTCTTCAACAGTGAAAACCTCTGTTCTTATTGTTAAAATATATTTACTTATTATTATTCACTTCAAGAATACACATAGTTTTAGAACTTGTAACCCATGTCCCTGTGAGAAACAGATTTACTGACTAAATGTTTGTCTTTAGCCTTACAATCTCTAGGATTTGGGAGACACTGTCTTCCAAAGTTGTTTGGGTCTGTTCTGCTCTTTTGTATGTCCTCAAGTGTGGCTGTGTTCTCTGTTTGCAGTACAGTTAGGGTCCATGGTAGACTTGGCGCTCCACCTTTGGTTCCTCCTGGTCCACAGGGACTCTCGTTATTGCTGGGTGTGTGAGTGCATGCGGGCGGTGGCTGTGGCTCGCTTTACTTCTTCGTTTTTCCTTCCTGCACTTGAAAAAGTGCAAGTGAGCAAATACATGTCTATTTTCTTACAGCCTCTTCCTTCTGGTATGAAGAGTAGCATGCACTAGACATGCTTCTGCGCCTGCCGTTTACCTAGCGGGTGTCTCTGGAATATCCCCCCCCCCCGCCCCCCCCCCGTGTCCATCGGTGGGGCTCGTCCTCTCCCCTCGGGGCCGCCTGTGGAGGGGTGTGGGCAGGCCTGCGGGAGTCTCCGGGGGAGGGGGGGGCTTTCAGTCACAAATGACGCTTCAGTGACTGTCCTCGAGCACGTGTGTTTCCTCCTTGTCTGATGTGGGGAGACAGGTTGCTGGGTTGAAAGGCCAAGGTAGGTGGTTTTCCTCTAGGGAGCTCGCACTGGTGGCCCCCTGTGGCCCCAGCAGGAGGTGCGGCCCTGTTGTTTTAAATTGTGCCCATTTTCCGGTGAGGACAAGGACCTCCGCAGTGTTTCCCTTTATTTTCCTGACGGTGAGTGAGTGTGAGCATTTTTTCATATGTTTAAAGGATATTTTTATCTGTTTTTGTGTGTGTGTGAGTTATCTGTTCATGCCATTTCCTTTGTTTTTTTTCTTTTTTTGTTTTGTTTTTTTTTTTGTTTTTGGTCTTTCTGTCTCTAAAAGTTCTTTTGCCACTTTCTATTTTATGTATTGCAAATGTTTTCTCCCACTTGTCGGTTCTCTTTTATAGTTTTAAAAAAATTCTGCAGAACTTAATTTTATCCAGTCAGATCTGTCAGTTTCTCATTTATTCCCAGAGGATGGAGTCGTGGCGGGAAGGCTCTGCCTGTCGCTACCGCCCCTCGGCGGCCTCCCCGGCTGCCTGACCTTGGTGGCTCCAGATGCCACCTTTGTCCCGTCTTATTTTCCACGTGCCCTGGGCTCGTCAGGCTGTCGCCTGTCTCTGTGTGCCGCCGCGCTCTCTGAACTCGGGGGATCCCGAGTGTTGTTTGCTGCCATCCCGGGAGCTCCCCGTCCTCAGCTGTCTGTTCTCCCTGCGGATCTGCGCGCCAGCCCGTTTCCGTCCATGAAGTCGCTTGTTGGTGTTTGTATGGGGACAGCATCGAATTGACAGATCATTTCTGTGTAGAAACGCCGTGTGGAGTTCTTACGTCTGAGAACAGGGGTGTTTCCCCACTTAGTCATGCTCGCTCTGGTGTCTCTCGGCAGCATCTAAGAATTTTCCTCATAGACGTGTTCTCATTCTTGTTACATTTATTTCTATGCTTTTAACCCTATAGACATATATTGAACTCTGTACTCTAATAATAATAGAGGATATGCATTATTTAACAGTATTTATTTATTTAGAGAGCATGTATGTGAGCAGGGGAAGGACACAGAGAAGGGGGAGGAGAGAGAGAGAGGGAAAATCCCAAGCAAGCTCTGTACCTTCTACACGGAGCCCAAAGTGGGGTCATGACCTGAGCCTAAATCAAGAGTCAGGTGCTTAACCAGCTGAGCCACCAAGGTGCCCAAGAATACACATTCATCCTTTGTACCTTGACATAGTCTCAAAAATTGATCATATGTTAGATCATAAAGAAAGAATTCATGTGATTAAAAGGCAATAAAACTATAGTTTTACAAACAAAAACCAAAACCAGAAAGCCCCTTCACCTGGAAATTTAAAACTTCCTCTTCCTTAACTACAGAGAACAAACTGGTGGTCACCAGAGGGGCGAGGGTGGAGGATGGGGGACAGGCGGGACAGGCGGAGGGGTGAAGAGGGCACGTGTCCTCGGGAGTGCTGCGCAATGTATACAACTGTGGATCACTGTGCTCTGTGCCTGAAACTAGTGTAACACTGCACAGTAACTCATTTGGAATTAAAACATAAAGCTTAACGAAAATAAAACTTTAGACAAGCCCTGAGTAGAAAGGGAAATAAAAACTGAAATTAAAGAAAAATTTAAAAACAACAGTAAAAATACTATGTATCAACATCTATGGCATGCATTTAAAGCTCTGATCAAAGGAAAGCTAATTACGCCAAACGCATCAATTGAAATGAAAATGAAATTAAAGGAGTAAGTTCCCAGCTTAAATGATCAAAGAACAACAAATGAAAGAATGCAGTGATGTGGAGCCCAGTGTACACAGAAGAAATGCTTACAGCCATCGCGTGTGAGCGCAGACAGGCAGAGGGGCCCCCGTGGAGCTACCGGGAGCCGTTAGACCCAGAGCAACTCTGGAGGAAACTGGAGCGGTACTGCCAAAACACCGTAAATGAGTCAAGATGAATCATACAAAATGTTAAGATAACCTATGGGAAGGCAAGAGAAACAATGAAAAATGGAAAAGAAAGTTAAAAAAAAAAAACTTTCTATACCTGTCATTAGTCAAATGGCTTACAGTTGACAAGACACTGACTGCCTCAAAATCTTTTTTTTTTTTCCCTTTGTTTTCAGGCAAGGGTCATCATAAAAGCTGTGAGCAGACCTGCGGCCATAAGCCTTCTGCACAGGTCTCTGTGCCTCTTTCCAGGTTTCTCTGATGTTTGCATGCACCTGGCGACATACAGAGACTTTCCCGGTTGTGAATAGTTTTGCTGGAATGAATTTCTGGGCCATGTTTGCATTTATAATCGCTCCTGTGTAAGGCGGTTCTCTTCTCCGTCCCCTTCCGATGCCCTTCCCCCACCGGCGGGGGCACCCGGCAGACTGTGCAGTGCCCAGGCTGGACCTCCGCGGGCCGCCACGCCGACGACCGCCAGAGCAAGCGTCCTGCAGGACGCCTCCGTTCCTGGTGAATGAGAGGCCCCGAAAACAGGGGGCTTCCCAGTCTTCACTCGTATTTCTGTTAATAATAGAGCATCACGTTAGAAATGGAGCGCATAGGACTTGGGAGGCTCTGAGCAGGTACTGTGGTAAGGTGGTAGTGATGGCAGTTTTCTCTTACCAGTCTCTCCACCTTCATCCCACAAACACTGTCAAATACTGTGCTCTTTTAGGAGGGAGATAAAGGGCAAGATGAAAGGATTGGTCTGGAGAAAGAAAATATTGAATGCTTAAAATGCTACTCTCTCTCACACACTTTAAAATGTAACCTCAATTCTTCAACAAGAGGTAACAGGAAAGTATTTCAAAACGGAGGCGGACTGTGGTGGCTTACCCGCCCCGTGTTCCGCTCCGCGGGGTTCGGACGGCCGCGGCGCCGCGCTACTGGCTCTGGCGCTTGTTTTCTACCCCAATACTTTAAAAGTATTTATACGTAAAATATACATTTTAAGTTTATATTTTTAAAATTTTTGATAAATTTGTTTGACCCTAAACAAGGCCTGGAATATTCCCACCATCCCAGAAAGTTCCCTTAAGCTACTTTCTTCTCAAAGCTTCCCACCCCAAAGCAACCACTTTTCTGATTTCTCTCACCATAAATGAATTTTATCCATTCCAGACATTCATTCATGTAAACAGAATCATACCATATTTTGCTTTTTGTGTGCCTGGCTTCTTTGGCTCAGCATTTAATATTTGAGACTTTTCCTCATGATGTGCTATGTAGCAGTACTTCTTTCCTTTCTATTGTTGGGTAGTGTTTCATTTTACAAATACACAATGATTTTTTACCCATTTCTTTTTTTTCAGTTTATTTTTTATTTGTTTTGAATATAACACAATTTATTTTTTTAACATATGTAGTTTTTTTTCCATCATTTACAATACAGTAGTTACAATGACACTCCAAACAGAAAAGCAAAGTAATAAATCAAAACCCCAACTTCT
>NC_043707.1:135969016-135970177 GCF_006229205.1 Suricata suricatta
TGGTGTTATAAAAGCAACTTCATTTAAACCTAACCACCACCACCACCACCAAAAAAAAGAAGAGGAAAAAAAAAGTAAAGAAAATAATAAGGGAAAAACCCAAGACATACTTCCTAGGGGGAAAAAAAAAAAGCATGTAATTTTTATCCCTGATGGAATGTATTAAATAAGCAAACACCACCAACAAGCAAAACAAGTACTACAATGTAAAAATATTAAAAAAAAAAACGAAAACCCTCTCACATGCATAAATGAAAGATTGCACACAAAGAACTCACATCTTTTCAAGCTTCAATAGTAAATATTCTGCTACTATGTATTAAATAGTGCATGGTTTGCCCAAGCTAAGATGAAACCACATCATGAATCAATAAGTATTTTGCATTTTCTTTCATTATGTACTCAAAGTCATGCCTACTGCACCTCTAAACATTTCATTAAGTCCAATGATACTTATTTCTTTATTGAGGGACATTTGCGATGTCTGTCGGCAGTATGAGCAACAGCAGTTCGTAACGGTCTCTAGCTGTTATGAACAACAACAAAAAACACATAGAAGGAAACAAAAGATAAAAAACAAATTAGTGAGGAATAAAACAGTAAAACTAATACAATTCTTAAAAATGAATATGAATATGAATGAAGTATGAATCAAAGCTGATATGAACAGCAAAACACAGAGAAGGAAAAAAGTAAAAACAAATTAATAAGGACTAAAACAGGAAAACTAATTAATAAAATCCTTAAAAAATTTTAATATTTCTTTAAAAATGACATTATGACCAACTGGGGTTTATTCCAGTAATGCAAGGTGGGCTCAGTATTAGAAACTCTGCTAATATCATATACCATATTATTAAATCTAGGGGGAAAACCTCCATATTTCTAAAGCAATGATTATTTCTAAAGTTAGTATCATATTTAATAGTAACCCCTGAAAGACCTTCCACTGAGATCAGGAACAAGGCAAGGGTGCCCAGTGTTTCCATCACTTTCCACAAGTGATTCCTCTTTTACCATCCTTCATTATCATTCACATATTTGTAGAAGCTATGGAAACACTGCCAACCTGCAATTCTAAACAGAGGCACTGGAAATCAGGTATGTTTTCTTTAGGAAAGAGTTCCTTGACCTCAGCACTACTGACATTGTAGTCAATAC
>NC_043707.1:135970277-135991245 GCF_006229205.1 Suricata suricatta
CAAGTACAGGATAGTCCCTGACAACAAAGAACTATGCGTATTGACTACAATGTCAGTAGTGCTGAGGTCAAGGAACTCTTTCCTAAAGAAAACATACCTGATTTCCAGTGCCTCTGTTTAGAATTGCAGGTTGGCAGTGTTTCCATAGCTTCTACAAATATGTGAATGATAATGAAGGATGGTAAAAGAGGAATCACTTTCCTTTAGTTAGAGGAATCAGTGATGGAAATTATTTTATACAGCACTGAGTAGTGTATAAAGTCTCATAGACTTCTTATTTAATCTCCTCCATCGGGAGTAGTGTAATAGGTGTTCTTACCCCTGTTTAACTGATGGAGGAATTTACCTGTTGTTTCTAGGTTTCAGGGACTAAATCGTGTCAGACGGATGGGTCGTTAGTTTCCGAGCGAATGCATTGTTTGTTCATCTGTAAAAGTGATCTTACCACAGTTACTTAAGCCTTTTCTTTTCCAGAAGCTCATTTTAGTTCCAGCTACATACTAGAGGGAAGGGTCTTGGGCATGCGAAGTGGATTCCGAATCCTTATTTCCCTTAGGTGTATCCTGTTAATTGCTTCCCATGGAACTTTCTGCAGTGATGGAAATATTACGTAAATGTGTTGTGCATTAGGGTAGCCACCAGCCTCATGTGATTATTTAAATTTACGTTAATTAAGATAAAATAAAATTTAAAATCCTGTTCCCTTCAGTTGGACTAGCCACATTTCAAGTGCTCAGCAGCCCTGCATTATATTATCGGTAGTTCCCAAAGAAACATCAATAAACCTCGAGCACTTTTGTTTAATTGTTAAAACGGAGGTTGTTTGAGCCCCATCTTAGTGTCTGCCCGTCACTGAGGCTCTGGCCACAGTTGCTTAAGCTTTGTTGGAGAGGAGGACATTGCTTTTTAATTTCTTGGTGGGAAGCACATGACTGTCATCTCCAGGTTGCTATTCCTCAGCTAGTTTCTTTCTCTACTTGGCCATTAGCTGGTGTGTATTTGTTAATGCACCAGCTCACGGAGTCCTTATGGGAATGGAATTACCTGGTCAGGTGGTAGGAGTCTGCAGCTCTGGAAGCATCCACACATGCTGTTGAATCTCCAGGTCTGCAGCCTGTAGTTGCAGCCCTTGGCTTCCACTTGACATTAGAGGTCCCTTCTGTGACCAGTAAGGAAGTTGCTGAAACCCCCTCCTGCCTCCTTGGGAATCCTTAAAATTCTCCCAACATGTGTGTGTGTGTGCGTATGCACGTGTGCACTTATGGGTTTGTGCATGCACACACATTTCAGGAGTTTGGTGGTATAACAGAGTTTCAGCTACACTTTTGGTTTAAATTGTGTTGGTAGATGAACCTGGAAACCTTAATGCTGTTTATTTGCAATATTTTTTGTGAGAAAGTGTTTTCCAACCTACAGTCTTTGAATGTTACCTGAAAATTTGGGGAGTGTGTGTTAATTAGAGCCCGTCTGTATATTTAAAAAGTTAAAGTCTCTCTGTTTTAATTTGCAAGTCAGTTTATTTCTTGCACATTAAAAGAGAAGAAAAATATTTGACAGCTATACATTTTGCTTATAATAAAATAGCAGGAAAGAAAAGTCCCATTTTTATAGTTTAGAAAGGCTTTAGGTAGTTTTTTGGTAAAGTAATTTACTATGGTTTATTTTTCCTGTTGTTTCTATTTTCATATCATTTTATCATAGTCCGGTCCTCAATTTACCTTTGTGGTTTAATCGATATTACTCCGTGGCTAAGATGCTGAGATAAAAGCAGTGAAATGGTGAAGTTGTAGGTTGAAGCAGTCCTGAAACAATAAATAAAATAGTGGCCATTTTTCTCCTGGGAAACCCCTGCTTTTCTGAATTGATAAGTATGGACTCTGTAGCCATATTCTGCATGTTTTTAGAGTGATGTGGATTTGGTTGCATCTTCTTCTCCCTCTTTCCCCCCAGTAGTGTTTGGGTTTGCAAAGCGATTTAGAGTAATATTAATAATAATAATGTATTTTTTACATTTGTTTGTTTTCAGAGGGAAGTGTAACATCTCCCATTTTTCTGACATATTTGCTGCTAGAGAGTTTAAAGCTCGAGTGGATTCATTTTTCTACATATTAGGCTACAACCCCGAGACCAGGTAAGTGAGTTACGTGGCCGTGTTCAGTGAGAGCTTCGCTCTTCTGTGTGCGTGTGTGCGTGTGTGTTTGCACATTTGGGCATATGCCAGTAAGATGAGAAAAAACAACTTCAAAACCCAATGTGAACCTCTTTGCAAGGAATTCTAATTAATGTCTTTGGTGTCTAAAACAGCTTATTGTTTGCTCTTGGTTTTATGAATAAGAAAAGGAAAAGTGAGAAAATTTGGGTATAGAGTGGGCAAGGTAAAGATACAGGGTTAGTTGGTTTGTGTTTTGAACTCATGAATTGGCAGGTTATCACCCTAACACACCTCGCGTCACACCCTCCGTGATGCATGCTGAGCGCACACGGGGGTGTGACGGAGAGTGTGCCGGCTTAGCTTCATTCGTTCAGTCCACGCCCAGGGGCGCTCCCAGAAACACCTGCTGTGAGACCACTGGTGTGAGATGATACATTCAGTTCTCAACCATCCTGGTAAGATCTATGTAATGGGTAGAATATTAACTTCTAAACACGAGGAACAATAGAATCAAGATAATTTAATAGAAAAAATTCTTTGTGTCTGTAACAGATTGTAGTTTAACTTAGCACCTGGAAGAACTTATTTAAGAGCATGTGCATTCATCTTTAATCCTGTATCAATCATGCAACTACAGGGACTAAAGATCTAAAAAGAAAAGGAATGTTAGCAGGTGATCACGTAGTCTGAGCTCGGGACACCCAGGGCCTGATCTGTAGGCAGGAGAATTCAGAGAGAATCAAAGCCGCTTGGCTGAAGGAAGTTAGTGGGAGAACTGCTCTCAGTGTAATTGCAAGGTGGGTATTTTTTAAGCGAAAACCTTTTCCTAGAGGACGCTGAGAAACTGTCTGTAACGATTAGAAGGTTATTGTTCGGACAGTCAATCTAGGGTTAATAAAAGGCAACATGCTCTTGTGGTGTTCGGAAAGCTCTGGTGGGGCCTATGTATTCATATCTCTTTGTATTTTGTAGACAACAGCTGCAGGGGTAATAGTGTAATGAATGGTCACCTTTTTTGCTTACCTTTGTTTTCTTTAGAAAATAGCAGATTTGAGCTTTTATTTTCTTTTTCTCTAAAAAAGGTTTTTTTAAATGTTTTATTTATTTTTGAGAGAGAGAGAGAGAGACAGACAGCATGAACAGGGGAGGGTCAGCGAGAGAGGAAAACATGGAATCTGAAGCAGGCTCCAGGCTCTGAGCTAGCTGTCAGCACAGAGCCTGACGCAGGGCTCGAACCCACAAACTGTGAGATCATGACCTGAGCCCAAGTCGTACGCTTAACTGACTGAGCCACCCAGGCGCCCCTTTTATTTTCTTTTTCAAAAGTATGCCCTTTTCCAGTGACAGAGAAGCTGGCCTGTGATACTATTTTAAAGCATCTTCTATTTCACAGTGTTTATTTTTATAAATAAATGCATTTATTTTTTATTTTTTTAACATTTATTTATTTTTGAGACCAAGAGAGGCAGAGTATGAGCAGGGAAGGGACAGAGAGAGAGGGAGACACAGAAACCGAAGCAGGCTCCAGGTTCTGAGCAGTCAGCACAGAGCCTGACATGGGGCTCGAATTCACAAACTGTGAGGTCATGACCTGAGCTGAAGTCAGATGCTCAACTGACTGAGCCACACAGGCGCCCCTAAATATCCATTTATTGACTGCCTAATCATATCTTGGATTTTTGTGTAGATACAAAGGAGCCTATAATTTCAGTGATGCCATGTTTTCTTAACTATTTGATCAGTAGTTGTCATATTGCACAAGTTAGAGTGTATCATTGAGTTGACTGCATAGCTTTTGTGTTTTAAATGGTTAGCTCTTGGGTTCATGACAACCAACCAAATTTATTTTTTACTAGTTTTGGTTATATGTCTGTTTTTACTGAGTGTTTGTTAGAAGTGATATTCTACGATTTAGCTGTGTAACTTAGAGACTCATACACGTTCTGGTCTCTTTTTCTCTGGGTGTTGCTGGCAGTCATTCTGAGTGATTCTTCCCATCAGTTATGTTTTAAAATCTGGCTGAGGTATGCCCTAGGAGGATATTTCTCTCTCATCTGAGAAAACAATACCAGGACACGCCTATGGCGGTGCTTTAAGCAGGTCTGGGTCCTGGGTCACTTTAACTGCTTGACTTCTTGGTTGCCATTTGTTCATTTTCTATGCTCGTGTTCTCCTTGTCCAGCTAGTGCTCCATGTGTTGTAGGTGTTGGAGGGGAGGTGGATGAATGGCCATGAAAAAAGACTTAAACATCTATTTGTAAGTAAAGTTGGTAGCGGATCCCCCACTCCCCACGCCGGGAGCCGGCGAGTTTGCCCAGCTCCCCGCTTTCCCCGAACCCACCTCACGTCTCCGGAGGGCCGGCCGTGCAGTTCCCGCAGCGGCTCGCGCTGTCACGGGAGCGTGGGAACTCTAACGGGAGTGCAGAAAACTGTTTCCCCACCTGACCTGAGAATGCTCTGGCCGCAAGGCCTTTGCAGAATCACCCCAGCTTGCGTCTGAGGGCCGGGGCTTGGGAAGAGTGGGCGCCGGTGCGCTTGTCGTCGGGCTGCGGTGCTCTGTGCCCGCTCCGTCCCGGAGCAGTTTGGAGAGGGGACGTCCCGCTGCGCTGGTTGTGAGAGAGCCCACGTGTGGGTGCGGCCGCCTCAGGGCGGAGTGGGGGCCTCTGACTGCGGACTCGCTTCAGTTACGGAACTTCCAGGAGCTTTGAGTGTTGAGACTGAAACCCGAGACGCACGTTTCCTGATGGTAGTTAGAAGTTGATTTACGCAATTTCCATAATTTATTTAGCTCATTAGTCAGCCCTCAAAGTTTGAAATATTTTTTTTCTCATTGCATAATTTTATTTTAAGCCTCAACATTTGCTTAAACATTTTCCCCTGACCTGGTTGTTGCATTTCTACACATTTCGCCTTGTCTCAGGACCTGACCTTTCCAAACTTTGAGAGAGAAGAGAGAGCAAGAACGAGCACGCATGGGGGAGAGGTAGAAGAAGAGGGGGAGAGAGAATCTCAAGCAGGCCCCATGTTCAGTGTGGAGCCCGGTGGGGTGGTTGATCTCACAACCATGCGGTCAAGACCCTCGCCGGAATCAGGAGTTGGACACTGAACCTACTGAACCACCCGGATGCCTCAGACGTTTTGGTTTTGATGCGATTACTTTGTCGAACACATGTATGACGGTGGGGGACAGACTTCCCTATACTCTGGTTCATTGCCTTTAAAGTTTAGGGAGGGTGGCTTTCTTGGTAGTTAGCATGGAATTTTTATTTTTCTGAAATTCTATATTTAATTCTGAAATCCTCACTCAATTCTGAAAGCTGAAAGCTCTGAAAATCAAAAAGTTTTTATGCTAAGTTTGGTGCTGAAGCTCATTTGATGGTCAGAGTTGGCCTGAGATGAGGCTGCTTAAGCTGTGAGTGAGTTCGCTTTGTGTGTTTTACAACTCGTGCTGCAGAGGTGCCCCGTGAGGGGGCAGGGTCACCGCCCGGACGCTGCGTGCGGGGTGTTACCTAGTGTGTGGCGTGTTTGTTACAGCACCTTTCTAAATCCAGAAACATCTGAGTTCTGAAAGTCCTCTGACCCTTCGGATCTCTGATAAGGGGTGGTGATATCTGTTCTTGCTAGCTATGCCATTAAGGGGACAAAGCTAACTTGAGCAAAAAATTGGCAGGCAGATGTTGCCAACTCTGAGTAGGATGCAGACTGCAAGGATCTCATGACAGAGGCCTGCTTTTTGCACCTGCAGGTAATCAGGCTTGGCTTCTGGAGCTTGCTTTGACATTTCTGTGCTCAGGCAGTGTGTGCTTTTGCTATATGAACAAGATTCACCCAGATTTACTTCTGCAATCAGCACGCTCTGCAATATAATATCATTATGTTCTCATTTTGTTTGAAGGTTCTAATCCAAAATCTGATTAGAAAATAAAGTTAATGTTTCAGCTCAGAAGTCTTAATACATAATGCCAGTCTGACCTTATAGACATTTGCACAAAATACCGGTGTTCTTGGCTGAACAGTGTTGTTGGCATGAACGAAAGTAGGTGGTCTTGACTTATTAAAAGAGAGGATTATAATCTGTGGTCGCAGGACCACGGCTCCATCCATCCATTACTGTTCTTAGTTGCATTTTTATTTATCTAGTATCTCGGTAGCCATTTAATCTGACTCCTTGCTCTTTTGTTAAGATCGATTCCCCTCTTGGCCGCAGGCAGCCTGGGCCCTGGTACTCCGCTGTCTCTCTGTCTTCGTGTCTGGGGGTAAGACTTGTACTTCCTGGACTTGGTTTTTCCTCATTAAAATGGGATGGTAAAAGCTCCCCTCTAGGTTGCTTTAGTAAACTGTCAGGTTTTTTGTTGCTTCCTGGGAATTGCAAAAATGATTATAAATTTTTTTTTTCAAGACAAAGTTGAAAAATACTAAAGTTTTTCTTTAACCCCATAAAATGTCAAATCCAAAAGTGAAACATAAACTACTTACTGAGATGTCTTGATTCTACCAAGTAGACCATTAACCATCTGGTTGATTGTTCTCACATATGGAAGTCTGAACACTGGGGATTTTTGTTTCTGCTTAGAATGTTGTTTATAAAATTCTTCTTGAAAATATATAACAGTTGCTACAAATGAAAGATAAATTTCTTCACTGACTCTAATGAAACTGACCCAACAATTATAATGAATATTTGCAAATAGTATTGATGTGAAATAATACATTTCTCCCATCAGAGAATTTCAGTGAAGAATCTGAGAGAACCAAAATTGTAAAAACATTTTATTGAGAAATAGATTTGAGCTTTTTTTTGAAAAAATATTTTATTTTTGAGTAATCTGTACACCAATATGGGGCTTGAGCTTATAACCCTGAAATTAAGAGTCACACGCTCCACTGACTTGAGCCAGCCAGGCACCCAAGAGCTTTTTATAGTATATGAACCTGTCCTCCTATATGACATGTAGGTTTTATTGAATTTTTGGGTGTCCTTTTCCCCATATTCCCATCCCCTCACCTCTGCAGCTTGAGCCTATTGGCCAGTGCACCCCCCACCCCCACCCCCCCACCATACATGCTAGCCTTCTCTGGGTATACCTTTCATTGGTTGGAAGAGTTCTCCTAAACTTCCTGCCTCAGGCCAGTGAGTTGGGAGGGGAAGTGAGTCATGGTAGAATCTCAGTAAGAACAAAAGATTCAGTAGGTGTCTATTTGCAAAGAGATGCCTTTATCTTTAAATTATGAAGAATGAATTTCCCCAGGAACCAGTCTGTCTCTTTCTCCTTGCTAAATATGTGTTGTTTACGTCACTAAAGGACATTTAGGGATAGTGAAAAAAACCTATCAAGTGTAGCACGTTGTATTGATGGTCACTGATCTGCTGCCCTCCCCCTCATACTGCCTTAGAAAAGTGGCCTTGGTCTCTTTAGAGACTTGGACTGTAGCATGAAACATCTGATTGTATTTTTGCTCTTTGCTTTATGATAAAGGAGTCTTCTCTTGCTATTGAGATGGAAAACAAATTGAGGGCTCAATCTGATCAGGAGAGAATGTCTGTGATAAGTCACCTGTGCCCTCTTTGCTTTTCTTTTTCCAAAAAGGAGTTTTTTTTCTTTCTAAAATATTTATTTATTATCATGTAAACAACATAGAAAATGTTCAACTTTCTGGATTGTTAGCAGAACATTTTTTTTTGTCCTTGATGGAATGTATTAAATAAGCAAACACCCCCAACAAGCAAAACAGATGCTACAATGTAAAAATATTAAAAAAAAGACAACCCTCTCACATGCATAAATGAAAGATTGCACATAAAGAACTCACATCTTTTCAAGCTTCAGTAGTAAATATTCTGCTGCTGTGTGTTAAATACTGCATGGTTTGCCCAAGCTGAGATGAAACCACATCATGAATCAATAAGCATTTTGCATTTTCTTTCATTATCTCCTCAAAGTCATGCCTACTGCACCTCTAAACATTTCATTAAATCCAATGATACAGCAAACACTCCCAAAATAAACTTAGATTGTATTGCAGTTTCACTTAACAGTATATAAAATGCTGTGTTGTGACGGGTATCAACTATCCATTAGATACTGAATCAAAAAGGAGTTTTTAAAGCAGTGTTGAAGCTTAAGGATTATTACCATTATATTTAGCAGCAGTCATAAACTCAGAAGCTTTCAAGGACTTCTCTTCAATCTGTCTCCAATAGACAGTGGCAATAGTGTTGCTAATAATAGCTACAGCTAGTGAGTGCTCCCCGCCCAACACTGCTGAGTGTTTTACTTGCATAATTTATTGCACTCTGTTTTGAAGCAGTCTCCGCCTGCAGAATACTTGCAAGTATGGTAGGAGACCTTTTCTAACGGAGCCATTTGAAAGTAGGACATCACCATGAGGCCGTATCACACACTAATACTTTGTGTGTTTCTTCTGAGCAAGGGCATTTTCTTACACAACTACAGGCCTCCAACTCAAGAAATCAACACTGAAACATGCCCGTGGAACTCACAGACCCCTGCCAAGTTTTATCAGTTTCCCAGTAAAGACCTGTATAAAAAAGGATCCAGTTCAGCATGATGGATTTTGTTATCTTACAACTGGTTTGTCTGTGTGCAATAGTTTCCCAGTCTTTTACTTCATGATCTTAGTACTTTTGAGGTTATAGAGTATTTTGTAAACTGTTCCTCAGTTTACATTGGTGCTTTTTCCTGGTTAGATTTAGACCCTGTATCTTTGACAGGGATAGCACAGAAGACACGTGTCCTTGCTCTCGACGTCCAGTCAGGTGGGATATGATACCAGTTTGTCTCCTTGCTGGGAGTGTTCACGTTAATCACTTGCAGAAGGTGCCAGGCTGTGTAATTATAAAATTTCTCTCTTTCCTTCCTCTGAGATTGCATAGATAGCCTCTTCCTCATGAAACTTTCTGTTTATTCACTTATTTATACTAGGTTGATTAGCGGCTTCCTTTTGTTTTGTTGTTTGTTTGTTTGTTTGTTTGTTCAGATCGAGAGCGCATGAGCAGGGAAGGGGCGGAGGGAGAGAATCCCATGCAGGCTCTGTGCTGTCAGTCAGTCCAGAGCCCCGACAAACTGTGAGCTCATGACCTGTGCCAAAATTAAGAGTCCCCTTCCCCCCACCCCCTCGGCGCCCCTGGGGCTTCCGGTTTTTTTCAGTTGTTGATAACCTGTTACTGTCATTCATTTTTAGGTCAAATTCTTGCAGATTATGGAGGAGGATACTTAGAAACAAACCGACCAAGAATGATCCTTAGGTGTGGTCATTACTTGGTGTCCCTGCTGTCAGGCCTCTGGGAGGAAACAGAGGGAGGGTGTGGGCAGGTGTGGAGAGAGAGGGAGGGAGAACATACAGATTTTACATCTG
The DNA here is from genome assembly GCF_006229205.1 of Suricata suricatta. Taxonomy (NCBI): domain Eukaryota; kingdom Metazoa; phylum Chordata; class Mammalia; order Carnivora; family Herpestidae; genus Suricata; species Suricata suricatta. Next base: position 135,979,807 of record NC_043707.1, read on the forward strand.
TATTTCTGTACTTCAGTGTGTGTGTATCCATGCGTTCATACTAGCTCCTCCAAATCTAATCCAATACCCCAGGGGTCCTGCTAGCTTTTTCCTTATGTATAATTCTTATCTTTAACAATGAGAAGCCTTATTTCAGGACTCTTCATGTCTTTACTTTCAGTTTGCTATCACTGACTCTGCTCTCTCCCTCACATGGGTGAGTTTTGACCTCAGCTGTACCTTCAGTAGACTTAGCATTTGGTATTTGTTGGCGTGACCACAAGGAATCAGATTTGTAACATTTTCTTTTTAGAGTCTGTGGGATAATGCTCAGTCTGTGCTTGATTGTTTAATTCCCATAAAAGTTTGATGAGGTTGACATTGCCTTTATTTTACAAATGAGAAAATTGTTACGCTATTAAGTATCTGCCTAAGGCATACAGTTAGTAAACAGGAAACGCCAAACCTATTTGACTCCAAAGCCTGTGCTCTGAACATTGATGATTTCATCATAGATTGATTCGTATACAACCTAATTTTCTTCTGGCCTTATTGAAAAATAACTTTAAGCTTTTCTAATGAAGAAAAATATGTGTGCTTGCTAGAGAATAACTTGACAAATGAAAAGTTAGAGAAGCAAACTAGAATAATACATAATTCTGTAATCCATGTTTGTAGTATACATCGACGTGCATGTTCATAGGTGTATACATGTATTAAGATTATAAATAAAATACTGTTTATATACAATATACATATAATCATGTATTCGTTATTATTATGAACATAGCGCCATGCCATTCAACATTTGTAGTGCGCACTCGTCTGCCATCATGTGGATGTCTCATACTTTACCTGTTCCCGTGTTATTTCAGTTAATTTGGATTTCAGACATTTTAGAATCTAGTTCGGTCTTAGTTCGGTTGTGTTTTCTATTCATCACAGCTCAGGGCCTTTTTATAGCTTTTGAGGACAAGAAGCTGGAGTCGGGTATAAATATTTTCTTGTTCACGTTTCCTCTGTTCTCATAGTTGAGCCCTCAGAGCACTCGTGCCACGTGGGAAAGAGTGTTGAGCACAGCTGAGAGTACGTGTGGATTTGGAGCCCAGCCCCACCGGGGCACAGGATTCAGTAAAATAGGACGGAAAATCAGATTTGATGATTTCAGAAACCCCTTTGCCAATAAACATCTAGAATGTTGAATAAAATATAACAGAATGTTCAGGGCGCCTGAGTGGCTCAGTCGTTGAGTGTCAGACTTCAGCTCAGCTCATGATGTTGTGGCAGGTGGGGTCAAGCCCCACGCCAGGCTCTTTGCCAACAGCTCAGAGTCTGGAGGCTGCTTTGGATTCTCTCTCTCACTGTCTGTCTGTCTCTGTCCTCCCCCACTCGCGCACGTGTGTGCTCTCTCTCTCTCAAACAAACGTTAACAAATTTTTTTAAATAAATAAAATATAGCAGAACTTTTATATGCAGAGTTGCACTTGTAGGAATTGGGAGAAACTGAAAAGTAAAGCAGTGAGCGGATTGTTCAGCAGCCCACGCTGAGGGGAGCTGGGGTCAGTTGATGTCTCCTTAACAAAGGGTCTTGTCTTTGACACCCACCAGGTATAGGAGTTGGTCTTCTTCGCAGGGGGTTGGGGAGTTGGCCCTGAGAGCCCTCTACCACGTTAGGGCCATCGAGGTCTGTTCTTCAGTGAGAGGATGAACGAGGTGACATATCTGGAACTAGTGGGAAGTGATAGGGAGGCCTGTCTGAGACGGACTCAGCACGGAGGGGAGAAGGAGGGACAGAGGGAGAACTTTCCTTGCAGTTCCTAACTGTGGGCGCGAATGTACATTCTTGAAACATAGGGGAAAGTAAAAACCAGTCTTGGGGTGCCTGGAGGGCCAACTTCGGCTCAGGTCATGATCTCGTGGTTCGTGGGTTCGAGCCCCACACTGGGCCCTGTGCTGACAGCTCTGAGTCTGGAGCTGCTTCGGATTCTGTGTCTCCCTCTGTTTCGGCCCCTCCCCCACTCGACTCTGTGCACACGTGCACGATCTCTTCTCTCTCTCTCCCTCTCCCTCTCTCTCTCTCTCTCTCTCTCTCTCTCTCTCTCTCTCTCTCTCTCTCAATAATAAACATTACAAAAAGTGGTCTTGAGGGACATCTGGGTGGCTCAGTCCTTTGAGTATCTGGCTCTTGACTTCATCTCAGGTCATGATCCTGGAGTCACGGGATCAAGTCCCGCATCGGGCTCTGTGCTGAGTGTGGAGCCTGCTTGGGATGTTCTCTCCCTTCCCCGCTTGCACTCTCTCTCTTTCTCAAATAAAATGTAAAAATAAATAAAAATAAAAGTGGTCTTGGGCCATTGAGCCTCCTAGGACACCTGAGAGAAGTATATGAAATTTTTTTCATCCAAGAACTTGTAGGATATCTACAGATAAAATACCTTTAAATGCCCAAGACACTGTTAAAAATTAAAAAATGTTGAGTGAAATTATGTGCCATCAATTTGAGTTAGATAAAACAGATAGAGCTATCAGAGAGAGACTATATAACAAACATAAACAAAACAGAACCTGTATTTCCCTCTCACATAAGCACAGTTGGAGCAGAAGCAGTCATGGGCTGGTGTGGGGCCCTACAACCATCAGGGACCTAGCTGTGACTTCAGCTTCTGCCTCGTGCTCAAGGTGCTGATGGAATGGTGGCCATGCCATCCAGATTTCAGGCTGGAGGGAGAGGAAGTGGGTGACAAATGCACGCCTTCTTCCTTATTTAAAGCCAATTTCATTATTTGTACAGGGCACTTCCTTTTCTTCTCACTAGACCAAAACGAAAAAAAATTAGACTCTGGCTCTACAGGTGAATTCCACCAGTGTCACCAGGAACAGAGAGAGATGGTGTTGGCTCCAAGTCGTGTTACAAAGCTTGTAAAATCTTCAAACCAAAACCAGACTCAGGAGCCAAATTTACAGATCAGTTCTACTTATGAACATGCATGTAAAATGCTAAAATAAAACATTAGATATTGGAATCTGGCAAAGCAGTAAAGATCCCAGTTGGGTTTATAGAACACAAGACAGTGTTCATAATAATGGATCGTTAATACAGCATACCGCTTTAACATGATGAAGAAGAAATAGACATTCATCTTGATGTTGAAAAAACATTTGACAAAAGTCAGCCACTAGTCAGCATTGAGGAAGGGGACTCTGACCAAACTAACGGTAGAATGAAGCTTCCTTGTTGTGACGGGTGACTTAGCCAAAAACGTAGAACAAGCACTATACTTAGAGGCAGAGTGTTGGGAGCACCCCTCTGAAATCAAACAGTAAAAGGCGTCAGTCCTGTGTCTGTTAAGACGTGAAAATGTGTGAGAATTGGAAATGAAGAAATGAACCTTTATTCATCTGGCGTGATTATTTTTGCCACCGAGAGTCCGAGAAGGCACGTAAGCTGGCGAGACGAGCCGCCCGCGCTGGGTGCGTCTCTGCGCCCTCCGGGCGGCCGCGGGGTGACACTCGCACGCACTGTTTCTAAACACTCCCTTCTCTTGACGCGAAGTTAGTGCTAATTAAAAGCCAAATGGAACGTCTTTTTTTCCACAAGTGTTTTTCTCCAGGGGTGCCTGAATGTTAAGTTTTCATTGCGGTTTTTGCCTACAGCTTGTGGTTAGTAAATAAAACATTTTCGTATTTTTGGTGAGTCAAAACTCTTTAAAATAAAACCCAAGAAACTTCCATGTTATAACTCTTACTTTACATGTGATGAACATCGTAAATTTTCCGCTCATTAAAAACTATTGCATGAACAAAGTGGGTTTTCAGTCACTTCTTATGTAATAAACCTTTTTAATTTTAGAAAGAGTTCATTAATATGGTATATTCATTTCACCCACTCAGCTCCCGTTTAACCTATTCATGAATGTTGGTCGCTAGGGACTAGTTGGAGGGGAGAGGGAAGTCTGAGATCTGGAGACAACGTACACGTGGCTGGATCACAGGACTTCTGGGAGGACCTCGTAGGAGGCCAAGGAAGGGGCGCCGGGGCAGCCCGTGGGGGCGGTGTGCGCGCGTCCCCGCAGGTGGCCCGACGGCAGGGTAGGGAGATGAGGCCAGAAGGAGGTTTAGGCAGACGTCAAGTGGTTAAGACAGCCGCACGGTAAACAAGGTGCAGGTTTCGGGGGTTTGGGAGTGCTGAGTCGATTTCAGGGTGTCGTCCTTGGCAGACAGGGCTTACTCAGCGGCAGCAGGGCCCGTTTCTAGAATTGCAGCGCATGGCAAAGCAGCACATCGGCTGACTTAGTTACCAGACCCCTCGTTGTCAGGCTCCTCGATTTTCTCTGAGGATGAAGAGAACCGATCTCATGCTCTGAGGTTGGATTGAACTCAAGGCTGGGTGTGGGGTGATTCAGGCTGGGAGTTAGAGCATGTGGAAGCAGGTGGCCCCGCAGGTCACTCGTCACTGATGTGCCCAGTCTCCAGGTGCCACGAGGGCTCATAGTTGAAGACTCACACGAGGAGTTTTTGTAGCTATTTCTCACTTCCCAGTATGTTCTCTGTGTCACTCAGCAGGCCTGATGTCAGTACATGGAACTCATAATCTTTCACCCAGTTTGCTACTTGCTAATCTTTTGTAATACTTGCTTTATTATTTTATTCATAAGGATATTACTTTATGATTTATTTATCTTTTTAACGTTATTACAGATTTGTCTTATTATTTTTGGTTTTGCTGTGTTATTCTCTGTATTAACTATCTTTGCCTCATTGTTATTTCCCTTCCCTGAGTTATTTAGCGTCCGGCTTCTTTCCCCTGAAATATTTCAATGTCCATTTCTCAGGAACAAGGGCGTTATCGTACACGACCATGGTGTGGTTAGCACAATCAGGAAAGGTGACATTGATACAGTGCCACCTAATATAATATTGTCCGCATTTAAATTTTGCTAGTTTTTCTAATATTGACCCCCATAGTAATTTCCCCCGTGATCATGCGTTGGCATTTCTTCGTTTTTTCTCTTCAATATTCCTTGCCTCTCTTTGTTTTCATAAGGTGATACTTAGCCTTGTTTTGTTTTGTTTTGTCATAGCATTCACATATTTGAGGAGTTAGAAGCTGGTTTTGTTGAATTCTTCAGTTCAGGTTTGTTTGATGTTTCCTCATGATTAGATTTTGGTTTGTAATTTGCCAGGCAGTTACTCTAGAAGTGGTAGTTTGCCTTTCTCAGTGTGTCAGATGTGGTGTTTTGTTGTTGTTGGTTTTGAGGTTTAGGATAAGAGATTGGGGTGGTTCCAATAAAGATGATTTTGATACCGTCCTTGCCCCCAAAGAGCCTAACATGTGCTAAGAGAGATGAGGCCCAGAACAAGCAGCAAGAGGGGAGGGAGGTTTGCTGACGTTCCCAGCTGCTCCCAGTAAGATTGTGGGCGAGTGGGTGAATCCTCCCCGCGACGGAGGGGAGGGGAGGAGAGTGAGCCCTGGCAGCCCTGCCCCTGGGGGGGATGGGAACGAGGGGCCACGCCGGTGGCGTGAAGAAGACAGAGGGAAGTGAGTGACGGCAGGGACAGCGAAGAGGTTGTCAAAATAGGCCGAGGCCACTCCTGGGGTCTGGTGCTCGGAGGAGAGGTCATAGGGTTTTGAGAACGTGCCCGCAGCGTTGCGCCATGTGTTTGGTGGGACCAGAATTAGAGTTTACGTTCCTTGACTTGGGATCACAGTAACCGTTTTTATGCTGTGTTTCATAGAATTTTCCTGTGGTTTTCAGAAGAACGGTGAATTTATTAAATTATTATTTTATCTTGATTCCTCCAAATAAGCATTTTCCATGTGATTTGGTAGTTTTTAAAAAAAAATACTTTTGAAGGAAATGCTTTGGTGGTCATATTCATGCTCTTTGACTTCTGGGTTCTAATTCAATTGCTTTTGTTTCAGAGCCTTTTGCTTTAGACGGTTTCCTCTTTTTTTTTTTTTTTAATGTTTTTGTTCATTTTTGAGAGACACAGAGAGACAGCGTGAGCAGGGGAGGGTCAGAGAGAGAAGGAGTCCCAGGATCTGAAGGCAGGCTCCAGGCTCTGAGCTAGCTGTCAGCAAGAGCCCGACGCGGGGCTCGAACCCATGAACTGTGAGATCATGACCTGAACCAAAGTCAGACACTTAATCGACTGAGCCACCCAGGCGCCCCTAGACTGTTTCTAGTTATACAGTTCTTTTTTTAATTTTAATTTTCTTAAAAACATTGTTTTAAAGAGAGTGTGTGTGAGCCGGGGAGGGGGTAGAAGCAGAGAGAGAGAGAGAGAGAGGGAGAGAGAGGGAGAGAGAGAATCTTCAGCAGGGTCCATACTCAGCACAAGGCCCAGCCCTGGATTATGACCTTAGCCAAAACCACGAGTCAGTTGCTCGGCCAGCCGCGCGCCCAGCCACCCTACTAGTTACACACTTTGGGGGACATGTTGTTTTACACACCGATAGGGAAAGTGGTCTTCCCGCCTGTAGGTAACTTGCTTCAGGGGCTTGGTCAAAAGTAAAACTTATTTTGAGTGTTTTTGGCATTTCTTGTGTAAATTACATTTTCAGCATGGTGAGAGTTTTTTATTTAATGACAGTCTCAGAGTATAGTTTAGTTAATAGCAAAAACAGGGGTACTAGGGAAATGGAATGGGTCCTGCCTTTATTATAGGAAACTTGAGGCCGCTGAGTACTCTCTCAGGCAGGTTTTAATTTCTTCACACCCTCTTCTATTTGTGGGAAACCCAACTGGCACTGCTCTTCCCTACTCTCTCTGGTCCTTCATAGGTTCTTGGGAGTTTCATGGTCTTATTTTTCTTTTTTTATTATAACTAAGTAATCATACGCAGAATCCTCTCTTAGTCTGCACATGGGCACTGAACTTGCATATACATCCAGAACCACAATATCTTACATGACTGACAGCCTAGTTTGCCTTTTTGTTGGTGGTGAAGGTTGTGGGCAGAGGGCATAAAATGTGTTTTTAAAGATTTTAACAGAAAATGTCTTGGCTGGTACTGTGGACAACACGGATATGTTACTCCGTATGACTAAGGCAGTGTGGCCTTGTCGATGGAGCTTTAGAAGTCTTTTCTGATTAAATTCTAAATAAAGTTAGCTTCATGGGCAGTGCTATAAACCATTGCTTAGAATTTTGAATCAGGAGACCTCAAATGAGAAGTTTCGATGCTTGAGTCTTTGTGGCAAGGTGTTCTTTGACCCCTTGATTTGAATTTCCTGCCTTTCTTAGTGTTAGAAGTACATTCTTCAAGCTAGACGTGCCTGACTGAGTTCGTATCTCTTCAGGAAATGCTTTTCTTTATTATTTAGGCAATTTTAGAGCTTCTTATTCAAAGGAGATTAAGCTCTTTGCATAAACTACAGCGCTCCTTAGGTCCTCTCTCGCTGTACTAGCTGTACGGTGCCCGTAGCCCTGACAACACCCAGAACTCCACAGCGGAGCCAGGATTGTTTGGCCTTTTCCCAAATGTTTACAAAGTTTTCCAAACAGGATTGGTGGGGTTGTTTCCCTTAAGAAGCTACTGCTATGTTTAGAAAGGTGCTGCAGCTTCTGTTAACTAATTGTATATATGACCAAAAGATGTAGCTGCGTCTTTTGATTTCATTCCTTCTTGAAGAACTTGCTGTTTAAAACCACAATCAAAAAAAGAAAAAACCAGACGGCAACACTTGCCGTCGCCTGGTCAGAGCAGGCGGCCGTCGGTGCCTCGGGCCGGCCCTGGCCGCAGTCCCTGGGGTTGGCCGTCTGGGATCCCCTTCCCGAGGCCCCACTTCCCTGCACACTAGCTTGGAGTGCGGAGCAGCGAGGCTGTTGGCTGCGCTTTATTTACGGAAACAGCAGGGTTGAGATTGATTGCGTTGAGAGACAGTGTATGGATGAGGGAGGGTCACAGCACATGCTCAGTCCTGTCAGTGTGAGGGGGAAGTTTCTGCGTTCTGCGCGCAGGCTTAGGTCATAGCACAAGCTCAGTGAAAGCTCTGCGAGGTCTCTCGGGCTGCATGTGCCTCCATTTTGAGTTGGTAGAGTAGGAAAGGGCAGAGTTTGCACCGTAAGTAGAGGTTCGGGGAGACAGCCAGAGTCACCAGAGCCTCTTAGTCATGGACGATCCGTTCAGCCCCTGCAGGTAGGCTCCCGTCGCCTGGCCGCACCGAGACGCTGCTGGGCTTGCCGCGCTCTCGCACTTCTGGAGCCGTCTCTGAACCATTGCATCGCTCACAGTGTGTGCTCCCCAGAGCCGGCAGTCCCCCTCACCCCCCACCCCCACCCCGGCCCCCTGGCCACCGAGGTGGGGTCGCCAGGCGCCAGATCAGGGCTGAGCATGGGGTCCGCCCGGAGATGCGCCAGGCAGGTGGAGAGCGTGCGGGTCCTGCCGGTCCTGCGCTTGGCCCCTTCCCCTGCCCTCCTCCTCTGGGGGCAGTTTTAATCGAGTCCTGCGTGGACGCCCGGCGCCCAGTGTGCCTGCCTTCAGGCACCTGCAGGGCAGCCCCGCAGGCTGCTCCGGCTGCTCCGTCGCGGAACCGTGGGCAGGGACGCCTGGGCCCCGTGGCAGCTCTGTTTGGATGTTTTAGGGAGGGTGGTAGGTGGGCAGCTATTGGTTGCTTTGAAGGTGGGTGGAACTTGTTTTGATTGAGAGCCTGTTTGCCAGAGCAAATTATACTTCCTGGGATCTGGTTCTGAAGTCTGAAAATGAAGTAGTGTATACGTTTTGAGGTACGCGGGAAACAGTTGTGGATTATGGTTGCAATGTTAACACCTTAAAATGAAAATTTTTTAAAGACACATTTTCGGTTGCTTCAAAAGGAGAGAATCCATTCTTTTCAGAGCTTATGGAAAATGTCTTGGAAATTATAAAAAATTGTATGCAGTGACATTTGTGAGAGTTAAGGTTCCAGGTATTTTGTTTTATTTATTTATTTATTTATTTATCTATCTATTTTGGTCTCAGCAGAAGGTGGCATTTGTGGTGTATAGGTATGATGGCGGGTGACTTGGGAGTTCTGTAGGAGACGAGTAGAGAGGAGGTGAGAGGAGAAGGTGGAGGCACTGACCAGGCCAGTTTCTGTGCCCCCCGCTTGACAGGCCCGACACTGGTCTTTTCTGGGGGCGCAGTTAGGCTTTCTGTGTGTCCTGCTCGCAGCCAGGCCTCGGACAGAGGGCTCGCACCCTGGTGGGCCCAGGCAGCCAGTCATGACTCTCAGATTTGGGAAAGTTGAGTTCTTACCGCGTAGATACAGTAAGCGAAGTTCCTGAATTGGGTTAGCGGTACTGCCTCGGCCCCTGATGGAAGTTGGGAAAACTGTGGAGGTGACGCTGACGCTGCGTGCGTTGGTGAGGACGCCTGCGGCAGGGAAGCACGTGCAGCCAGAAGGTGCTCTGGGTCGGTAGGGGGTCTGGGGGACACTGAGGCCCAGGGAGGGACTCTGAGTCAGGCACCTCGTGCGGCGTGCGGACGCGGAACTGCGCGTCACTCAGCTCGTGTCGGGAGGCCCCTGATTTGGGTAGAAAGTTGCGGGGAAGGCTAGGCTGAATTCCAGCCCCTGACAGTATTACTGAGTGTGATCTGGCTTCCCGCAGGTTCAGTTTGGGGATTGTGGCTAAGGGGATGAATTAGTTATATGGGGATAATTTGGGTTAGTGCATTTATTACTGTTTTTAATCTTTTTTCCCCCCCTGTTGGTAGGAGGCCCGTCTTCCCAATTATCACATTTATTTGAGCATTGCATCTGGGAGTTTGGGGCAGGTTTTCCCCACATCACAGAGTGTTGCTTCTGGAACTTGCCTTATGTCACTCCGTTTAGAATACCCTTCCTATCTGCTTCTCCCTTGTAAGTCTGAAATCACCTGTCTCTGGACAAGGGGACCTGGGCCCTGAGGCACTTAGCACCCAAGACTTGTTTCAGAAACTCCTCATTTGAGTCAGGAGAATACTCGTCCAGAAAATAGTTGTAGATCTTCAACGTTTCTTATGTTTAGCAAACAAAGTGTGAATAGGAAGCAATGCTCACGACTTGACTCCGGTCAGCTTCCTCCGCCGGCGGCCGGCCCCGGGCAGATGTGCACTTGTGAGCTGTGGGTAGCGCCTAGTGAGATGCAGGACTTGTAGCTCCCCCCGCTGTTCAGGGTCGGACTTTTGGGTGTCAGGTCAGCTCAGTAAGTCACGAGAGCTGTTCTGTGTGTCGTCTGCGTTCGTTCTGTGTTTTCCTGTCTTGGGAAAATATTTTTGGAATGTTATTTGTTGACCAGCCATCTCCTGCTTTGGGGCTTCTGTGCTTATGGGGGGGTGGGGGGTGGGGGGGTGGAGCCAAAGGAGCAGCACACAGGGAAGGCCCTTCTCTTGTTTGGTGCTGTCGCCCAGGGTCAACAAAGCTTGGGCTTTGGAAAGATTTTCATTTCATTTTGGCCTCTCGCTTTCCTCCTGTTTTACTTCAGAGTAGCAGGAAATGTTGGTGAATATGGACATTTGTTTCCAACAGAGCATAAAAGTAAAAGCTCACCAAAATATTATCCTGTTCTTAGGTTTTCTTGTCATTATATTCAAATCTTGAATTAGAATCCAAGGTTGAGGCTTAAATTCACAGTGTTCCTCTTAAAAACATTTTTTTTAAACATGTTTGCTTATTTTTGAGAGAGAGAGACAGGCAGAGTACAAACGGGGAAGGGTCAGAGAGAGAGGGAGACACAGAATCTGAAGACAGGCTCCAGGCTCTGAGCTGTCAGCACAGGGCCAACGCGGGGCTCGAACCCACAAACTGTGAGATCATGACCTGAGCCGAAGTTGGACGCTTAACCAACTGAGCCCCCCAGGCGTCCCAGAGCACTTCCTAGGTTCTTGTCCAGCATGTCAGCCATGGACTGCAAGACTCTGGTCCACCTGAGACCTGCTGTTCACCGTGTCTGTGATTCTCCATTTGTTCATTGTTCCCAATCCCTTTTCCTTCTGAATTCATTTTTCATTTTCCACTTTACTTTTTGGTCATTACTGAACCGAGCTGTCTTTCTGCCAGAGAGGCATTTATTCTAAAGCTATAAAAAAAAAAAAGTCAGCCAGAATGAGAGAGAAAATAGAAAATACAGGCTTGGAGGGAGATGAAATAATGAAATTCACGAATTTGTGTGCATTCAGAGTCTTCCCCACAAACTGATGATCATCTGTATTGTGTGGTTTGTAACAGGGGAGAATACAGGTTCCCGAACATTCCTTTAAAAGCAGATCTGAAGGGGCACCTGAGTGGCTCAGTTGGTTGGGCGTCCGGCCTCAGCTCAGGTCATGATCTCGCGGTTTGTGGGTTCGAGCCCCGCGTCGGGCTCTGTGCTGACAGCCAGCTCAGAGCCTGGAGCCTGTTTCAGATTCCTTGTCTCCGTCTCTCTCTGATCCTCCCATGCTTGCACTATCTCTGTCTCTCAAAAATAAATAAAAAGCATTAAAAAATTAAAAAAAAAG
>NC_043707.1:135991345-136064845 GCF_006229205.1 Suricata suricatta
CCCCCCCCCCCCCCCCCCCCCCCCGCACTCACCCCGCCACAGTGAAGAGGCGTAAGGCACCGGTCATGTCTTTCATAGTATTTCCCAGAGACGTCCTAGTGGGAACACGTAGAGGTGCTCACATGTGCATGAAGACATACTTATAGTCCAGTGTCCCCTCCTTTTCTGGGGGTGCTGCGTTTATGTTTTTATACAGTTTGATTTTCGTGTACAGAAAGCCAGCAGCATTTTTGGTTAGGAGATCAGCTTAATCTTCAAATATTGCAGCTTTATAAATTATTTCATTTGCAGTGGGATTTAAGAAATAAGTCTGTTTTCTCAAGTATCATTTATGTGCATATAGCTTTGTGTTGGGCTGTGATGACCACTTTGAAATGAGATCCTTTTTCATGTTTAAAAAAAATTTTTTTTACCATTTTTTCCATGATACATACTTTGTACAGAGGCCACATTTATTGTATCTTATTGTCAGCATGGAAATTCTTATACCTCAGCCAATGCCTAAATTCTTAGTTCTGGACTCTGACTTCTATTTAGGGGGGACTCTCTGGAAAGGAGAGCCTCTTCTGTGGCCTGGAATCCTCTGATTAGCTCACTGTGGCCCCTCGGAAGAGCACCTTATCTCCTCAGGCCTTGGTTCCTTCTGTTAAGCTAGAAGATTAGATGACATGGCCTCTAAGAACTGTTTCATCAGAGAAAATGTAAAGTATTCTGATTTGGGATTTTGATGGGTGTCTGTGTAGACCTTCGCATTTGTGTATGCAAATTGGAAGAGTAACTTTCAATTGTTGATGGATATTCGTTCTCTCTCTTTCTCTCTCGCTGTTTTTCTGATAATTCAGTATTCATTCAAAGTATTCTTCCTGCTGGCTAGCCTTCGGTCACACGTGATTACACCAAAGTGCTTAGTTGCTGTCTATGACTAAACAATAGTTGAGTTCAAATATTGGAGTCATTTATTCATTTAGGATATACTCAGCGAGTGCCAGTGGGCCCTGGGATGTCATGGTTGAGCTGAAAACAGACTTGGCTCCTTACCTGGGTGGAGCTTTCAGTCTAAGCGAAGGACATTTCAGGAAATAACCACACAAAATGAATATAAAACCGCACCTTTGACGAGGGCTGAGGACAAGCAGGTGGTGCTTCGGGGACTCCTGGTAGAGAACGCACTCCTGTTGTCACCTGTTGGCGGTGGCCAGCGTGCAGCAGGACGGTGCTGCTCCTCTCCGTAGATCATCTTTCATTTTTGTAGCAACCTTGCAAACTAGTCATTATGAACTTTGTCTCACAGAAGAGGAAACAGACTCAGAGAGGTTGAATTGTGTCCTTAAGATCACATTTAAGCTCATAAAACTTTGGTACTGAAGTTTTAATCCAGGTTCATTTGACTCTGAAGTCTGTGCTTATCCCCTGGGCCTAAGCCGCCAGGCTCAGGTGTATGTGACATCTCCTCCCTCCTAGTCGTGGGGCGCTGCAGTCGTGGGGCGCTGCAGTCGTGGGGCACCACGGTTGTAGAGCATCTCATTGGGTGTACAAAGCACAGCGATTTTACTCAGATTTGGGGAGTTTCTTCTCTTAAAACAAATGGTGATATGTTCTGGAATAGCATACAAAATGTACATGGGTTTTTATGATACTGTGTCAGACTTAAAAGATATTTCAGACTTGCTAAAGATTGCTTTGGAAAGGAGTGTTCATGCCGGAGAAATCTGAGACAGCCTGCATGCTATTCTGGTTTTCCTTCTTATCAGCCTCATTTCACTCCTGCCCACAACCATTCTTACAAAAAAGTGATTCTGAGAGATTGCCTTTCGATTTTCCTAAAATTTGGTGTATTTCGTTCTGGACCTACAGTCTGTTTCTGTGATCAGTTTCTGAATGAGCTAGTAAGTAGAGTTTCTAGAGTCTTCTTTGTGTTGATTTCATGTCTGTCTTCCTGCTCAACTGAATGCTTTATGGAAAAGATAAGAATTACTTCTTCTCTGAGCCTGGTGACCTGAAGGAAAGGTGCCAGGAAGGTTGCATCGTGACCTCATTCACACGTAGCATCAGCCGCAGGGGAGGGTCTGACTGGAGAGTTAGAGTCTCGGGCATTGGGGAGTGGGCTGCAGGCCACGCTGCTGTTAGTGCTGGGCTCGGGTGGGGACCAGGCCCGGTTTATGATGGAACTCATGCCAGCTCCCCGTAAAAGGCCTCTTTTGTACCAGCTCATGTCTTCTCCCCTGGACCCCGGGCCCTTGTCCCTCTTCCTGTCCTGTGGACTCAAGTCCTCGTTGTGAGCAGTGACCACAGTCATGTAGAGATCTCTGGGTGTCCTGAGTGAAGGTTCCTCCCCAGGCCCTCCTCTTCCCCCGCCGCATCTGGCCAGCCGGCTTTCTCCCTGCCTTTGCTTAGATGCTTCTCCCTTTTTGATATTCTGTTACAGGCTTCCTGCTCCTTTCTGTCCATTCCCTGTTTACTTCTTAGACTAAAACGTTTCCATGGTAACAGGTTACTTTTCAAAGGGAACATCTTGTCATTTTATTTAATCCACTGCAGCTGAAGAGGACTGAAATATTAAGTTGTAGTTGCCATGGATACTGCTTTGTTACATGGATTTCTTTTGTATCAGATTTCATATACAGTGAATTTCGTTCTTTGTTTTTTTTTTAATAATCAAGGAATAAACAATACAGTTATTGTTGTAATTTGGCTTCTGGGACTATATTTTCATAGTCCAAAGCAAGCAAAGATTTATAGAAGAATGGGGACTGAGCCTCAACTATTTTGAAAAACGTATAGTATTTACATTAGCCTCACAGAGAAATGCCTTCTTGCTGGTGAGGATGGTGATAAATTTTCTTCTCTCCTCTCTCTCTCTCTCTCTCTCTCTCTCTCTCTCTCTCTCTCTCTCTCTCTCTCTCTCTCTTTCTCTTTGTACTATGATTCAGTTAGGGGTGTCTCACAAAGGATGAGCTCACACCGGAACTCTTAGTAAATACAGAGAAGAAAGAATTTCGTGACTGGAGTTGATTCCTTGAATCTCCTTTCTTATTGACTGTGACATTCAGTTGCTTGTTCAGTTGTCTGCGGCACGTCGTGGGGTCTGTGAGTCATTAGGCAGGCGTGCTTCCGGCCAGCCTGTCAGTAACGCGCCATCCAGCCAGCCACTTCTCTTGCCTTTTATAAACTTTTAATTTTTTAGTTCGATAGGGAGATGCTAGATATTACACAGACTGCTCCCATGTACCGTTCACGCACTTCCCCCAGTGTCCAGAACTGCAGCACCGCATCTCAGCCCGGACAGGACAGCAGGGCGCTGTGTGTGTGTCAGTGGGCTCTGTGCAACCACTGCCCCTCTGGGGTCTGTGCCTTACCTCGGACCTTCCGTTCCTTCGCCCGCCCCTCCCCCACCCCTAGCACCTGGCAACCACTGATCTGTCCTCATCTCTCTAATTTTGTTGTTTTGACAGTGTTATGTAACTTGGCCTTATAATAGGTTTTCTCTTTTAAACATGATTTTCAAACTAAACAGAAACTCTTTTTGATAATTCTTTCTTGCTTCGGGGCTTGAGATGCAGATACAGGAAGGGTGGGGGATAGGGCTTCTCGTGCTGGTTCTACGTGAAGTTGTGTGAGTTAGGCTGGTGATTTAATCTTCCTGCCCTAAGGGAGCTCTGACTTTGGAGTCAACTAAACTTGGGTTTGAATCTTGGTTTTCCACTTGTTAGTTGTGTAATCTTGGGCATTTCATAACTCTCAGCTTTCAGTTTCCTTCTCTGGACAGATAATAACAACAGCACCTTCCTTACAGGGTCATCCTTAAGATTAGAAAAGAAAATACATAGAATTTGCTTAGCTTAGAATGCTTGATATGTGGTAAATGTTCACTGTATATGTTTCTTCATTAATATTACAATTAGTGCTGTTATTTTTACCTGTAAAGTGGAGATGCTGCCTTGTGGGGTTGCCGTGAGAGTGACTGAGTAAACAGCACGCAGGAGGTGATGACCAGCGCTGTTCTGTTGCTGACGTTCGTCGCATAGCTGCAGGGCATCTGAATTTAAGACGTGAAGGAGAAAACCCTGGGGCAGAGATGAGGGCGCACAGTGTCCTCCTGGGACATGACTTCCACCTTTGGTGTCTCCTTCCGTGTGCCGTGTTCTTATCTGACCTTGCTGGGATTCACACCATCCTCGGTCTGGATTCTCCTTCCTTACGTGATAACCGTCCTGTTTGTGCCCAGCCCTGCTGTGTTAATTAAGCAACACTGCACATCAGACAGAAACCTCTTCAGTAGCTGTGTTATTTCAGACATAATATAGAACAAGATCTGAATTTCTGTGGCTGTCACTATTCATGCTTTCATTAATATCAAAACATGGATTTAATGAATGAATACATAGAAATGAGTCTGTAGGGCACCTAGATCCGAAAACACTCAGGTGGTAGCTGTCTTTGGTATTAATTGAAGAGTAAATCTGGCATTGAATATTTTCCGTTTAACTTGTGCTTGAGATCACAAAAATCATGCCTGGGTAGGAAAATCCATTGAAAGGCCAAGACAAACTAATGGATTTGTAACATAAAAGAGTCCAAAAAAAGGATCATAGATACGGTTTTAGATTCACATTGTGTAAAAACCTTTAAGGAATGATTACTTGTTAGGTTTTGGGGTAGTATAAAAATAATGTCCATAATTATCAGGAAGACTATTAAAATATCCTTCTCTTTTCCAATGATATCTTTGTGAGGCTAGATATTCTTTTTTTTTTTTGAATGATTTTTTAAATTTATTTTTTAATGTTTTATTTATTTTTGATACAGAGAGTGACAGAGCATGAGAGGGGTAGGGGCAGAGAGAGAAGGAGACACAGAATCTGAAGCAGCTCCAGGCTCTGAGCTAGCTGTCAGCACAGAGCCTGACGCGGGGCTCGAACCCACGAACGTGAGATCTGACCTGAGCCGAAGCTGGAGGCTTAACCGACTGAGCCCCCCAGGTGCCCCTGTGAGGCTAGATATTCTTGATACACTTTAACTAAGATAACATATTACAGCAGACTGAATGTGAGAGCAGATACAAGGGTCCAGTGGTCTCCTATTAAGTCCTGTATTAGATTTGCAAAAAATTTAAAACAGTACCTCTGTTTTCCCTAAGTTTTTGTTTGTTTGTTTAAATTCAGTTATTTTCTGGGGTGCCTGTATTGTTCAGTCAATTAAGCATCTGACTTCGCCTGGGGTCATGATCTCACAGTTCACAAGTTCAAGCCCCACATCAGGCTCTGTGCTGACAGCTCAGAACCTGGAGCCTGCTTCGGATTCTATGTCAACCTCCTTCCCTCCCTCCCTCTCTCTCTCTCCCCCTTCCCCTCTTTCTCTGCCCCTCCCCCACTTGCACTCTGTTTCTCCCTCTCTCAAAAAT
The DNA here is from genome assembly GCF_006229205.1 of Suricata suricatta. Taxonomy (NCBI): domain Eukaryota; kingdom Metazoa; phylum Chordata; class Mammalia; order Carnivora; family Herpestidae; genus Suricata; species Suricata suricatta. The sequence continues at coordinate 135,996,747 of NC_043707.1, forward strand.
AAATAAACATTAAAAAAAAATTTAAGCCAATTATTTTTCATAGAAATAAGTTATGCATATTAATATGTAATACGCTTATTGGTATATACAATTTTTTTTTGAAATTTCTCAGAAATATAACTTCCTTGGAATGCTAAGTAATTTAAAGATCGTAAAACGTTTCTAAGATCAAAAGTTTGGGAATTATTGTGTTAATAAAGAAAAGGAAATATGTACTGGCCAACATATGCTTATTAAGAGTGCTTTTCACAAGCTGTCGATACTGCATTTAAATAATAATTCCTAGTGATTTTTGTCGAGTTTTACAACTTAGTAGTCTAGAAATATTCGTGCCACCAGCAAACTTTAAATTTGTCTTGAATGCATTATACTGCCAGGCAGGTAATGTATTGGATTTGGGGGACTCAGAGAGGAGTGCCAGTTCTTCCGTTGTAGACGCTTGCAGTCCCATAGAGAGTGGGGGGGGCGTACAGATGAGTCAGAGCGGAGTCTCGTCCTCTGACAGGGCAGTTTGCAGGCAGTGCTCCACGGAGGGAGCACTCAGGAAGACGGGAGCAGCAGTGAGGCAGCAGGAGAAGAACGTGTCCTTTAACGTAGAGCTGGGATGCTGTCAGAAGCGGGGGTGATGATTGGGCAGCGGATCGTGGATAGGGCCGGGCGCCGGCCGGTTCCCAGGAAGCCTGCTCTGGTTGTTCATCTACGGTTCATGCACTGACAGGTTTTCTGTCAGACGTGTCCAGTTCTCTCTCCTGGGGCATGTTACTTTCTGCCTCTTTGTAGCTTGGGCCTAAAGAACATTTCTACCATTTATTCTGTATTCAGGAAGTCCTGCAAACAGTAGGCTAATGCCGTTGTTTGCTGACCTTGGAGCCTAATCCTCCTCAAAAGTAACTTTGGTGTATCTCTTGCTATATGAAACCCTAATGTTTAAAAGTTGCACATGATTGGGGCATCTGTGTGGCTCAGTTGATTAAGTGTGTGACTTCGGCTCAGTTTGTGGGCTCGAGCCCCACTTCGGGCTCTGTGCTGAAAGCTCAGAGCCTGGAGCTGCTTCAGATTCTGTGTCTCCCTCTCTCTCTGTCCCCCCCCCCCTCAAAAATAAACATTTAAAAAATTAAATAAGAAAAGTTGCATATGGTTAAGAAACAATTTTGTTGTAAAAATGGATTTTTAATATTCAAAGGTTCTTTGTTTTATTTTGGGCTTTTAAAACTACTGACCTTGTTAGTACCCTTCATTTATAGAAACAAAAATGAGAGAAACAATTTCCAATTGAGGCTCTTAAGATCCTCAGTACATTTGTTTTTTTCTCACTTGTATAATTATTAGTATTAATAATTATCAACCTATTTTGTACAAATCAGTGGGATACAAGTAGTTATAGTCAATAAGGCATTTGAAGTGTTTGTTTTATTATTGTGGCACATTTTTTAGCTAATTTTGATAATACTGGCTGATGAAGATATTAAAACCCACACAGAAATAAAAAAAGAAAAATATTAAAAGCAAGCCAGGAATGTTTGTCCTGGAATCACCCAGGACCCGGCGGTCCGTGTGTAGCGGTGATGAGGAGTGCTTTCGTAGGCACCCGCTTGAGAACCTTGGCCTAGCCTGGACCTTCTAGAAGAACCTGGAGGTTGAGCCATGGGCACAAGTTACTGGATGGGCTGTGGCCAAAATCTTCTCAGATGGTACATTTGGCTCGACCTGCGTGTAGGCAGGCGAGCGTTAGGAAAGTATTTAGAAAGAGAGGAGAGAGCTTTGGGGCAGCTAGTTTTGCTCGGAGCTGGTTCTGAGACAGAAAGAGACAGCCTGGAAGGGAGAGGGTTGGTGATCCTGACTGCTTGGTTTTCTTCAAGTACTCATGATTAAAATAGCCTCCTGGCCTGTTTGATTCCTCTGATACCTCCTAAAACAGAGTGTCATTCCTACCTGAACCTGCTAGAATAGTCCACCTTTTGGCTTGTTTTTCAACACGCCGTTCTCCTGGTGGGGAAAGAAAGATGCCTGTAGATCAAAGCCGGCACTTAATGCCTTTCTCCCCCCACGTCCTACCTCTGCAGCCCCCCCCCCCCCCCCCCCCCCCCCCCCCCCCCCCCCCCCCCCCCCCCCCCCCCCCCCCCCCCCCCCGCGCCCATGTCCTCTATTTTGCCCTGCTGCAGGGTCACTTCAAAGCGAAGTTAACCACGCGCTGTGGAAATTAACCACGCGCTGTCATCTCCTTGTGAGGCCTGCCTGGTGGCGGTCACTTCCCCGGCGCCTCTGTGCCCTGTTCCTCCAGGAGAGACTGTGCTTATACATGCAGCGACTGGACCTGTCGTGGCTGTTTGGCATGGACGCCACTGCCCCGGGCAGTTGGAGTGGGAGCCTCTGAGAACTGGGCCATGTGTCTCCTTTCCTTGTTCAGCCTTCTCCCTTCCTTTGTCGTATCTTTTGCCCGCTTTTCCAAAATAAGACTCTGAGAAAAATTGTTGGGTCAAAAGAAGAGAGTATTAGACCTGAAGGAAATAATCGTTTTCCACAATTCATTTTAACAACTTCACATGTGATGACGGGGGCGCCAGCTCTGCGGAGGACAGACCTGAGACCCATGGCTCTCTGGGCCTTCGCTGTTTGTGACACTCACGACACAGCGAGGTCCACCAATCGCTGTTGGCGGCCCTCACTGTGGCCCCACTGCAAATGCCAGGGTGGCTGTACGACACAGCACACTTGTCCCCGGGCACAGAAGGGGCGTCCTGAGGTAGCCCACAGTCCCTTGTGACCCAGAGCTGAGAGGAACCAGGAGCTGGGAACAGAGGCCCGGGAGGGCACGTCCGTCCCCGTGTCCCAGCGGGTACCCTGTGCGAGGCCGGGACAAATGGCAGTCAGTGAGCACCGGTGAAGGAGTGAAAGGGGAAGACAGTCCACACTTTGCGGAGGTTGTGGGGTGAAATGGGTTGATTAGGAAAGACCTCGCAGAAATAGTGGCTTCTAAAAGGAACCTGGATGCTTAGACTTGAGAGCGAGGGAGAGTGAGCAGGTGTGGTGAGAATGACGTAGACGGAAACCAGGCGAGTCTTCCACCCCTTAGACCTGCTGGGCTCATTCCCTCACATCGTTTTCATCTCTGCTTGTTTTGCTTTATTAACGAGGCCTTTCCTGACTGTCCTGTATGAAGAACTGGGGAAGTATTTCATCATTCACTATCTGCGTAATTCTCTGCCCCTAACTATCATCTGCTGTATTGTTTCTTTGTTTTATACCCAAATGAGCATAGAATTCCAGTTAGGCAGGGACACTCTGTTTATTGTTCATTGCTTTATCCACAACATCGAGGCCAGTTCTGAGCATAGAATAGGTACTTAATAAAAATTGCTGAATGGATGAGTGATCCAGTGTGTGTGCTAGAAACTGTAGCTGTCTTGCTTCTCTTTAAAAAGTTTTTTAAAATGTTTGTTCATTTTTTGAGAGGCAGAATGTGAGTGGGGGAGGGGCAGGGAGGGAGGGAGAAACAGAATCCGAAGCAGGCTCCAGGCTCCGAGCTGTCAGTCCAGAGCCTGACTTGGGGCTCAAACCCACAAACTGTGAGATCATGACCTGAGCTGAAGTCGGACACTTAACCAACTGAGCCCCCCAGGGCCCTTATCTTGTTTATCTCTTAATAAGGTTTACGGTAGGGCACGAGAAATGTCTTGAAAGGAAGAGACCGTAGCAAAGTGCCCCCTCTGAGGTGTGAGGGAGCAGCAGTGCAGGTGGTAGTCAGGAGGGGACTGCAGTGAGGGGCTCTCTAGAGGCAGGAGGTTTAGGGGTGCGTATGGGGGGTGGGGGCATGTACACGGGGCGGCGCCAGAAGTAGCGGGAACTCCGTTCTTCCTGTGTTATCCCTCATTTATTTCACGTGAATAATTTTCCTTAAAAAAATGTGTGAATGTTTATGCCACAACTATATGGTGCTAACCTAATCTGCTCTTTCCACGACAGGAGACTGAACAGCACCCAGGGAGAAATCCGTGTTGGTCCTAGCCATCAGGTAAAGCCAATTTTAGTAGCTTCTCTAGTGGGGTTTTACTCTTATTTCTTACTATTCGGCTAGCCCTTTACCTGTTGAGCAGCAACGTAGAACTGTTACACTTTAGGGAATGTTACACATGCAGAGAGTTTTTTCTGATCATCGCATACTTTTTAAAAATTGTGTAAGGTACATATTACATAAAATGAACCATTCTCAAAATTTTTAAGTGTACAGTTCAGTGGTGTTAAGTGCATTCATATTGCTGTGCAGACATCACCGCCATACCATCGACCCCCAGAACTTTCTCATCTTCCCAAACTGAGCCTCTGTACACTTAAAACTAACTCCCCAGCTCCTCCCCGAGCCCCTGGCAAGCCCCGGCCTGCTTTCTGTCTCCAGGAATTGACTCCCCTACGTCTCTCATATCCAGGGAATTGCACAGGACTTGTCCTGTCTGGCTGCTTCCTTTTTTTTTTAATTTTTAAAATTTTTTTTTTTTTTTTGAGAGAAAGACACAGGGTGAGTAGGGGAGGGGCAGAGAGAGAGGGAGACACAGAATCAGAAGCAGGCTCCAGGCTCTGAGCTGTCAGCACAGAGCTCAACGCAGGGCTTGAACTCATAAACTGCAAGATCATGACCTGAGCTGAAGTCCGATGCTCAACCGACTGAGCCCCCCAGATGCCCCGTTTGTCTGGCTTCTTTTATGTAACATAAAACTTTCAGGGTTTCCCCTCGTTGTAGCATAAACCAGAATTTAATTTCTTTTGAAGGCTGAATAGTTTTATATACCACATTTTGTTTATACATTCGTTTATTGATGGACGTTTGGTCCCTACACACTTTCACTTTAACTTTCTAAAACCCTGTGTCCTTCACAAGAGTCCAGCGGGTTAGGCTCTTTGTTAGCTTGTGGTGTCCCGACCTGTGGCCTCTCCTGTTTTGTTTAGGTTCTAAGACTCCAGTGTCGTGTTTGCCATCTCTCTTATTTTACCTCCTCTTCCCACCTGCCACCCCCCCGCCCCCTCCGCACCCCCACCTCAATCTTTGCATCAGTTAGGACACCTTGACAGGCAGGCCCAGAAAACTCTGACTGAACATGCTGTTTATGGCTCACATGCCATCACATCCTGTCCAGATTGGACCAGGGCCCTGCGCGGCTTCCATGTGGTTTTCTTGGTGCCCCCCCTGCCCCCACTGTCTAGGTGCCTTCTTTCTTAGGTGGTAGCTCAATATTATTGATTCTTTTTTTTTTTTAACGTTTATTTATTTTTGAGAGAGAGCGAGCGATAGTATGGAAGCACAAGCAGAGTTGGGGGGTGGGTGCAGAGAGCAAAAGGGAGACAGAGAATCCAAAGCAGGCTCTGTGCTGAAAGCAGAGAGCTCAGTGCAGGGCTTGAACTCCCGGACCACAGCACCAGGACCCGAGCCAAAGTTGGAGGCTTAACTGACTGAGCCACCCAGGCACCCCTGAATTTTACTGATTCCAAGATGTACTTCTTTCCTTCACATTTGGTTGCCTTTGACGTCAAGCTTTATTGAACATTTTATAGTGGGATTATGGTTTAATTTGGCAGTATTTTTTCTAAAAGCACTAAAATAACGGTGGGTCTCACAGGGAATGAAATACAGTAGATGTTGAGAGGTAGAAAGGGATCACCCTTCTCTTCCCCTTAGGAGCAAGAAGCCCTCTTGTAGAAGGTCTCCAATAGTCCCCACACCTCACTGCCATGGGCTGGGTCCCATTTTTAAACCGAGAGGAAAATGGACTTAGCCCGATCGGCATGACTGTCATTGCAGTTGGAGTGGATGCTGGGAGTGCGCCGTTCGGCCGCCATACGCTACAGAAGTGTCCTTTGTACGGACGTGGAGGTTTCAGTGTCTCTTGACTTGTTCATTTTTCTGTCTGGATTTTGAGCATTTCTTGTATGCCATTCGTATTTTTAAGAACCTATTTTAAACCTGTAATGAGAAAGGAATTATAAAGTGACGGAATATTAAAGCCAAAACACAGAAACCATCAGGGGCGTCTAACTTCTCGTGGACACTGGGCATCCTAGAAGTAGGATTATACCTGAGACGGGCCCCAAAAAAAGCTTCAAGTGGACCTTCTCCTTAATGCCCGCCCTGTTCACGTGTGCCCTGTTCCGGGGGTGGCCTGTGAGGGGCCTGACTGCCGCTTCTCACCTGGGCTTTCTGTGCCGTCGGGCCTCGGAGTCCAGTGCAGTCGGGACCCGCTCCCCACCTGGTGCCACACGGCTGCACGGCCCCCTCTCCCTCTGGCCACTGTGGTTTTCCGCCCATCTTCTCCTTCCTCGTGTGTCTCCGGTGTCTTGAGTTCTTTGTATGGAAGTTTTATTTTACTGATTGTTTTGCCTTGCCATAACAGAAAAAGAGGTTTTTAAGTAAAAGATACTTAAGTTCCTGCTTCGATTTTTGTATACTTAGACTCACTATGCTGAGATTATGGTATACTCTCACTTATTGCGTATCAGATATTAGATATATGTATTAGGCTTTGTTTTTTTTTTTTCAAAAAGACATTTTTTGGAACACCCAATATAAAAGGACATTTTTTGGTAATCTGTAGTATTTTCCTTATTAAAATTTGAATCTTTTAATTAAGTATGACATTAACATATGTAAAAGTCAAGAAAGAATTAGTACAGTAAGTCCCCTGATCGTTATTACTCAGTTTTCACACCTACCAAGTTATGATCAGACTTTGTTTCATTTATTCTCTCCTTCACACTCCTTCAACCATTATTTTGAAATGATTCACAAATTTATCATTTTGCTTGTAAATATCCCAAAAGGTAAGAGCCCTTTCAAAAAACAAAATCATAGTATATAACCCCTAATAAAAATTAGCAATTTCTTAAGTGCCCACCATGGTCAGATTTCCTTGTCTTTTTTTACAGTTCAAATGGGAATGTGAATAAGAGCCTTGCTTTGCAGTTGGCTGATAGGTTTCTTAAATCTCTTTTAATTCACCTGTTCTTATTTTCCCCTTCTCTCAGTGGATGTATTAAAGAAGGCGAGTGTTTTGTCCAGTAGGGTGGTGTCCACAGTCTGGATTCGGCTGGTTCCATCTTTATGTGTCATTAGACTTGTCCTCTTGTCCTTGGCATAGCTTGAAAATGAGTAGTTAAATCTAGAAGTTTAATCTCCTGCACATTTGGTCGCGCCTGGTGTGGGGGGCGCGAGGTCTGTCTGTGAAGAGGGGCGCGTGTCCTTGTAAGGCTGGTTTGCTGCCCTGACTTGTTCCTTGGCCTGCCCTTCGGAATGGCAGGGTTCTGACCTATCACTCCTTCATTTGGTAGGTGAGCAACTGACGCTTTCCCCTTCCCAGCTATTTGATTACCTGAACCACAGAGGAAAGGCAAGATGAACGTTCAGTTCCTTCCTTCTGTTTACCAGTTTCCAAAAATACTAAGTTGTTTCCCCAGCAAGATGTCTTCCAGTGTTCACCAGTGGATTTTAAATTGTTATCTGCTAACCAGCTGTCCTTATTCTTTTTTTTTTTTTTAATGTTTATTTGAGAGAGAGAGAGAGAGAAAGGGGCCAGGAAGTGGAGGGGGGAGACACAGGATCTGAAGCAGGCTCTGCACTGATAGCAGCAAGCCCGGTGTGGGGCTCTAGCTCACAAACCTTGAGATCACGGCCTAAGCCAAAGTCAGACCCTGAACCCCCTGAGCCACCCAGGCACCCCCCATTGTCCCCATTCTTCCTGATGATTAAATTGTCCATCGGGAGCAGGTAGGAGCCATTTCCTGCTACCTTCTGTGTCCTTTTGACTGGACAGAACAGAACCCATTGGTCTTTGCACGGTTCTTTTAACTGGTGTGGCATGATTTTAATGTCTCATACTGTATAGTCCCTACTCTAGATCTAGAACTAAACTTTTCTTATAGGAGCCCTTACTGTTTTAGTGGGAAGTGACGGTTTTTGACTGGGTACTGGTTGTTCATTGGTACCGAGTTGATTGGTTGCTTGTTTCTAGGCCTTTTCAGGGAACAGATTAGGAAATATGCCCTTTTTTCATATATATGTATGTGTGTGTATATATATGTACATATGTGTGTGTGTGTGTATATATATATATATATATTTAAAGATATATTGTAGATTTTTTCTGATAATACTAATAATTTCAATTCAAATTTTTATCTGAGTTTTATATTTAATCCTATTTTTTTTCATTTGTATCTTTTCCCCATGTCTCAAATCCCATTTTCAAATGACACTAACCTAATTATTCATTTGCTTCAATTCCATAATACACATATAATAGCACAGGATAATAATGTTCACACCGCCACAAACAATATGGTAATTGAAAATGGCTTACTGTTAATTTTTTTTTTTTTTTTTTGGTCTTAGAATATATCCTACTAGGGGTGTGTAGGCAATGAATATGTGTTTTAAAGTTAGTTGAAATAATTTCTAGAGAGGAACTAACTTAATATGTAGTTGGTATAGAAGTTTGCTCCTTCCTGCCCCTTCACAGGCAGCCCACTCCTCCTGAAGCTGCTGCTCGTCGTGATTTCTGTCACCACCATTTAGTCCAACTGTGTTTTTACTGTTCCCTCCAATTTTCTGTCTTTCTTAACGTTGACCATGACTCGTGTAGTTATTGGCTGTCGTGAGAATAGTGTTGACAGGATTGCGCGGTTACATTCTCAGCAGATGTCCTTAGGTGAGGTTTTGTTACTTGTATCCGTCCCTTTGTAAACGTGTTACATGGGAAATGGGCGTGTTTTCCCTTCCTTTATCAGGGAACTGTTCTCTCCTGCGGGTTTGTCTTTTTAAATATCTTTTATTCACACGTGTCCGTTTCTGTTTTAGTCTTTGGATCATACTGACACTGGTTTATTTTGACACTGTTTGCTTCTCCTTAGGCAGAGATTAAGCTGTCCATTGTGAGATCTTCTGTGGTGAAATGATCCTGACACGTGCTACAGGCTGTTTCAGTGACTCACGGTTTTCCTGTTATTTCCGTCCTGCCTCAAGACAGAGGCTCAGTGAGCTACGGCATCTGTTCCCACGGCCTGCCTGTTGAGGTGGTTCTTTAAATGTGCCTTGACTCTGACTTTTCCGTCCCTGTCTTACAGGCCAAACTTCCCGATTTGCAACCATTCCCGTCTCCAGATGGTGACACTGTGACCCAACATGAGGAACTGGTCTGGATGCCTGGAGTTAATGACTGTGACCTTCTTATGTACTTGAGGGCAGCAAGGTAATAGGAACCCTCCCTCTCCTCCCTTCTGAATTAGGCCATAAGAATTGATTTTTCCTACCAGGGAAAATGTTTGCCATGGTGAAGTCACTTTTGTTTCTTAATGTTTGCCCCACCTCGGATTTTAGAAGTCTTCAGAAAGGAAGTGCTGTGAGCTATACATGCAGTTATCAGCACCTCGAAATACAGCTGAGTAATGAGATCATTCAGCCCGTCTTCAAATCCCGCTGCAGATTTCTCTGTTTTAGGCTGTTCATTGATGCCTGATGTAAACTTGGTGTTTTTGTGGCTTACCTTCATGAGACCTTACTGACCTACAAATGCGTAAAACGTAAAAGATAAGTTTCACTCTGTCCCCGCGCGTCGTCGTGGGGGCCGAGAGCGCTCTTGCGTGTGCGGCGGTTTCGGGGCCCCCGCGGCCTCAGCAGGGTGTGAGCCAGGCCCCAGACAGGCCAGCGACCGTGCAGACACGAGGCCGCCTCAGTGCGCTCAGCGGCCACTAAGAATTCTTTTCACACCCCCCCCCCAACTTGTAACTCGCCTGAAGTTAGTAGATGTATAGCATGAAAGGAAATAAGCAAATTAAGAGGATTTAATTTTTTTTCCAAAACAGTTTTCGTTCGAAAATATTATAATCTTTATTTGAAAAGATTGTACTCTAGCCAACTGTTTTTTTTTTAATGTTTATTTATTTTGAGCAAGAGAGAAACATCGAGGGAGAGAATCCCAAACAGGCTCCACAGTCAGTGCAGATCCCGACATGGGACTCCGTCTCATGAACCAGGAGATCATGACCTGAGCCGAAGTCAAGAGTCCGATGCTTAGCCAGCTGAGCCCCCCATGCGCCCCTCTCGCCAACTGTTGTGGCGAATAGCTTTCGATCATTCATGCTCTAAACTAAAATCTGAGCACTGGCAACGTGTGGGAAGAAATGACACATTTGGACTGGAGTAAATGCAGCATTTCCCTTTCTGTGTGAGTGAAGGGTGCAGAGGTGCTTTGAAAACTTGTTTGGTGGGAGCCTGGGCGGCTCAGTAGGTTATCTGACTCTTCGTTTTGGCTCAGGTCTTGATCCCAGAGTCATGGGGTCAGGCCTTGCATCGGGTTTTGCACTGAAAGCAGAGCCTGCTTACAATTCTCTCTTTCTCTCTACCTCACTGGCACACTCTCTCTCTCCGGCTTGTACTCTGTCTCACACACAAAAACATAAAAATAATTTTTTTTTTAACAAGAGCAGAAACAAGACTGAGAACTCTGGCTTATCATGCATGTAGTAATGGAATTTGGTCTGCGCTGAAAATGTACTCTGACAACTGAGGATTAAAATTTCTATGCTGCTGTTTTCCCTTCCTGTCCTCCAAGGAGCATGGCTGCGTTCGCAGGAATGTGTGACGGGGGCTCCACGGAGGATGGCTGTGTCGCAGCATCTCGGGACGACACTACCCTCAATGCACTGAACACAGTGAGTCCTGTGACGTTGCCCTGGGGGGGGGGGAGTTGGGGGGGGGGGTGGCCGCCACGCAAGCTGGAGGAGCCTAGCATCTTAGGAGCAAGGGCGACAGTGTAGCGCAGGGATTGAAAGATGGGTTGTGGTCTCAGCCATGGGCCCCACGACCTTGGTCCGGTAATGTCGTGCCTCCAGGTTCATTTCCTCTTCGGTGTCTGTACCCCAGGATTGTGTTGAGCCTCAAATGAGAGCCCAGTGCTGGTGGTTGATCTTCCCCGCGATCCCACCAAGCCGGCTACTGTGCACAGATGACCTTATTTAATCCTCAGTCTCCCTCTGAAGTAGGATTTATTATTATCACCATCGTAGGTGTGAGGAAATAGTTTTGGGGCGACTCAGACACAAGCCAGGGCCACACGCTCAAGATGTCAATCCAGAGACCGTATCTTTTGCCTCCTTCTCTGTCTCTTTGACCATGAATTTGAAAGTACATGGAGGGAATAGGGAAGGAGCCAGACTTCCTGGAATGAGTATGTTTTTTTATAGATACGGCTTTGGAGCCCTGTAAATATTTCACATGATTATACAACAGAATTGAGTTTTAAAAATAATAATCCTTAAAGAAATCTAAAGTAAAATGTAACAAGTGAGCCGAAGGGTACGGAGTTGGTTTCGGGGCCTGCTTCAAGATTACCCCTCACCCCACCCTGCGGCGCGCACGCAGCTCAGAAGAGCGGAAGTGGCCTGCTGGGCACGGATGGTCGCTGACGCCGGTTTACCCCTGTGACATTCGGGCACAGCCGGTAGGGCTGTGCAGGGAGATTAATGTGCTTCAGGTTTCTTGAAATAATTCTTCTCTGTGTGGTAACTAATGTGAAGTCATCAAATCTGTTGAAGTAATAATGAATTTTCATGCATTTCTGCTCTATTAATAACACTAGCATGTTCACAGAGGATACTGAGCTCACAGGCTGAGCAACCCTGCTGATCAATCAACTAAATGTAATTGAAGCACCTTTTTTGTTTTCTGTTTTTCTTGAGAGGTCACTATATTTGGAAGGGACGTTTGAGATCATCTGTTCCCTTCTCTAAATAGATAAGAATCCAAGGCTCAGAAAAGCCAGATGGTTGTTGAATGCCAACAATCCAAAGAGTTCAGAAGGGAGGTTAGAAAATAACCCAGATTCCTAACTTAGCGAGCTTTCTGCTCTACAGCTCGCTTCCAGAGAAACACGTAGCCCTGGCTGATGGTTCTTGCTGGGCTGGTTGTGTTTCCTGAGATTACACGGTGCTGGTCTGTCCCATGTTAGAGGTGAGGTGATCTTGCTGGCTTGGGCCCTGTGACAGGTGACAGAGCAGTTGCATGTGCCTATTTCTTGTCTTTTCTCGCCTCTTTCACACTTAGAGTTTCGCTTTTATAAAGCAAGCGTCTTTACTCTGAATAATCATGATAGAACTAAAAGGGGCTTTTGAGCTTATTTTGTGGATGAGGAAAGGGAGACTCAGATTAGAGCCGCTGCAGACAGTGGCTGTGGTAGGTGTTGTGTTGTGAGTGTCCGTGAATTCAAAATACCCACGAGTGTGCATTTGTTCAGAGTAACTCTTTGATATGAGCTTGGTTTCTGTTGAGTTTTTTTTTTTAATGTTTATTTATTTTGAGAGAGAGAATGTGAGCAGAGAGAGAGGGGGAGAGAATCTTAAGCAGGCTCTGCACTGTCAGCACAGAGCCAGACATGGAGCTCAAACTCACGAACCATGAGATCATGACCCTGAGCCAAAATCAAGAGTCCGGACACTTAACCGACAGAGCCACCCAGGTGTCCCTCTTGGAGTCTTCTGCATAAAAGCTTTATGAAAAAAATTCCCCTTTCATAACTGTGCTGCTCAGTTGAATTTTTAAATAGTGAAGATGTTGCCATATTTAATAAAATGTCTATTTTTGGCACTTTACTGAACTGATTGGATTTGTTCTTTTATCCAACCCCTCTAAGGGTTCTGTATAGATTCTACTTCTATACAGAAATAATCTGGGCTCTTTTTGCCCATGGTCCTTTGTAGCAGGCTCCTTCTGAAGTTTTCCTCAGCATTGCCGCAGGGCTTTTGGTTTTAGGAGTTTTTATTTCTGTGAAGTTGCCTTCCCATCATTTGAAATTTTCCTGTCTAGGTGCGTCCAGGATGGCTCAGGTGTCTGGGGTTATGCAATCCAAGTGCCTTTCGCCACCACAGGACTGAGTCGCTTGTTCATTTTGTGAGGAATAGAAAAGTTTAACGGCTGTTTTAATTTTTCCACTTAATTGTACTGGCTCACAGAGGTTTAGTTATGAGTACTTTCTTAATGAAAAGTGAAGTGAATTGAAAAATCTTATGAGGGGTTAATGTTTATTTCATCTTCCTTGGAATGATGGTGGTTTTGAGCTGTGTTAAGTAATAAATTTAAAAGATAAACACATTGTCATGTAAGAAGTACTTATTTTTTTCTTAGAGTATAGCATAGAGTCAAACAAGTTTAGGCCTTTATCAATTTAGAATAAACCTGCGTCTCTGTGCTATTTCTCAGGACAGTACAGAGATTTAACGTATATGAAATTATACAGCACAGCCGCAGTATAATGTGTTTAAAGTCTGAGTAGGACTATTTAAATACATTTAAATAAATAGTTTGATTTTTAAAACCACCACCACTAGTGGAGCTTTTTGAGCTGTTAATTCTTCATGTCAATTACATGGGCCCATTTTTAAATAAAAGCTCTTCTGCATTTCTCATTTTCACTCAGTTTTTTTCTTCATTATTCACAACAGACTTTTTAGTGTATAAGTCTTAAAACAACCTTCGAGAGTACAATTTATGTACAGCAGGCTGCTGTTTTTCAGATGTGTATGCTGACGAAACTACCGCAGCGATCTAGGCTTTGCCAACACCCCAGAGTTGCCTTGTGCGCTTTCATAAAATCCTCTGCTGCTTCCAGACTGAGACTCAGACAATCACCGATACGTTTTCTCTTCTCAAATCATAGACTGGCTTGCATTTTCTGCAAATGCAATGTTTTATCGATGGAATGATATCTTATGTTCTCTTTTGGGTCTGGCTTCTTTCCGTGTCATAATTTTTAGGTAGATTTCTCTTGTTGCATTAGCAATATTTTATTCCTTTTTATTGCTGAGTAGTATTCCAGTGTATGGAGAGTAACAGTGTTTTATCCATTCATCTGGTGATGGACATTTGTGTAGTTTCCAAGCCTTTGGCCAACATTATGAATAAAGGTGTTATGAACATTGTTATGCGAGGCTTTGTGTAGGTACGCATTTTCATTGCTCTTGGGTAGATGCCTAGGAGTGAAATGGCAGGATTGTACGTGTACGGGCAGCTTTTAAAGAAACTGTCAGGGGCTCCTGGGGGCTCAATTGGTTAAAAGTAGGACTCTTGGTTTCGGCTTAGATCTTGATCTCACAGTTTCGTGGGTTCGAGCCCCACTTTAGGCTGACACAGAGCCTGCTTGGGATTCCCTCTCTCCTTCTCTGTCTGCCTTTCCCCATCTCACGCTGTCTTCGTCTCTCTTAAAAATAAATAAATAAGCTTAAAAAAAAAAAACAACTGAAACCATCTAACACATTTCCAAGTGGCTGTACCACTTTACGTTCCCATCAGTAGGGTGTTAGAATTTCAATTTCATTTCTTCAGCATCCTCAGTAAGACTTCATGTTGTCAGTCTTTTTAATTTTAGCCGTTCTAATGAGTATGTAGTGATATCTCATAGAGATTGTTTGCTGTTTTTATTTAGATGGAGGACACAGATTTGACTGAGGCTAAAGATTCCTCAGCGTTTGACATTACTAACGATACCTATCTGTGCCGCACTCATTAAGACTTTAATTTGAATTTCCTCACTGTTCGTCATATCGAACATCTTTTCATGTCTTACTGCCCATTTGTATGTGGTCTTTTGTGGAGTATATTTTGCCCGCTTTAAAAATTGAATTGTTGTTAGTATAATTATTTAGTTCTACGGGCTCTTTTTATATTGCAGATACAAGTCCTTTGATATACCTGTTTGTGAATATTTCCTGCCATACCATGACTGTTTCTCTGTAATGGTGTCTTTCAAAGAGCAAAATGTTTAATTTTGCTGAAGTCCAGTGTACCATTTCCTTTTGTGAAAGCTTCTTTGATCACCCCATGATAACAAAGGTTGTTTCTGTGTTGTTTCTTGACGTTTTAGTTCTCACCTTGAAGTCTGTGATTCATTTCAAGTTAATTTTGTATGTAATGTGAGATACAGGTGAACGTGCACTCTTCCCCACATGGGGGCCAGTTGTCGGTGTGACATTTGTTGAAAACAGACTTTCCTCAATTCATTGTCTTAATACCTTAAGTGAACATCAACTGCTTATATATAAGTAGTTTTTCATTTTTTTCTGGATTCTCTATGGTTTCATTAATGGAGTATCTGTCTTTTCACCAGTACTTGAGTATTTTGAGTAATGTTGCTTTAGCAGAACTCAGATAGTGTAAGTCTTCCTACTTTGTGCATGTTTATAAAGATTGTTTTGACGATTTTAGGTTATTTGCATTTCCATATCAATTTGATTATTTCTGTATACGTTTTATTTATTTATTTGTATTTTATCATTTATTTATTTATGTTTTTTAGTGTTTATTTCTTTTTACGAGCAAGAGAAAGGGATGGAGGTTCTGAAGTGGGCCCTGCACTGACAGCAGAGAGCCCGATGTGGGGCTCGAACTCCTGAACCACAAGATCATGACTTGAGCCAAAACCAGATACCCAACCAACTGACGCACCCTGGCACCCCTATTTTTTTTTTATTTTACATGTTTATTTATTTTTGAGAGAGAATGAGTCTAGGAGGGGCAGAGAATGGGTGGACAGAGGATCTGAACCAGGCCTCACGCTGACCGCAGGAAGCCCAATGCAGGGTTCAAACTCACAAACTGCGAGGTCCTGATCTGAGCTGAAGTCGGACGCTTGACTGAATGAATTACACAAGCTCTCCTCCATTTACATTTCATTAGGTTTTGGTTTTTTTCATTTTTATTTATTTTGAGAGAGAGAGAGAGAGAGAGAGAGAGCGCGAGCGAGCGCGAGAGCGCTTAAGCAGGGGAGGAACCGAGAGAGAGAATCCCAAGTAGGCTCTGCACTGTCAGCACAGAGCCTGATGCAGGGCTCGATCTCAAAACTCGTGAGATCATGACCTGAGCTGAAACCAAGAGTCACACATGTAAACGATTGTCTGACTCTGAGCCATGCACCCCCTTGCATATACATTTTAGAACCAGCTTTCTGGTTTCTGTTTTTAAAAAGATTTGCTGGGATTTTCACTGTGATTGCCTTGAATCTATGGATCAGTTTAGAAGAGTTGACATCTTAAAAATATTGAATATTCCAATCCAGAACATGATAATATGTTTTTAAAGTTTTTAAAAAAAATTTGTATTTAAATAATCTCCACACCCAGTGTGGGGTTTGTACTCACGAGTCCGGGATCAAGAGTTGCATGTTCTTCCAGCTGAGCTGCTCAGCGCCTCCCATATCTTCATTTGTACGAGAAGTTTCATTCCTTTTTTTGAGTAAGATTTTGTAGTTTTCAGTGTACAGGTCTTATACACACTTTGTTAAGTTATCCCTAAGTAATTACTCTTTGTTGGGGCACCTGGGTGACTCAGCCAGTTGGGTGTCTGACTTTGGCTCAGCCCAGGTCATGATCTCGCAGTCCGTGGGTTTGAGCCTCGTGTCGGTTTCTGTGCTGACAGCTCAGAGCCTGGATCCTGCTTCAGATTCTGTGTCTCCATCTCTCTCTGTCCCTCTTTTACTCATGCTCTGTCTCACTCCATCTCTCAAAAATGAGTATTAACAAAAAATTTTTTAAAAAAAGAAAATTCTATTGTTAATAAGATTAGGTTTTTAATTCTAATTTCCTTATTTTTTTTCTGATTGATTGATTGGTTGGTTGATTGATCTCTTCACCCAGCGTGGGGCTCAAACTTATGACCCAGATGTCAAGGGTCCCATGCTTCTTCAGCTGAATCTGCCAGGTGCCCCTAATCCTGACTTCTAAATGTTCATTGATAGAATATAAATACAAATAAGTTTAGGGGTGCCTGGGTGGCTCAGTCCATTAAGCACCTAACTCTTGGTTTCAGCTCAGGTCATGGCACTTAGAGTTCGTGAGTTCAAGCCCCACATCTGGTTCTGTGCTGGCAATAGGGAGCCTGCTTGGGATTCATTCTCTCTCTCTCTCTCTCTCTCTCTCTCTCTCTCTCTCTCTCTCTCTCTCATTCTGCCCTGCTCCAACTCGTGCATGCTCATTCTCTCAAAATAAAGAAAAATAAATAAGCATTGGAAAAAATACAGTTTTAATGTGCTGACCTTGTATCTGTTCTTCCTGCTAATTTCTAGGGGCTTTCTGGTTGGTTTCTTATACACTCATGGCATCTGCAAGCAGACAGTTTGTCTCTTTCTTTCTGATTTATGTATTTTGGGTATTTCTCATGCTTTATTGCACTTGCTTGTACCTCTAGTACACGATTGCATAGAGATGAGAGTGGACATCTTTGCCTTATTTCTCATCTTAGGGAGAAAACATTCAGTCATTCACTAATAATAGTGCAGTGGGTGGTGGTGGTTTGATCAAAGTTGAAAATGTTCACCTTTGTATCTAAATTTGTGTTTTTAAATCATGAATGGGCCTTTAATCTTGTCAGATGCTTTTCTTATTTGTATCTAATAAAATGATCATATGGTTGTTACACTGTGTTTTGTTAATTTGGTGAATTTTATTGATTAATTTCTAATGTTTAAGTATGCATTCCTAGGATAAATTCTGCTTACTCATTACATTCTATTGGATTCCATATGCTAATATTTTGTTAAGAACTTTTACATCTGTGTTCCCAAGGGATCTTGAGCTGTAGTCTTCTTTCTTTGTAATATCTTTGTCTAGTTTTATTATCAGAGGAATACTGACTTAAAAATAATGAGTTGGAAAAATTTCCTCTAGCTCTCCTAGTTTGTAATGGATTGGGGTGTGTGTGTGCATGTGCGTGCATGTGTGTGTGTACTCATTGTTAAATATTTGATAGATTTCAGAGTGAAGCCCAGATGGGACTAAATTTTTTTGTATGAAAAGTTTAAAATTATAATAGGCATAGGCCTATTTACATTTTATATTTCTTCGTATGTCAGTTTTGGTAATTGGATCTGTGATTTTAAACTTTTTGTTTATGTCATCCAGGTTATTATTAAATCTGTTGGTAAAAATGTCAAATTATTATCTTTTTAAAGTTTATAGGATTTGTAATTTTGACTCTTCTTTCATTCCTAATATTGGTGACTTGTGTTCCCCCTAATCAGTGTAAATAGAGACTTATTATTATTTTAGATAGCTAACATTTGGTTTCATTGATGTTTCTCTGTTTTCTTTCTCCATAATCTCCGATCTTATTTTTATTATTTATTTTCTATTTATTTTGGATTAATTTGACCATTTCCCCCCAGCTTCCAAAAGTGGGATCTTAGGTAACTGATTTTATCACAAATTTTGATTTGCTGTTCTTTCATTACCATTTTTAAAATATCAAAAAATATTTTTTGTAATTTCTTTTACCCATCAATTGTTAGAATTGAATTGCTTAATTACCAGATACTTGAGATCTCTCTTATATGCACTTCTCCCCCCACTCCCCCATCCCCCCATCCCGTTTTTTGTTTTGGAATGGTAGTGATTTTTAATTTAGTTCTGTTGGGGTCAGAGAGTACCCAGTAAGATTTCAATTTTTTAAAAAAAAATTGTTTATGTTTATTTATTATTGAGACAGAGAGAAACAGAGCATGAGCAGGGGAGGGGCAGAGAGAGAGGGGGAGACAGAATCCAAAGCAGGCTCCAGACTCTGAGCTGTCAGCACAGAGCACAACGTGGGGCTCGAACCCATGAACCGTGACATATGACCTGAGCTGAAGTTGGACGCCCAACCGACTGAGCCAACCAGGCACCCCAGATTTCAATTTTTTAAGCTCTATTGAGATTTGTTTCTTGACTCAGCTTGTGGTTTATCTTAATGAATGTTATGTTCCATGTACACTTGTAACAAATTTATAATCAGCAGTTATTGAGTGCACTATTATACAATTGTTGGTTTCTTTAAAGTGGTGGTTATTATTACTTAGATGTTCTGTGTTTTACTGATTTTTTTTTCCCTCTCGTTGTATTGTCTGAGAGAGTTGTATCCAAGGCTCCAGCTGTGGTTGTGGACTTGAGTATTTCCCCTTTTGGTTTTGTCAGCTTTGCTTCAGATATTTGGAAGTTGTATCATTAGGCATGTGAACATTTATAATCTTTATCTTTCTCTGCATAGTAACCCTTTTACCTTTTGGCAGAATTCCCTTCTGCCTGGACAGTTTTATTCCTTGAAATATGGATGGTTTTTAGATGTTTGAATTAAGCTTTTTACATATTCAAGAGAGTATATATTTGTTGGCTTATTTATTGATGCGCACCCACATCTCCTACAACAAAGGCTTCCAATAGCTTCATAGTTTTTTATCTCCCATCTATAAATATCACTATTTGTTTACCATTGAGTATTAATCATCTTTGTTTCCTGAGCCATAGCTCAATGCCTGGTACATAGGAGAGAGGCACTAAATATTTGTTGAGTGATTGAATAAATAAATCAGGTTCGAGTCCAAATCATATTTGATCGCCCAGACTTTGGTATTAGGAGGTTAGCATAACGGAGTGTACAGATAAGCCTACTCTGAGGGCTATTTTCATCTTTCTCCCTTTTATTCTAAAAAATTAAGTCAATGGAATTTCTTTCGAGGGTTTCTATTTGTTCATCACAAATGGACTTCACTAAAGTGTCTGGCCCTGTATTAGCTTTGCCGTACTTAGGACTTAGATGAATGTTGAGTATTTCTCAGCTCCCAAATAAGGCATTCCTGGGAAGCCTTTTATTACAGCTTGTCTAAAGTATATGATCAGTATTCTTGTGATGTTCATTCCACACTCACATCCTTCCTTCAATTCTTTTTACCAGTTCTCCATTCGGATTAGTCAGCAATAAATGGTTATAAGGTGGTGGGCTTTTTCTCTAAGATTTTGACTTATTGATGTAGAAACGAATGGGAACAGTTTATATGCTGTATGATTTTTTTTTATTATGGGAATCCAGTAGATTTCAGAACAGTACCTTATGTAAATCAGCCTTGACAAGCACCTCTGCTAGTGCTTTATTTTTATTATATCAGGATATTGGAGTCTGCCGCATGTTACATTGTTAATTACAGCATTAGTAAAGACCTACTGGAGGTGTTCTGGTGTAACCAAGGCCTTTTCACCTGATTATCAGCATAAAATATATAAAATTGAGGTTTTATTTATTATCCTTTGACCAATTAGAGACATTTTGAACTTTTGTTTTGAAAGTTGTTTAAGTGTTTAGAAATTTACCAATATGGCTCCCTTTGGGCTGAGAACTTAAGAAATTGATTTCTGTTTAAAAGTTCCGAGCAGGCACCCTTTGGCAAATTACATGATTTATTCTTTTCATCTCATTTCGATGACGATTACTTTTTAAATTTAATGCTTTGATAATTTGTTTCTTTTTAGATTATCTGCAGCTTTAGTCAGAGTTGAGCTTTACGCCCCGCCTGTTCTTTCACTAACAACAGAGAGCGTTCTCAGAGTGTCTCGGGGTGGCTGGGGAGATAACGGCCAGTGGTGGCACCTGCATGACTCACTGCAGCAGTGATCTTTGTATTTTATCGTTGTGACAGGAATGATGCAGGTCTCCGTGCTTGTGGCCCTGCTCTGCTTCTCCATGTGAATCACTTTCCGCTTTCTTTAGCCATTTCTAAGTTATGACTTTTTTTTTAATGTTTATATATTCTTGGGGAGGTGGGGGCAGAGAGGGAGGCACAGAATCCGAAGCAGGCCCCAGGCTCTGAGCTGTCAGTGCGAGCCTGATGCAGGCCTCAAACTCACAAACCAATAGATCCTGAATGAAGTCAGATTCTTAACTGACGAAACCACCCAGTTGCCCCTCTTAGTCATTTTGTTTCTCTCTTTTCTTGTTTTTCCTCTTAATTTTTAGAATAGGTTTTTGGTAACATTTTATTTTTTTTAAGTTTATATATTTATTCTGGGGCACCTAGGTGGCCCAGTCGGTTAAGCATCCGACTTTTGACTTCAGGTCATGATCTCACAGTTCCTGAGTTCAAGCCCCGTATCAGGTTCTCTGCTATCCACACAGAGCCCACGTTGGATCCTCTGCCCTCCCCTCTCTCGGTCTCAAAATAAATGAACTTCATTTTATTTTTTTTTTTAAGACAAGAGTGCATGCGTGCACGAGCAAGGGAGGGACAGAGCGAGAAAGAATCCCAAGCGGGCCCTGAGCTATCAGCACAGAGCCTGATACAGGGCTTGATCCCAGACACCATGAGATCATGACCTGAGCTGAAATCAAGAGTTGGGATCTTAACCGACGGAGCCACCCAGGCACCTCAGGTGCTTTTTTATGAATGAATTAATTGAATCTTCATGATGGTTCTGTGACAGAAGCATGATTATCACCTACAGATGAATAAGCACGCCCTGCCTTACAGATTTAGATACGTGATCATTTAACCTCGAAGAAAGAATAGAACTGAAATGTCCAGTGAATCTGCAGTCTGGGGGCTTTGCCCTTCAGCCCGTTAGAAGTCCTTCATGCCCTAGCCTCTCTGTGCGTCTCCATCCTTTCTCGTAGGGACCAGAGAATTGATTTGGCTTTTACTTTTGTTTGGCACAAGTCGGAAAGTTCCTTTACAAATTTAAGAAACTTCTTTCTCAGATGATTTCTTTTCTCTATGCTAAAACTGGTGAAATCTTTTGAGACTTATGTGGCATTTTGAAAGAACACTTAACATCAATCAGAATCTTACCCATCTGTGAACCTATATTAACCATTAATATTACCATAAGAAGTATCAAATTGGGATAAAAGCCTTTAGTCGTTTTACATTTAAGAAGAAGATATTATAAAATAATTCACTGATTTATTTAATAATAAACATTACTGAATTCCTGCCCTTTGCAAAGCCTTTATGGGAGGGCATTTGTTAGAAGTGTTGATAATCTAAGTGTAAGCATTTAATCTTCCACTAAAGCAGGCCCCTGAGTTTTGAAAGGGCTCATATGTTACCATTAATTTTAGAATATACTATAGAATACTAAAACTTATAATATTTGTGCTAGTATATATGTTTCATATACTGGTTTTCAAATATTGTCAGGGTTACTTTTTTTGATAGCTCTCCTAGATAACATTTTTACGCCCAAATTTTGAAAGTTGGAATATTAGTTTCCTGTGGCTGCTCCGACCAATTAGCACAAACTTGCTGGCTTAACACAACACAAATGCATTCTCTTCCAGTTCTGAAGGCTGGAAGTATGCAGCCAGTGTCGGCCAGGCCACACCCCCTCCAGCTCCTCAGAAGGCTCATTCCTTCCTTGCGTGGCCTCCCGTGGCCACTGGCGCTCCTTGGTTTGGGGCCACATCCTTCTCTACCTGTCGTCACCTTGCCTTCCCCTCAGCAGGTCTGCACCTTCTCTTTTCTGTGTTTTTCCACTGTCTCTCTTTTATTTTTTTACTTTAAATGTTTATTTATTTTATTTGGGGGGGGGAGGGGAGCAAGTGGGGGAGGGTCAGAGAGAGAGAGAGAGAGAGAGAGAGAGAGAGAGAGAGAGAGGGAGAGGGAGGGAGGGAGAGATCCCAAGCCGGCTCCCTGCTTCAGTGAGGAGCCTGATGTGGGGCTCGAGCTCACAAGCGGTGAGATCATGACCTGAGCCAGAATCAGGAGTCGGATGTTTAACCGACTGAGCCACCCAGGAACCCCACTGCCTGCCTCTCTTTTATAAGGATGCTTGTCATTGGACAGAGAGCCCACTTGGATAACCTAGAATTATTTCCTCATCTCAAAATCAACAACTCAATCCTATCTACAAAGACCCGTTTTCCAAATAAGGTCTCATCTGTTCCAGAGACTTGATATGGATATTTCTTGTGGTCATTTTTCAGCCGTGCACAGATGAGTTTTGTTATTATATAATGTGTCACTAAAATAAATCACAGTACGTATTTGTAACAGTTTATTTTCATTTGGATACTGAGAGTATAAAAATATTTCTAGTAGGGACCGTGATATTTCTGTACATCTGAGGACATTTGATTTCTAAAAGAGTACAGTAGTTGTATAGTATATAGTGCAATGTATCTGGCTTTCTTTTTACAAAGAACATAATTAAGCAATAGAATTGTCGTGTGTAACTACTGTATTAGCCGATTTATTCTGACCAGTGAGTTACTGAGTGTTTCTTCCTCGGCTCTGCCTCAGAGCGACCTGGCTGGGCCCCCGGGGAGCCTTCAGGGCCAAGATCTTGTGTTGCCTGATCTCGGGGACCGTTGCCCTTGAAGCTGTTGCTCTTTGAAGTCTCCGCCTTCTTTTCCAGTTTCTGGTCTAATCCTGTAGGCCTGCCCTGAGCGTGGCCCAGCCGCAGCCCCATCCCGGAGGTGCTGCGTGGGGCCGCCGCCCTGGCCTGCGTTCTCCCTGCGCTGTGGGTGTGGAAACGCCTGTTCCCGCTCACCCAGGACCTGTGACCCAAGCATTTTGGGGAAGGTTGACTCCTCATTTTTCTCCTTTTTTAGAAATGAGGTGTCTATTCTCATATGTCCTTAAATCACGTCTGCCTTGACTTGCTCCCCCCGAGTCCTCCTGCGACCATCGCACAAAATTGTGCGCATCTGTTAGAGTTGGCAGCTTGTGGTCTGCGTGATACTTTGCAAGTTTTAGGGTCTTCACAGTCTGGGTGGCTTCTGCCGCTGCCACTTTGGTACCATGCAGTCCTCTTCGTTCTCTTAAGACCCTTTGAGTGGGAAAAGCAGAATTTCAGAAGCGAAGTTTCTAAAGCCCAGAGTCAGGCATTCCTGGTTCTCCAGGGCCATCGCTTGAGACGCTGGCCCGGCGGCCCCAGACCCCGATCTGCTGCTTTCTGAGTCACCAGCTCTGTCTTGGGCTGCGGTTTCCAGATGAAAGAACAGCCACTCAGAAGCATTCCTGACTCTGGAGTCACACACGCTTCCCTGTACGCCTCTTTCATTTTCCTAGTCCCGTGACTTTATTATTGTGATCAAAAGGAAGTGTGCTGTTCTTTTACACAACCTTAAAATTACTCGTCAGAAGTCACCGAGCTTAAGGTTGCCGAGCCCCATGGATTGAAGGCTGTCATTCCCACACCCTAAACTCAGTGCGATTTAAAGCAATTTCTGCAAATGTTTCCTTCTTAATACTTTTGTAGCTGCTCTTAAGGGATTATTTTTGTTCTTGTTTTTTAAGTAATCTCTGTGCCCAATGTGGGATTTGAACTCAAAGCCCTGGGATCAAGACTATCATGTTCTACTGACTGAGTCAGCCAGGCACCCCTCTCTGGCCTTGAGGGTTTCTGTTTTTATTAAATTTTATTTATATAATTTTATTTATTTCATTTTCTTAAATTAACTTTCGGAAGGAATCTGGTTAAAATGGACTCATAGCTGACCTTTCACACACACTTTCTAGGTTAATTTGCATTTATGAATAGGCTCGCTTGTGCGCACATCTCCCTGAGAAGGGTAGGACTGGGTGCTTTCTGTTACCCGCTAGTTTAGAGCCGAACATACTGTTCTTCCGTGTTCAAGGCTGGAAGGATGCTGAGGAAATGAAAAAGTGTTTTAATTTCCACTTGTGGCCCTGAACCATTTCCACTTGTGATCAGACGTAGGTCTTTCCACATTGACAAGTAATTATCATTCAGAAAAGCAGCATAAACAGTCTAGACTGATGTGTCTGCCAGTAATTTTTCTATCTGTGGCCAGAGTTCTACTTACTGTGTATCTTTAAGCTGCATCTTCTCCTTAAGGGATTGGTTGGTTTGCCGAGTCCCAAGGAGTCAGCCCCCCTCGGGAACGCACGGGCAGCTTCCAGCTCGGATCTACGGCAGCTTGCTTTCTCTCTATGTCCTTTGCCTGGACTCTCACACAAAGAGCAGGAAGAAAGACTTTGTTTCTAGGAAGTGAGGTTTTATGTATATGTTAGCTATGTAGATGATTAATCATCCATATTTTTATTTAAAAGCCTGTGGCATAAACTATTCCAGTTTTCACAGAAACGTGACGATTAAGACGCTGTGCAGAGGATCACGTGAGGCTCCTGCAGCAGCTCGCTGTTCAGGACTCGGCCCCGGGCAGGTTGGCCGAGTTCAGTGGCAGTATTGTTCACTCTTTTCCTACCCGAATGTATTAAAATATTACAATTTATGTATTCAGAGTTTTTTTTAAATGTTTATATATTTTTGAGAGAGAGCACGAGCAGGGGAGGGGCAGAGAGAGAGAGAGGTAGACACAGAATCTGAAGTAGCTTCCAGGCTCTGAGCTGTCAGCACAGAGCCCAATACGGGGCTCGAACCCACAAAATGACCTGAGCCGAAGTCAGATGCTCAACTGACGGAGCCACCCAGGCACCCCCTATTTCTGTATTCAAAAATAGTATCCTTTAATATTTCACCTTAAAAGAAATCTCTGTAAAGAGAAGGAATGTTTAAAACTTTGAAGTTGCACGGGGAGCCTGGGTGCCTCCTTCAGTTAAGCGTCTGACTCAGGTCATGCCCGCAGGGTTGTGGGATCGAGCCTCGTGTCGGGCTCTGCACTAAGCATGGAGTCGGCTTGGGATTCTCTCTCATTCTCTCTGCCCCTTTCTCCTACTTGCATACTCTCTCTCTCTCTAAAACAAAACAAACAACTTTGAAGTTCCAGAAATGACCTTGCTGGCCCCTCCACTGCAGGTGGGGAAGCGGGGCTGGGCTGCTGGCAGAGGAGCGCCCCAGGCCCCTGGCCCAGCCACCCCTCCTCCTGGCACAGTTGCTAACCCTCCCCTCCGCTTCCTGGTTCCCAGACTCAGATGTCTGCTCGGTTCCCCACAAGTTACCAGGTTCTCGGTTTCCATTCTCAGTCCCCATTTCATCCTGTCTTGTGAGTGTTGCAGAATAAACTTCCTTCCTGTGGCGTTCTAAAGCTCCTCCGCTTTCCTTAGCGCTGCTTCCCATGAAGGCCGTGCAGTCCCGTGCCTTGTTAGTCTGCTGTCCTTGAGGGAGTATTTCCTGTGCTCACAGAATCCTGCTCAGTGATTCCATCTACCTTGTCATCCTAAACGTTCTCCAAAGTAGGTTCTGTATTCTCCTTTCTGGGGCTGAGAAAACAGTGCTATGGAGAATGAACTTGCCTGTGACCACACAGCCTGTGGCAGAGCTGGGAGCTCTTTGCTGTTGGGGCTTCCCAAACCCTTGCCATTGGTCCCAGGACCTTCGTGGGTTCTTCTTTCCAGATGTTTATGAAGAGGATGTCAGGTTAGAGCCTCAGAGTAGCTGGGCAGTCAGAAATGGCCACAGTACTCAGAGTTTGGTTTGTTCTGTATTTTTAAGATCGCTTACTGATCCTAGTTGGTGCCGGCATTTGATGCCGAGTTTCTAATCAGCTTGCTGGTTGCGGCTCCTGTTCTGTGGGTTTTGAAAACCTTCAGAGACACCATAGTCAGGAGATGGAGACCCACGAATTTCTAGGCACAATATTATGTGGGAAGTAATTATGAACGAGAAATATGGCAGTGTTGTATCAGCCATGGGAAATCCGGTTGTGACCCATTACCCGGACATATTGCTGCCTATTTTTATCTGTTTCTAGAATGTTTTCAGTTTGATTGTTGGTCTTTATTAACGATAGGCAAGGTTATCAATCATTGCACTGAGCATTGATTTTAAAAACCTGCACTATGAAGTCATCTTGGTTTTCCAAAACAGTAAATGTCACCCCAGTCAGTGCTCCCCGGCACTCTGTGTGCTTCGGGCTGCTCATTTCCTTCTCTTCTTTGAGTGTGTGCCTTTCCCCCTCTCGGAGCTGCTGGTCCCCTGCTCCCCAAGTGCAGACAGACAGCCGCTGGCTGTGTCCTTGCAACCGGAGGAGCCGGAGCCTGCCCCAGGAGAGCCGTGGGCTTGCGTCTCCCAGCTCTTCCTGGACGTGACTTTATGTTTGAGTCCTCGCTCTGCTGCCGTAGAAGTGGCCTTGAGCAAGATAGCAAACCTCTCCGTTTTGCTTCCGCATTTGTGGTACTCTTGCCACCGTGGTGGTGTGCGGAGCGGTGGAGGCCGGGAGGTCTCAGAGTGCACCCCGCACGCACGGCGCCCAGCGGGATGGCCGCCCCTCCTCGCTCTCTATGGCCGCAGGGCCTGGCGCGGGTTCTGGGACCTTGTAGTTCTGCACAGTGTCGCCGGGAGGGCTGGTTCAGCGTCTGTGTTTTCCCTCTGAAAACTCCCCAGATCTGCCCCTCAGCCCCACTTCAAGCGGCTACATTTTGCCTCTTGGCCGCAGTCTTTAAAATGTGCTCCCATAAACATTTGGACAAATTCAGCCTTTCTAGTGACTAGCGAGCGTTATTTGCAGTGACAGTGGCCCAACAAAAATGACCAGTGTGCCTGTTGTCTCAGTTCTAGTTTTTAATGCCTGCAGGTACTATAGTGGAGCTTGACTAGCCCGTGGGTGGTGGTGTGACCGAGAGTGTGTGGACATTGTGAATTATGGATTGTGAGAAAATGTTTTAAAGTTTTGTCTTCGACTTAAGATCTTTCTCATTTATGTGAGTGGTTGAAATAATTAAAAGTACATGAAGAATTTTAACATCTCTTCCAAATCCCACTTTTTTCCTTTCTAAGCTATTTTGACACTTTTTTTTTAAGCAGATAAACATTCCATAGAGCAAAGGATTTTTAAATCTAACACTGTTCTTAATGGACTGCAGTTACTTAATATTTAGCATGAATGCCATCTAAGGCTTTTCCTACAGTTATCATAATGGCTATAATTGCAAAAGGATGCTTTGGGGTAAGAGAAACTGCCAGATGCAATGCCATTTGATCTAAAAAGGTCACAGTAAAAGGGACATTTAAATTAAGTTATAAATTACAGTTGAAGAACAATATTTTGATGTGTGAGACCGGAGATGTCAGAGCGGCGAGATGTAATTCATGGGTTCATTATAGAGCAGAGTGCCCAACAGCTGAGCCGCGCCAAAAGGAGAATTTATTTGCGACATCGTGCAGACTGAAAGCGGCAGCTCAGACGAGAGGCCAGAGCAAAAACTCGCGGCCTTGTGGTGATGGCCGAGTTCGTGCTAACTCGACTGCCCTGGGTCCAGAGATGCCTGCGACGGCTGTAATAGAAATGAGGTGTTTGGACATGTGCACGTTCCTAGTCTTACTGAAGACCTCGTCGTTGCTCTGTAGAGTAACGTGCTTCATAACCCGGCATTACGCTTGATTCTCTCACCTTGCTGTCCAGATTTGCTGAAGATTCAGAGTTGTTTAGGCAGGATAGTTAAAGCATGAAACAGGATCTCCGTCCATGGCAGCTCTGAGGAAGGATATAATTTAATGTTTATAGCAATCCATGAGAAGTTCAATCATGAGTTAATTAAACTGTAGGCAGTCATTAAGTATTATTTATTCTTTTGAGAAGCTTGCCAGTAAGGCACTTATATATATTAAATTATAGAAAGTAATAAGCAGGGAATGATTTGTCGGGCAGAGCAAGAGCAGCAGAGTTGACCTGGGCAGTTACGCAGAGGTGTCTTTGTGCCTGTGGCGGGTCCTTTCTCCCTGCCGGTCTCGGGGAGGTCAGGGGCTGCCGCTGGCAGTCGCGGACGGCCACCGGCTCTATACGGTAGACGACCCAGCGGACTTCTCTGCGTTGAGCAGTCAGGGAGACGCGCGCCTAAAGTGTTCCTTGCGGTGATGACCCTGCACAGCTCCTAGCTTCTTGACAGGCCACGTTGTATCTCATTTCATACCTTCCATTGTCTTTTGACACAGCTGGGGGGATAGTGGTCTTAGGCCCATTTGACGGATGAAAGCCTCAGCTCAGCCTCAGCCCAGCAGGTTTGTGACAGAACTGCTGACGGGACTCTGTCTCCTGCCTCGGACCCTGTGCTGTGCGCTGGGCGCTGACCGAAGGCGTGGGCTCTGGGTGGTTCACACGGGTGGCGCCGCTGGGCGCCTGCAGGCAGGGAGGGTTCTTCGTGCAGCCGCTACACGCGGCCTGTGGCACGTGGCACAGTGTCTCTGGCCCAGCGGCTCCGTGCAGCGGCGACGTTTCCCTCAGTGGAGGTTGCTCTCGCTTTTAGTCCCCAATCTCCTGCCATGTCCACCCCGCGGCCTT
The DNA here is from genome assembly GCF_006229205.1 of Suricata suricatta. Taxonomy (NCBI): domain Eukaryota; kingdom Metazoa; phylum Chordata; class Mammalia; order Carnivora; family Herpestidae; genus Suricata; species Suricata suricatta. Next base: position 136,025,716 of record NC_043707.1, read on the forward strand.
GCTCGTGCAGGTCCTCGCTAACGTGGTGTGGCCGGCCGGCCTCCGGGGCACCTGCCCGCCCAGGTCTCACGGGCGCTGGAAGGCATGGTAGACTGGGGTGGACACCGGTGGGGAAGAGTTCCCGTCGCTGTTTCACAGTGAACAGACCAAAAAGCTGAGGAGGGAGCCCAGCCTGAGGGTTCTGTGGGGCAAGGCCAGGGGGCAAAGACCAAACTGCCGGAAACAACTGAACAGGACAGTCCCGTGGGAGTGGCTTGAAAGGCTAGTGGTTGAAGAATCATAATGTTGTCATCAGAGTCCGCAGACACTGGCCTGTGGTTCAGGGAGAGACAGGTTGTGTGGTGTTGAAGGTGCAGACTTGCAGTGCGGCGGTGTGGGAGCAGCAGGTGTGCAAGTCTGTACCTCCCGGATCGTTGGATTCCCCACACACACAGACACACACGCGCGCGCGCGCACCCCTTGTGATGATGGATTTGAGAACAGTGGTTTCTGCCGAATGACATCCTGCTTTAGTGGCCGGCAGGGTGATGGGGACGGCGTAAGATCTAAGTGCTTCTCTCCCCAGGAGCCTGTAAACGTCGGAAGCTGGTTGAATAACGATGCCTTTCTGGGTCCCCACATTCTGCAGTCTTTTCCCCTTTGCTCTAAAATGGTACAGCTCACTGTACTCTACATTAAAGTTGCATTTAATCCCAGATTTTACCAGCCCGACATGGTTGCAAAATGGACAGAAGGTTTACTTACCTTGCTTTTCCAAGGCTACAAAGTGAAGCTGTAAGACATTTGAGGGGTTTTGCCCCTGTCTTCACTGCAATTGCTTTGAACAGTGTTCTCTGAAGAAATGGTAGAAAATTTTATCCACATTAACAAACCTTTTACCTTAGTGATACTGGGAAGCCTGTACTGACTATATAAATGTGTGTGTATGGCTGTGATCAGGTGTTTAAAATTTGAAACCCACATCATGTTTCCCTCAAGATGAAATTATTTTAATCTGTTAGAGCTTGATACTATATTACAGGGGAATGTTTTTAATGACAATCGTAGAGATTTAAGAGAGCCAATATTTTGGTAGACTTAATCCTAATTTACATAAGGAATGCAGTTGAAATACCCAGTTTAGCTCTTCCTCAAACATTATTTTGGCTCCAATCCGAAGAAAGGAAATCTTCACGAGCATCTAGAAAACACAGTCCCCTTTAGAAGGTCTTACTTGTTGCCTGATACATGGACTAAAGAAGGTAGTGCTCCACCCTTCGGACCTAGATTTTGAACGTGAGGTTTAGAATGTTCTACAGGACCTGGACTTTGTAGGGACTGTCACAGGTCACACCCTTCTCGGTGACAGCTGTCTGTGTTCTTCACAAGCTGTGTCTGTCCTTGGCAATTAAGCACTCTGTGAATGCCTGGGGCAGGACTGAAGGATGTCCTCAACCACAGTAATTTCCCCTAGGTGCTCAAGAGACAGTCTTCATCTATGCGAAGCTGTGTGGGCCATAACGACTTTTAAGATGTTGAAAGTACATCTTTAATAAAATATCATTTAAGTATTTCTGTAAAGAAATGAAGACTCGGTTTTCTCAGACAAAATTCCTAGAAAATAGAAATAAATGTTAGTAGCATTCAGAAGAAGGCAACTGTGTAGAGAGGTCCGTTTTGTTTCCCTGGACCCAGCCTCTGTCCCAGCCTTTATGCATTATTCAGGACAACACAGTGATACCCGAACTTCATTTGTTCCGTAAATATTCATCACTGTTGGTAAATAATGCCACATCTGTGACTTTTCAAATATGTCTTTGTAGAGGGGTGGGAGAGGTGGACACTAAATATTTATTGGGTTCCTTTCCTGGAAAGGTCAGGAGCAGGGCTGGTTTAAGAGGACAGGCAGACAGCGGACCAGAGAAAGGAGGGGTCAGCCAGTATTTCGAGAACGGAGTAGCAGAAGGAAGCACAGGCTGCCGCGCATGCGCACCGCCGCTTCTTCAGGTGGGAGCGTGACGCCCTGCGAAGATTCGTGCAGGGCGTGCGCGCCGCACATGCGTGGGGGGGGGGGCAGTAGCAGCCCACCCGGGAATTCACCGAGGGCACCGCACACCCATCAGCCAGCCTGCCCGGCGGACCAAACACCGGAAGTTCAGCGGGTCCTTTAGAACATGTCCTCGGCTGGCGGCCAGAGCTGTCCTCGGTTCACCGAAACGGGGGGCGGGGGGGGGGGTGCCGTTTGACCCCGCTCCGTTCCCCCAGCAGATCGCTTTTGGAGCAGGCCTACGTTCTCACGTGTAGTTTCCTACCAGCCGCAGGATATTTAAAATTCTTCGTTTTCCTGTGTACTGTACCAGAGTTTTACAGACATCAAGAACTATTAACATGAGTAATTACGTGAAACATAAATGGTTTTGTTTACAGCTTAACAGTATTTTTCCCTCTCTGGAAAGGCTGCAAATCTAGAAAATTCATGAAAATTGAGTAGAGGCTGCTTCCTTCTTTTTTTTCTTTTTTTCTTTCCTTTTAAAAATAAATTGCTAGGGCCGCCTGGGTGGCTCAGTCGGTTAAGCGTCCAGCTTCGGCTCAGGTCATGATCTCACAGTTCATGGGTTCCAGCCCTGCGACGGACGGGCTCTGTGCCGACAGCTAGCTCAGAGCCTGGAATCTGTTTCAGATTCTGTATCTCCCTCTCTCTCTGACCCTCCCCCACTCGCACTATCTCTCTCTGTCTCTCAAAAATAAAAAAAATAAAATAAATAATAAATTGCTAATACTCATTTAGTGTAGTATGTGCTAGGTACAGTTCTGAGCAATTTACATGTTTTTTTCCTAATGCTAACCTCACAATCCCCTAAGACGTGGAAGTTATCACTCTACCACTTTTTAAAGTTTATTTGTATTTTTATTTATTTTGAGAGAACACACGAGTGTGTATGTGAGTGGGGGAGGGGCAGAGAGAGAGTGAGAGCAAGAGCGAGAGAGAGAGAGAGAGAGAGAGAGAAAGAGAAAGAATACCAAGCAGGCTCCACACCATCGGCGCAGAGCCTGGACATGGGACTCAAACTCACAAACCATGCGATCATGTCCAGAGCCAAAATCAAGAGCTGGACACCTGACTGAACCACCAGACACCCCTCTTCTACTCATTGTTAAAGATGAGGAAGTTAAGGCCCAGCGAGGACGAATAGCTTGTCGAGGTCACATACTTAGTAGGTAACAGAGCTAGTGGCTGAATCTGGACTGTCTGGCTCTAGGGTCTGTGGTCTTTTGTCACTCTCTTTACAGTTACCCAGATACACAGTCACCTCTGAGGAAATGCTGTTCATTTCCTGTAAGCTTTTTATTACGAATTCATGACTTGATCAACTTGAATTGATTTCAAATTATCACTAAAATGTACTTTTTAAAAAATTAAATAGGCATGCAGTTTTTCTTTTTATTCAGTTCTGATCCATGTTGTTAAGCTCATGTTCTAGATTCTTGTTATATTGTAGAGCTTGGCAAGTACCTGCTGGTTGGGATATTGGGCACAGTATGAAAATCTTAACTTTATTTTCATCTTTTTATAATTCTGAAAGAAGTCTGGATTAGACAGGGTGTTTTGTGTTTTTTTTTAATTTATTTTGAGAGGGAGCATGCGTAGCACGAGTGCAAGCAGGGGAGGGGCGGAGAGAACGGGGAGAGACAGGCTGTCAGCACAGAGCCTGGTGTGGGGCTCAATCCCATGACTCTGGGGTCATGACCTGAGCCCAAGTCCGGAGCCGGACGCTTAACTGAGTCACCCAGGCGACCCTGGATAGTTTTGAACATTTGCAAATTACGGTATTTTATTTTAGTATTTATTTAGTATGGTATTTATGGTATACTGTTTTATTTCTTAAAGTCTAATGATAAATGTTACGAAGATATAGAAGTTAATATTTAGTGTTCATACTCATGATGTATGCTCCCAACATGGTACCCAGTACCGTCATCAAAACAGGATCCAATATGGATTGTTGCTATAGGTGTTTTGTTTTGTTTTGTTTTGTTTTGTTTTGTTTTTTGTTTTAAGGCAGGGACTTAGTGTTATAACTAACATATAGCCCGGACTTCCTTGGATCTGGATTTAAAATAAATGGGGGTCCTCCAAACTGTGAGAATGCTCAGGAAATTTCAACTTTTAATACTGTTTCCCTGAACAATGAAAATGAATATTTGCCATAGCCCTTCCAATAGCAGGTGCTGTGTATGTTTCAAATATTGTAATTTAGTCAACAAATACTTAACCGCAGGCTGACTATGTGCAGGTTTGCTGCAGTTGCTAGGAAGGCAGTCTGCATGGCCTTCTTATGAGACTTCTACTGAAGAGGGGCCACACCTTGCACTTTTCTCTCGTGAGCCTACAGCTCTTTACTTACACCCAGGTGGTAGCAATTACTGTAGTCGACGTGATCTTGTCATCTCCTCTGCATTGTGTCCCCACAACACATCCCAGTGGCTTGCAAGTTTCCGGAAGTAAAAAACCATGGTCACTAAGGTTGGTACTTTGTTGGTACTGAGTTTGCAGCAGGTGCTAGTGAACCATCCAGACGGGATTGAACCGCGGTGAGATTAGGTGGTCTGCTTGAGGCAGGGGTGCCCTTGCCTGCTGCGCTCCCTGGTGTGTGCTCGGGGTCTGTTACGTCGCCTGGAACACAGCAGGCGCTCAGTCAGCATAAAGCCAAATGAACTTGAATCAACTGAGCTTTAGATTGGGGTGGAGTCTACGTAGGAACAATAGTTGAAGGAGTTTGTTTATTAATTTCACCAGTATTTCTGCTGGTCTCTAACACTGTGGACGGTGTGAGGTACTGGAGCCGGAGGCCTGAGCCAAAATGGATTCTTGTGCTGGAGAACTAGATCGGTAAAGGAAAGTCAGATTTCCAGTGAGACTTTTGGAGGGACTGCCCAGGTTGGGGAGTAGATTAAGCAATAGGATCTTCCTACCAGCTACCTCACTCCGCTGTCTGCTGGTTGAAGAGGATTGAGGTCACATGAGCCACGAAAGGAGTGTCTTTGCCAGACAGAGAGGGCGAGCGGTGGCAGGTGCCGCCCGGGGTTGGAACGGATGTGGAGTGGAGGGAGCTTGTCACCGTTGAGGAGAGAGCAGTGGGGTCCCAGAAGGACCGTGTAGAGAACCCAGTACCCTCACCCAGGGGCACTGCACAGTGAGTGAGCTGCTACAGAGTCTCATTACAAAGCTCTTACAGTTTAGGTGCTTCAAAAAAAATTTTTAGTGAAATTTCTACAGTAGAAAGACTTCAGAAATGCCACCGGGAAATAACATAGTGCGCAGGTCTTTGAACTGCTTGGGGAGAGGGGACAGAGTGGGTGGGGATCATGTTGGCTGGGCCGGAGCCTTGGCTTTACTGCCTACTGGTTTAGTGCAGTGAGCGCCTTTACTTGACCTTTCTTTGCCTCAGTTTCCTCATCCATAAAATGGGGTGACTATCCTTCCTGCGGCGTAAGCTTAAATGAGAGAATATGCCTTGTTCCTTAGAGGATTAGGAAAAGTAACGAGTACGCAGAGCGTGCTCACCTCTGTGCCAGATCAGAAGCTCAGTAAATGTTGGCTTCTGTTCTTAATCTTGTTCCTGGTCTTGCCAACCTGTTCTCTGCCTCACCTGCCTCCCGTTCCCGGAACAGCTGGGCCCGGGGTGGAGGGACACGAACCTGCAGGCTGACGGACACACCCCTTCCACGGTTCTTCTGTCGGAACAAACGCAGGCCTTCTCTGTTATTGATTTGCTTCCAGATCTGCTCTTTGGCACGCTTATCTGACTAAAATTATTGTTGTCGTTTTAGCTACATGAAAGTGGTTATGACGCTGGCAAAGCCCTGCAGCGCCTGGTAAAGAAGCCTGTGCCCAAGCTGATCGAGAAGTGCTGGACGGAGGACGAAGTGGTGAGCTCGGACGGGACCGGCCTGGCGGGCCGGGTCGTGGGGTGTCTGCTTCTCCGTGCGCGACCTCCCTGCTCCTCCGGGAGCTGTCCACAGCACCCACCAGTCAAAGGAAGGAGACTTTAAACCTCCAAACTGTACAGAAAGACTTGATTTTAGTAAGCTCAGTGGGAAGGATTTTCTCAGGTTTCGTGCAAAGAGAGAAAAAATTGTACCGTCGGTTGGCTGGCTTAGCAAATCAGCATTTGATGTCCCCCTATTTTAAGACATAAGCATTTTTTTAATGTTTACTTTTTATTTTTGAGAGAGAATGCGTGAGCAGGGGAGAGGCAGAGAAAGGAGGACAGAGGATCTAAAGTCGGCTCAGTACTTTCAGCCCGGGGCCCAATGGGGGGCTCAAACTCACCAACCATAAGATCACAACCTGAGCTGAAGTCAGACTCTCAACTGACTAAGCCACCCAGGATCCCCTTAAGAAAGAAGCATTTAAAAAACAATTTTTTTTACATTTATTTATTTTTGAGAGACAAAGTAAGACAGAGTGTGAGCAGGGGAGGGGCAGAAAGAGGAGACACGGAATCTGAAGCAGGCTCCAGGCTCTGAACAAGTGTTCAGCACAGAGCCTGACGCGGGACTCGAACCCACAAACCATGAGATCATGACCTAAGCCGAAGTCAGACACTTAACTGACTGAGCCACCCAGGCGCCCCAAGACAGAAGCATTTTAAAACCAGTTGCTACATAAGCTAGACTACTGCTGGTGACTTGTTATTTTGAGGGCCGGCAGGATCCCTGACCGACTGAAGGCCATTACTAAAAAGCAGGTCGCATCGACCTGATTATATAAATACAGTGAATCTTACGTATTCATTCTGTTGTCATGTCCCATCAAAGAAGGTAGGGAGATAAGATATGTGCCCACAAATACAGATTGAAAACCCATGGATTCCTGGCCCCGCTGGCAGAGTTCTCGTGAAGCTACATCCCCATCTGGTGACTTCTGAAAGGTACTGCCTTGGAGACGTACAGACTCCTTGTGCTTTCGCAGGTGGCCTTGTGTTTGAGCGTTACTGCTTGACAGTGGCCTTTAGGCTGAAAGAAATGAAGATGAAGGCTGTCACTGATAGACCTGTCGATTTTAAGTTCCTCTCCTGTGTTGTAAATATGCTAAGAAAGGGTGTTTCGAAGCTTTATGTGCTTTCCTGATTTTGCTCTTTTGTCTTCTTCAGCAGTATTAATTAAGCACTTACTGTGTGCCAGGTAGTGTGCTAGGAGCGTATCAAGAACAAAGGTCCCTCCTCACGAGGCTTGTGCCTTTGGAGGAGAGACCATCTGTAAGTCAGTATTTGCCAAGTGCTGGTACAGGCGTGCTGAGGAAGACAGAGCAGGGAAGGAGATTGGGGATGAGCCGGGTGAGGGGCTGCGCCGCATGAGGGGCTGAGGAAAGGCCTGGTAAGAACCGTTTGAGCAGAGGTGAGCCCTGCCATCCGGGCCCTACGATGAGAGCATGGCAGGGCGAGAGAAGTCCGGACACCGGCACATCCAGGACGTACAGGCATGTGTCCGAAGGGAAGGGGTAGTGCAGGGGTCAGGTGCGGCCTGCGGGCCTGGGTCGGTGCCTCGCTCTTTGCTCTGCGTGGGCAGATTCTGAGCAGAGTGGTCCCACCATCTGCTAGCGGGCACGCCCTCTGGCCACCGAGTCACAGTGGGCTTCCAGGTCAGCTGCCAGCATCCAGGCCCGAGACTGGTGACTGAACAGCATTGCCTGTGAGGAGGGCTGAGATCTGGGATGCCATGGGCAAGGAGGGCTGAGAGCGGGGTGCAATGCTGGTGAGGGGGCTGAGATCGGGGTACCATGGGCGAGGAGGGCTGAGATCCGGGGTGCCGTGCCAGTGAGGGGGCTGAGATCGGGGTGCACCCTGGAGCAAGAGCCAAGAGGATTTGTTCGAGCAAAGACCATGGGGGGGTTTGGCGATGGGGGCAAGGAGGAGCCAAGGAAGGAGTGGGATGGACCGAAAGGACCCCTGAAAGTTTGGTTGGGAGAGAGCTTTCTCATAGTCCCTGAACACTTGCAGCATATCAGATGCATGATGAACTTGGTGCTGCTGTTTTGAAATTAAAAATCGAAGACCTTTACTCGATTAGTAAGGGGTTGGAGGCCTCTTAAACATTTGTTTCTGTTCAGACAGCGGCCGAGTACACGTTGCATCCGTTTGTTTTGTAAAGTCCTGTGGATGTCGTGTTCACTGTGGACCCATTTCTGTGACGAGATCTGAGTTGTGATGAAATTTTAAAATTCCTCAGAAAGTCTGGGTGGGAGGAAGAGGTGAGGAGGTGAAAAAGATGGAAGGAATGTGTGAAATGCCACCAGCCCAGAGGCCCTGTCAGCGCCCATGTGCCCCATGCCCTTCTGGTTCCTTCCTTCAGCGGCCGGCGCTCCCCCTTCTTTCTCCCGAGACCTTTCATTCCCTCTGGAATTTAAAGACTCCCACTTAAAAGAAAGCTGCTTCCCTTTTCCTGCAGCACTTGCTTCTCTTGGGCACAGTGTGGGCGGTGTCCCTGCTGGGGGGAAAGGGGAGTCTAACGCATCAGAAAATTGAAGCACGACTCTAGAAGTCCAGGGTAATGATCCGTAATTGCATGAGTCCTTGTCATCCAGCTCATTTTTATCATATTTGCTTCTTTTTTTTTTAATGTTTTATTTATTTTTGATAGAGAGAGAGAAAGAGCATGAGAGGGGGAGGGGCAGAGAGAGAAGGAGACACAGAACTGGAAGCAGGCTCCAGGCTCTGAGCTAGCTGTCAGCACAGAGCCTGACGCGGGGCTCGAACCCACGAACGTGAGATCTGACCTGAGCCGAAGCCTGAGGCTTAGTCGACTGAGCCACCCAGGCGCCCTTCATATTTGCTTCTTGATTCAATGTAAGTTTTGAGAAATTTGTTGGCAGCCCTCCAGTCCTTGCAGAACTCAGTCCCCTTATTCACAGGAAGTTAAGCCTCACTTTCTAAAACCTCAAAAGTGAATGAGAAAGAGGGATTGAATAATCAGTTTACTGAAGGGAGCCTATCAAATCTTGGACTGGCTTTATGTGGCAGCAGGGAACGGGCACTAGTGAGCCTCTGGCCTGATTTGGGCTGTGAGAGCGTCACGCTTCTTCCCTGGAACTCCCCCATCTCCTGGCCTGGCGCTCGCGGGAGTAAGCAAAGCAAGTGTGTCCCAACTAAAGTAAGTACATGGGCCTACTTCCCTTCTTTTCCCCTCCAAGTTTTCTGCGTACCTGGACATTTTCATTGTTTTTTGTTTATTTATTTTGGGGGGAAAGGGGCAGAGAGAGATGGGGATAGAGAATCCTAAGCAGGCTCCACACTGTCATCAGGGAGCCCCAATGCGGGTCTCAAACCCACAAACAGTGAGATCGTGACCTGAGCTGAAGTCAAGAGCCAGACGCTCATCCAACTGAGCCACCCAGGCGCCCTGACGTTCTCGGTATTTTTAAGCACCGTTGCCTCCAGTGTATCCATTTGATCTAACTGCAGCAGCGTCGGTGACGTTTCCCTTTGCATTTATATGAACCGGGCACTCCGTGGGCACAAGGGCTGGAGGGATGAGCCCCCAGCCGGGCCGGGAACAGGCAGCCCGTGTGTACCCTGACTCCCTGATCAGACAGGTCTGTCCCAGCCTCGCCGGTCTGCACCCTCACTGCTCTTCAAGGCGCAGGGCACTTCAGGGGCCCAGCCTGCCACGATCGTGCCCTCCCCTGGCTGCTTCCGCAGTGTGCAGCGTTCGTTCGCAGCCTGCCCCTTGCTTTCTCCTGCCCCGTCATCCGCTCTGTTCCTCACAGGCTTTATTTCTGAGTTGATTGCCCTCCTACTTTATAAACTTAGGAGTGTGAACTCCCTGGTGGTGTCTGGTGGAGACTAATGTCTCTAAGATGGGCTTGAAGAATATTTACGACTCCTTATTCAAGATTATTGTTTTTTTGTGTGAGAGAGATCATCTGCAGGGGAGGGGCTCAGACGAGGCAGAGGATCTGAAACAGGCTCTGCCCCGCCTCTGCCCATGATAGCTGAGACCTTGACAGGGGGCTCAGTCCCACGGACTGCAAGATCATGACCTGAGCCAAAGTCACACACTCAATCCACTGAGCCACCCATGCGCCCAAGATTCTTCAATTAAGATTATCTGGGGCTTCAGCTCAGGTCATGATCTCGCGGTTCATGGGTTTGAGCCCCAGGTCGGGCTCTGTGCTGACAGCTCAGAGCCTGCAACCTGCTTCGGATCCTGTGTCTCCCGCTCTTTCTGCCCCTCCCTCATTCCCCCTTTCTCTCTCTCTGAAAAATAAATATTAAAAAAAAAAACCCCATTGTTCTCAATCTAGCATTTTAAAACTTGTACTAGTTAATAATTATACATCAGAGAAAAACTTTTACTTGCACCCAAAGCTGACCTTAAAGTTTTACTTACCCATATTCCCATGTTCTTCATGGCACCGCCACCCAACTTCTTCGAGGTCTTTCAGGCATTAAGTAAGTGTTGAGATCTTAGGCCTCAAAATTACACAGTGGGAGGCCTTTCGTTTTACATTTCCTCTCAGTGATCCCTTTGAAGGCTTGTGTGTCTGTGGATGCGGCATTTCTTACCGAAGCTACTTGGGGGTTGAAATACTTTAAATCTTGAGGAATGGATACCACTAGGGCCAATTTCTGTCCCATTCTAGGCCAGAAACTGACAGTTGAACTCTGCTTTAGTGGAATGAGTGAGAAACTCCTTGGTATCTAGCTCAGCTCAGTCTCTCAGGCTACATAAACTGGGTCAGATCAGAGAGGCCGTTTCGAAGAGCTGCCTGGTCAGTGGAGTGGAGCCGGAGGGCGTGGCTGGCTGCCGCGTCCGGGGCTTGTACTGACGGTTAGCCAGTTTCCCTTACATTATGCTAAAAATATTGTTCCATTTCAGGAAGCCTTTTAAGTGAGTAGGACTTAGGAAGAGAAAGAGGAGGAAAATACTGATCAGAACTTTAAAAAAAAAAAAAGTAAAAGAAACTCTAGATTATTAGGTTTTTTAATTAAACATGATGAACACATTTAAATATAACACAAAGGCCCCAGGCTGAACTGCACCTAATCGAAACAGATTAAGTCACCCTTCCGTGCTCGGGTAGTTATTAATTCTGCTTATTTATGCACGTGAGCTGAAGGTAGCATTTGCTGCCGCTTATTGCGCTGGGACCCCATTGCGGCTGGGTGCTGCACTCTTAATTAGCATTCAGCTGTTGATTATGGAAATACTGGGGATGCTAATTGAATTCTTTTTAAAATTCAGCGCCTGCCTTTTCCTTGTGGAGTTTAACCTGACTTGCAAGGTTGTAAGATTGGGTGCTGCCCTGAGCTGGGCGCTCACCCTTTGCTTCCCATCCCCGTGGCCGTGTTTGGTTCAGAAGTTGTTTTCTTATCCAGGTGGCTTTCAGCAAAAATCCAGAAACCACATATGGTAAAGGTTTTGCTGCTCATGGTGTTCCTGCAGGACGTTCCATTTGGTCGTGGGTAACTGTCACTGGATCTTCCCTTTAAATACTGTGTACCAATTTTGATGTCATACACGGAGTGGACAACCTAGATACAAATGATCTCTAACATTTGTATCCAAAGACAGTTCTTCCATGTTGCGGTGATAAACTTTAACTGGCCGTGTACGTGAATGTACAAATTCATAAGTTTTAAAACATCAAAACTGTCCATTATCATAAATTCAAATGAAAATCCTTCTTTCAAAATTGACATGGCATGCCAAGCTAATTTTCTGAGGATGTGTAAAGCCGCGGCCGCGTGCGGCTGGTCAGGGAGTGGCTCCCGCGGACCCGCCCGCAGTGTGCGCCCCCCTCTCCCCGCAGCAGCGCCTTCACACGCCCCCGTTCTCTGCTCCAGAAGAGACCGTTTGCATTGTTCCCTCTTTTCAAGGCAGGCATCTGGAGGAGCCAGAAGACAGAGCTGCTTCGTGGGGCAAAACTACAATGACTTTGATTTACCGTTTGTGTGGCAGCTGTAGAAAGTGGAATCCATAGCGAAGCAAAGTTCAGGTCCCGTAGAGCGGCCGGAGGTTTTGGAGGTGAAGGCGGAGCCGGGGAAGAGAGCCGGCCCTGCTCAGCCCGCGGATACAGCATGTGTGTTTTAGGATGTCCATAATCTCACCGTTTAGTTTTGTGTTCTATATTTTCAATATAAGGGAAGCATTAATTACATGATACTGATTTTTAGAAGAGATCAGGTTTATAGAATTGTTGGGCATTTTATAAGGTCATTCAAAAATGTCAGTGATAGGAGGGTCCTGTCGGTCATCTGATATGAACCCGTTCATTTTTTCTTCTTTTGTAAGTTTTATGCGAATCGACTCTGTTGTCAGAATGTCCTCACAAAATCATTAATGGGGAGTTGAAACCTCACTACCGTCTCAGTTTCTAGGTGTCCCGCCCTCGTCGTGTCTTTGTTCATGTCTATGCGTTGGTTTATGTCTTTGTAAACTTATGTAAGTTGACTCATTTTACTGAAATTCTCACTTTCATAAGAAATCTTAATCTGAGAATGTTTATAGTTCACCTAGAACTTGAAATGGAGATACATTGTATTTAGTGCAACACATAATAGGTATTTAGTAAATTTTAAATTGAATTGAAGTAGCTTTTTCTCTCAACTGATTACCCTTCCTCTAATTTTAAATGAATTGATGCTGCCTCTTATGAAAAACTTAATTCTGAGATATGAGAGTAGGAAAGATAAGCAGAAATGTTGGCATATGATTTGCACATAAGTAATATACATGTTACTCATGTTATGTGTTCCTGTGCCCTTAGCAAAAATCAGTCTGCAGTGTTAAAAAAGAAAAATGTAAGGGCGCCTGGCTGGCTTAGTCAGTAGAGCCTCTGCGACTTCAGGTTGCAGGTTGGAGCCCCACATTGGGTCTACATAGAGATTACTTAAAAAAATAAAATCTTTAAAAAACAAACAAATAAAAGAGGGAAATATAGATATAAGTAAAATTTGCATAATGCTTCAAGTATTAGTGAAACTGAACTATTTTTCGTATGACACCCATCAGCCTTTGAGTCAAACCCTTTTTTAAACAAGTCAGTAGTGTGAATAGAGTGGAGTATAGTATTGTCAAGTCCATTCGAAAACGAGACAGTGAAGTTAAAGTCAGTTATGTGAGGGGAAGAGTTGGTGTAAGGCAGTGAGTTTTGTCAGTTTACAGGAAGGTTCTACTGCATAACAACCTGTAAAGAGAAATGTCTTTTAAAATCCTTTAGTAAATGAGATAGGCTGAACATTAGAAGGAGACAGATATTTCAAAAATTTATTTCAATCTTTCATGTCAATAGAAGTTGCCTCTGGGTTAAATCTACAAATTCAGCCGTGACCTTGCCTTTCACATACATGGCTTTATAGCCTTGTAGGCTTCCTCTTTAAACTGTGCTCAGAGAAGGCAGTATGCCTGTTTTCCTAAACAAGGTCTTTTCTTTTTCTCATCTTCTTTAACCAGTATGTGTCTAAAGTTCCTTATCGCCTGGCCCTGGTTTTAGGTATTTTTGTTGAAAGCCAGCAGTAAGTGGTGCACTTCTTGAGGCTCCGTGTGCGTGTGCGTGTGCGTGTTGGTGCGTGTGTCCATGTTCAGGCCTTGGGGCAGCGAGGAACAGCACAGAGGCCTGGGAAGTGACCCCACGCTGCATGCAGGCACGCCCTGAATTATTCCTTGCTGCTTGGGATAATCTTTTAAAATCAAAGAGCAATTTTTATGGGACATTTTTCATTTTTGCTTGAAAAGGGGGAGCATTGGGGAGAATCTTCTTCAGCTTGAAAGATTAATAAACACTACAGCGGCGGGTTATTGAAACCATGTTTTCCATCTCATTTTCAAGGGCGTGTAGAAAAATGGAGATAGCATACACTTCCAGGCACTCTCCATCATCTTTCTCTGTTCGCTTAAAAAATGAGAACAAGACACAAGAGGACTTGAGATATTGCATTTGTTCTCCCGCAGACAAAGTGGTTACTTTACAAATGAAGAGGATGGAGACCGCTCTCCTCCTGCAGTTTCTTAGCAACAGAGCTAGAGTCGGTTTTAATGTGTATGCATGGAACGTTCTGTGCACGGTGACATTGGAGCTGTGCGTTTTCACAGGTGAAACATACTGTGTGTGTGAGCCTAGTAACCGGAGTTCAATGTGGGGGGAGGAAACAGGAGGTTTACTGAAAAATCAAAAAAACAAAACCCAAAAAACCCCCACGAATCCTCCAATGCGAGGAAGTAACTCTTCCCAACTGTCTCCTCTTCTCTGGCATATTCTTGGGCCTTAAATCTGAGGTCTGTCTTAGGGAGCAGTAACAACGGCCTTGGCAGCCCCCAGCTGCTCCCTTGCCTTGAGTACCAAAGCGGTTTTTTCCATTTCCTAGTGCTGTTGTGTTGTTCTTCTGTCCTCCGCTCCCCCCCTTGCATGCTGTTGAGTGACACTTTCCACGGATGTTTCAGAATTTGCTTTAAGACATTTTGCCGACGTACTTCACATGGGTGAGTCCCGGTGCATTTTCCACATGTGTAGAGCAGAGTGCTGCGCTGCTGGGAAGCAGAGTGTGCCTGGTGGTCATAAAGGAAAGTCCTCACAACTGGCCTTGGCGGCTTAGCATTTCAGGCCCACGGCTGGCTGGCTGGCTGGCTGGCTCTGTATTTCTTGTGTTTGGGGTTGGGGCTTGCAGACGGCAAGGCCGCTCGTTCTCCGTGGCTGTCGATCCTGTGTGAACGTGAACGTAGGATGGCCCTTCATGTCATCCACCAGCTTACTTAGTCCTGGTTTTAGTTACTGCTTGAAATCCGTGCCTCCTTCCGTCGCGCAGATGTTGACCGCCCCGGCCCAGCACCCTGCCAGGTGCCGTCCCAGCTGCTGGTGACACAGCCCCGAACACAACGGGCAGAAGTCCCTGCCCTTGTGGGGCTGGCGTTCTGCAGGGGAGACCGATTAAAAGAGATCGAGTAGCACACCCAGTGTGTGAGCTACGCGCTGAAGGGTGGTGGGGGGGGGTCTGCCCCGCTGGCCTGTGGTGGCAGGTGTCTGGGGGGGCTTCTACATGAGGCTAGAAGGCTCCCGGTCAGGCTTCTAGTTTAATTCTTCTTGTGTCCCCCAGAAGAGGGCCTGAGGCCTGGAGTGCGGCCGATAATCCGAAGCTACTGTGTTGACTGTGGGGGGCGGGGGATGGAAGAGAACCGGGGTATGGGTTGCTCGCCCCCCAGGGCCTAACCACGTCAGGGGAGGCGGCCCCTGGGGCCTCGGGGACTTCTCTGAGCTGCGGGCCGTGCCAGAGCTGACTGGCCCCTGCCCCGCTCTTTCCTTCTCAGTAGCTTCCCTCGGAAGACAGCAGCCAACACCTTCCGGTTGTGTGCGGCCTCATCCCCCAGAGCCCAGCCGGGCAGAGCTCCGTCCTGCGGCATCGCTTCGTACTTGGTGTGTGGCCGCCGTGTCCCGCTGTGGGAGAAGGGGTGGAGGCGCGGGCGGAGGGACGAGGCCTCGGGAGACCGCCTGGTGCTGCTTCGGCTCCTCGGGCTGACCCTCCGCCCTCCCAGCCCATCACACGTTTGAAAGCAGGGTGGCCTGTTTGCACACCTCCTTCTTCGGGCCAGCTGGTGGTTTGCGGCGGTCTTTTTTGTGACCGTGGTACGTGGGGAAAAACACCTTGCCTCTTGGGTTTCCTGCAGACCTCTCGTATGCCTCCCCTGTTTGGTCACTTCTAGAGTATTTTCTTCCTTTTTAAAGGGCTCGATCCTCTGTGGTTAATCCCAGCAAGAGGGAACAGAAGAACCGTCACATACCTCCACCGGGGAACTAAGGAAAGAGCAGAGCAGGGTCATAAGTAAAATGAGCACCGAACACCGAGAGAGCAGGGCAGAATGGCCGGAGGCCTCCGTGCGGCCCGAGGGCTAAGGAGTGTGCCCCGCCGGGTCTCAGCTGCCATATAGGTTTGGGACCTACTTTGTTGTGGGTTTTTTTAATTAAGTGTATACTCTGTCATCCTCCGTCCTTTTATTAAATGTTCAGAGGTTATGACCCAGAGAACACTGGGGAGGTCTCTGTCCTTGCAATGGGGGGAGTGCCTGCACTGCACTGCCTGGTGTCCTGTGCAACTCTGCCACCCATGGGCACCAAGTCTGTGACTGAAATGCAGTGCATTTGAGATCTGGAGGAAGGAAAGAGGTTAGGTCACATCCTTCTCTCTCCTCTCTGGAAGGCTCATTGGGGTGGGACATGTTCGGAGAGGATGCAACACCTTTGGGACGTCAAGAAAGTCAGGTCCTTTCCTTGGGCCTTAGTTTGCTTGTGTAAGAAATGACAGGGAAGGGAAAGGAAGGGGGAAAGGGCAGATTTTGCAGTGGCCGGCAGGTGTGTCTGACAGGAAATCTGGATCTGATCCCCATTTCCGTCTGCTGGCCACGCCTCCCTTTCGCTTCCCTGGGTGGAAAGCTGGGCCGATGTCTTAACTCCAGCTAATGGAATCATCTCTGTTTAAGAAATCTGAAAGCACATATGCCTGCAGACCTTCGTGTCCTACCACTAACTAGGGGTTCTCGGCTTCCCCTTGCTACTGATTTGTCAGGGTTTTTTTTAATGTTTATTTATTTTTGAGAGAGAAAGAGAGACAGAGTATGAAAGGGGGTGGGGCACAGAGAGAGGAGGACACAGAATCTGAAGCAGGCTCTAGGCTCCGAGCTGTCAGCACAGAGCCTGATGCAGGGCTTGAACCCACCAACCATGAGATCATGACCTGAGCCGAAGTCAGACACTTAACCAACTGAGCCGCCCAGGCGCCCCTGATTTGACAGTTTTGATTGTAAATTTATTTTTCTAATCTTCCCCATCAACCTCTGGACCCCAGAGATGCATGTTCACAAGTGTTACAGGCTCTCCCAGAGCCAAAGGGAAGGGCGATCTGTCACCAGTGGCTCTGGTCTGTGTCATTTCAGTCCCTTTTCTCTTCTTGGGAGCCCCAATCTTGTCTGGGAACCACTGTTCCTATAGTCTATGCAGGCATTACTTACTGGCAAAGCCACTTTCCAAAGAGGCATGTTCAGCCTAAATTAATCATTTTCTTTTTCCATCTAGGGCCTCTAATTAGTTAGGGTGATCTAGGTAGCTAAGCAGGCTTGGTTATCCAGTTTTGATAAAAAGGTTGTAGAAAATGAATTTAACAAGGTGTTATTCAGCCTAGATGTGGGGAGCCAGTTGACCTGGACTCAACACCCATCTAGCATTCATCTGAAAATAAACGAGCTCTGCGTGTAGAAGGCGCTGCGCCCCTGGGCTCTGGTTCCTGGTCCTGCGTTCCCAGTGGAATACCACTTGGGACTCCTGCTTTCATCAGCCAGAGCTGGTCCACACTCCCAGCTTCCAGCCAGACGGACTCTGGATTTTCGGACCCTCCCTCTGCCCAGTCTGCGGGAATGAAATTCTCCAACCCTTTAGCAGAAACAAAAGTTAGAAACCCATTTTCTGGTCATTCTTCGGGATAGCCCAACTTCTCCATCAGCTTTCTGACCCTGGGACAGCCTGGCCCTGGAGTTGGGTCTCCCTCTTTTAGAACTCCCGGACTTAATAGTCTGCTCACATTCTTCCCTCGCCTCCCAGCCCGGCTCGCTCGCTCTCCTGTGAGTGCTCTAAAACCCCGCCAAACATTCACAGGATCCACTGAGGCTATCTTGTTCTTAAAGGCAAACGTTCTCAGACGGCTCGTTCAGCCTCTCTTACAGGGAGAGGAGTGGGTGTCCTCCTATCCTCTGTAGGCGTGAAAGGCCCTCGGGCACCGCAGGAGGACGCGCGGTGTGTGGGAGGCACACGCCTTCAAGTGAGTGTCTTGGCCAGAGGAGTGATGGATTGGTGTCATTCAAACCAAATAGTCCTGTCTGTTTCTGGATAACTAACTCTAGGTTTGCTTGCCTACTGTATGGGAGGGAGGACTGTTTTTCCTACTTGATTTTGAACTTAATTCCGCTGCCTTTCCAAACCTTCTCTGTGCAAGGTTCTGCTAGACGCGTACGGGGCCCTTTTATCCGTGCTTTACTGTCGTAATGCTTCCTCTAGAACCTTCTCTTCCTGCTGTCATTAGTTTAGTTTTGTGTTTTAGAAACAGATTAGAAAACAACATTGGTTCCTAATCCAAAAGGAAGGGAGCATGTCGCCGACAGGAGACAATAAACTGCATTTGTTCTTCAGCCACTAAGGTCTGTGCGGGAGTCTCCACTGACCTTGATAATTGCCTGGCAGAGTGGCCCCCTGACTGATTTTGGCAGTGGGTGTACACGCGTACTTGAGTTGGGTGTTGTCACCACAGGCAACCAGGAGATGACGGCCACACCACTGGAAGCTTTCTGAGTGCCTGACCTGCCCCTGACGCCGTGCCGGAGCCCACGCGGCCCGCAGGGCAGACCGTGCCGCCGTCCGCTGTAGGACAGGGAGATGGGGAAGGGCTCTCAGGAGGAGGTGCTCTTGCAGAGGAGCCTGAGAGCATGGGTGGGATTTCGCCGGGCACAGTGCATCCAGGTTAATGGAAGAGCAAAGGCATAAAAGAATGGGAGTGGCTGGTTCAAAGCCAATTGTCCAGTCGGCAGCTGTGGGTGGAGGAGTGTGTGAGATAGTTGATTGGTTCTGAGCCCCCTCTTCATGGGAAGGGAAGTTTGTGTTTAGTTTAATAGAATAATTTCTATTTAGGGAATAATTTCACATTTTTGAATGTGAGGACTGATAGGACGGGGCCATCATTGAATATTAATCTGGCAGTAATGGTGGTAAAGTGGGTAGAGAAGGGAATCAGTGGTTCTGAAACCTGGCTGGGTGTTAGAATCACCTGGAAAACTTTAAATGTCTCAGCGCCAAGCCTGTACTCCAGACCAGTTAGAGTCTCGGGATGCGGGGGTTGGGGGCCGAGGTGTCCATGTTTCAGGCTATGGACTATGGTCCTAGTGAGAGATGTTGAAAGTTTATAGCAGTGATTCTCAACCTTGGTGGCACGCCGGTGGGGAACACACACACACACACACACACACACACACACACACACACACCACCCCCACCCCCACCCCCACCCCCCAGACTTGGCTCCCACCTCAAGATTCTGATTGAATTCATCTCGGATGTGACCAGGGCTTTGAATTCTGGCCAGCTGAGGTTGTGAGGTGGAGGGAGGGATACGCACGCTGAACAACTCAAACTGAGAACTTCTGGGGCAATCCTGAGCCCTTCATTCTGGGCCAGGTGCTGTTCGAGCCCTTGGTGAGAACTGACTCATTGACTGACGTGTCCCAGAGTGATTCGAAAAGCCTGCTTTTGGGTCCAGCCCCCCGGCTCCAGAGCCCAGCCCCGACCTTGCTGTACCATGCGGCTTCTCTAGAGAAGCCTCGCTGACTGGGTGTGGGAAGCAAGGGAAAAGTGGAGGAACACCATTCTGACTTGGTGTCTTGGTACAAGGGAGGCGGCTGGTGGTACTAGTAAGGAAATCTGACATCAGGAGAAGTCCTCGTTTCTGGTGAGAGTCGGAGTGTTTGTGCTGCTTTGCGGTGATTTAAAAAGATGCAGGCAGACCCAGCTGTTGGCAGTGGCGGTCCAGT
Source organism: Suricata suricatta (assembly GCF_006229205.1). NCBI lineage: Eukaryota > Metazoa > Chordata > Mammalia > Carnivora > Herpestidae > Suricata > Suricata suricatta. Next base: position 136,045,258 of record NC_043707.1, read on the forward strand.
GACAGGAGACAGTCATGGTCTACGGAGAAGGCTCACAGCTGAGGAGGCCAGGCGAGGGTACTTAGCTGGCTCGGGGTCTCAGCTAGTAAGTCGAAGAGCCAGGATCTGAGGAATTGCCAGGGACAGCAGAACAGAGTGGGAAGGGACTTTCTGGGGGATTCTTAGGTTGATAGGCAGAGGGATGGACAAAGTAACAAAGTCAGAAAAGGCTGGAGAAAGGTTTGGACTCTACTGTTTAATTTGTTAACCGTTAGGGGCGCCTGGGTGGCTCAGTCGGCTAAGCATCCAGCTTCGGCTCAGGTCATGATCTCACTGTTCGTGGGTTCAAGCCCTGCATCGGGCTCTGTGCTGACAGCTAGCTCAGAGCCTGGAGCCTGCTTCGGATTCTGTGTCTCCCTCTTGCTCTGACCCTCCCCTGCTTGCACTGTCTGTCTCTCAAAAATAAATAAAAGACATAAAAAAATTTGTTAACCATTATATTAACTCAGGACACGAGGAGGAATCACCTTTTGGGGGGATATGGGAAGTAATAGGACTGAAGTGTCTTGGACATAACTCATTAGAAAGATCAAGGGAGGAAACTGGTACAAGGTCAGGGTGCTGAGACATGCCTCAGAGTATCGATCACACTGTTGAAATAACCGATAGGCTGCATACAGAACTTGGGCAACCAGGTAGAGGTGGTAGAAAAATTGAAGGGCTATGGGTCATGATCAAGGGTTTGTGGGATTCATGGGGGCAGTGTAAATAAGAAAAAATTTCTAGTTTTGTACCTTAGATCTAGTTTTCAGGGATGCCCAAACATGAGGGTAGTTGTCAGTGGACAGCTAGGCTGGAATGATGGGCACTGAGGATGGTGGGTGCGGAAATCCAGAATGTTAGAAGAGCTCTGGGCAAGATGCTTCATGTTCCCGTGAGTCCTGTCAAAAGATGGGATAGAGAGAGGGACTCGTAGCCACGTGTAAGACCACTGAATACGGGCGAGGGAGGCTGGCTTGGTTGGTTGATACCGTGATGAGAAAGAGCAGCTGGAGGTGGCAGGTGATGTGGTCAGCCAAAGCTGGTCAGACTGTGGGACTCAGAGAATGCACGGAACTAGGCCTCTGGCTCTTACCGGAGGGGTCGTGAGGGCTGCTGTGTGGGTCGTGATGCGAGGATGCTGGCGGGCTGGGTGTGAGGGATTTGGAAAATGGAGGGAGGGAGGAGACCGTTAGGTCTCCAGGGGACCCAGTAGGAGGGCAGTTGGGAGTTGCTCTGGTGAGCCGTCCCGAGCTGAAGTCGGGATTGGGATGGGAGGAACCCACGGGAAAGGGCGGAAGCACATTGGTGGGATGGATGGTTATTTTAGGTCCCCTGGCTGGGGGGACGGAGCCCCCTCTGTGCTGCTCTGCCCGCAAAGTGCTTCTTGAAGGCAACCCATCTCTTACAGTGTCCCAGTCCTCAGCGTGGCGCACTGATTGCTAAGTGTGGAGGCTGAGGGAAGAGGCAGGATTTTGTGAACAGAACGTTCTTCAGAATTGAAGATGTCAGATGGGAGCATCGGCCCCGGGTACATAGTGCTACTCCTTTCCTCGGTCACTCAGCGATGCTAGGCATTCCGCGTTGCACCAGGTCTTGTCTAGGCCTGGAGATAAAAATAACATCGGACATACCGTTCTCACGGAGCTTGTGTTCTACTGGGGAACACAGACAAATTACAAATTACCATAAATAACATAATGCACGTAGATGGCCTGAAGAGCGTAAGTCAGGTACACGCAGGCAGACTCTGGGTCGGGCAGGGGCACCGTCTTCTTCCACATCGCTGTGCCTCCACGTCTGGACAGATACGTCTGATAATCCAAGTCAGTTAATCGAGAGTGATAGGTGTTTTCCTAATACTTCAAGTCACTCAGCCCCCGGCCCGTGACTCTGGGGTTGTGTCTCAGTTGCCTATAAACTGCTCCTTGTCAGGACCAGATAAATGCCTTCAGGACTTGGGCACTTTTGAGAGCTTAGAACAAACCGAATTGGCTGAAAGGACAGGTGGGAACTTTGCTACAGATGTAAAATCATGCGGAAGTCTGTTCCTTTCACACGCACGTATGTGCGTTTTCCAGTACATGGGACACAATAGAATGCTTCTAAATGCCAAAAAGATTCTCTAAACCTCTTCGTGACTTTTTAGATTGGGGGACAGATTAGAAGAGCAAGATCTGGTTCCTGCAAAACGTTTGCTGAAGGCAGCTTTGGGTGCGTACTGTCTGTGGCCAGGGGAGAGCGGGGGTGGGGGGAGCGGTGGTACACCCACCAGGAGGGCCTGTCTAGCCTGTGGAGTCCCCTGTGGATGTCACCACCGTTTCATCTTCTTCGGTGCTTCTCGGTATAATATTTCACCAAAAAGACCTAAGAGCCCAGTCTCCCCCCTCTCCCAAAAGAACATGAAGGAACTTGATGGGTAGATGATTAATTTCCTCAGTGTAAAGAACATCTCCTTCATCCTTTAGCAAGCCAAGAATTTTCCCCGCCTCCAGCCATCCTGGACCGTGTTGAGAAGGCCCCCCAGCCCTGGCCGCCATAGTCAGAGCAGTCCGGGAGGAGACCGTGAGGCCTCATTTCCCATCTCGGGGCTGTCCCTAAATCAGCTGGGGGAAGGAAACTTCAGGTTGCCTCTGAATGTTTGCTGCCATGAACTTTTCAGTTCATGATTCACTCAAAAACAAGAAACTCCAGTTTCTTCTCTTTCTCTGTACCCCCTCCCTTCACTTCTACTTTTCTCGAAAACTACTCATCTGTCTGTAGAAAACCACCTACTGGTAATGTAGTTAAAGTTTAGTGGTGGAAAACAAAAGTGTTGGTAAACCTGTTTCTGGTTGAATCTGTGCATTAGACCAGCTGCTGTACCTTCGGCAAGTCCTCATTCCTCTCTCTAAGAAATGGGAGCAGTGATTAAATAAGTAGGCCTGTGGCCCTCAAAGGCTCAGGTACTGGTAACAGGAATGGTCTTTGAATAAATGTGACTTACACTTATGCGAGGACTCTGATAGATGGACCCGGACAGGACCACCCCACCGCAAGGAGAGGGACTCTGATGGCAGTGATGGACTTGGCTGCCCAGAACCTGGTGCTGGCCAGGACATGGGAAGTGACGGGGTGCACAGAGACTCGATGGAGGCCCAGAGAAGGATAACAAAACATAGATGTGAAACAGTGAGTAAATAAGTTTGTTCAGGTTCATACCAGCGGTAAGTGAGTCAAAGCCACCAGCCCGGAATAGCTCCTTAGTGACACTGCACAGGACCCCCAGACAGAGTGTTGTGTGCTAGACTGCCGCCGTGTGGAGGGCGGGGGCGCGTTCGGGGAGGGGCAGGGACCTGGCTCCAGTTGAGTCTGGGCAGCTGCGGCGGCGGGTTCTAGGGGCGGCGGGTTCTAGGGGCCTGTGCGCAGCACGGCTGCTGCCCCGCCTCCTGTGCTCGCTGCGGACCTCACACGCGGCACGACCTCGCCTCACACACGTTTCCTAATCTCTTCAACACACTTCCTGATCCACACGCTTGAGGGTGGTGGGTGCTGAGGCCAGGGTGGGAGGGGGGAGAGCCCAAGCCCTTGGATCTGCACACTGAGGGGCTTGTGCCCTCCACTTGTCTTGAGCAGAGAAGGGCCGTAATTCGTTCTTAGAATTCGGGTAAAGAATGAATGGTCTTGACCTTGGTGCAGTCGCAGCTACACAGTGTGGGGTCTTCAGAGCTGTCATCTGCCTGGGTCCTAGAAAATGTAACATTTTAGTAACCGTGATTTGGTTCCACTCGGTAAAGCCAGAGTGCCGTCCATCTAGCTGAGATGTGCACGCATGCCCGGCCTTCGCTGCAACTCCTGTATCTTATACAAAGTTAAAAAACAAAACAAAACAAAAATCTCTCTTCCCCATGAAGCCCCTAAAAGAATTTTGCTTTAAAAACCATATGTTTCTTGGGGTACCTGGGTGGCTCAGTCAGTTGAGCACCCAGCTTTAGCTCGGGTCATGATCTTACGGTTAGTGGGTTCGAGCCCCACGTCGGGCTCTGTGCTGACAGCTAGCTCAGAGGCTGGAGCCTGCTTCGGATTCTGTGTGCCTGTCTTGCTCTGACCCTCCCCTGCTCACGCTGTCTCTCTCTGTCTCTCAAAAATAAATAAAACAAACAAACAAAAAAACCCCATACATTTCCTTCCAAGTTTAAATGGGCATATACCTTTTTCATGATAAGGATGTAATTTCTCTCATATAAATAGTGACATTGAAAATGAAGCTGTTGCATCAGTCAGATCTGTCCGAGGTATTTTGAATACCTTCTCAGTTCATATCCATTATCATCTATTCTAAAAATACATGAATGGGCTCCTTTTTAGCAGTATTTTGTATTTTATCTTTCCTTCCCCTCCTTTAACTTCTGTAGCTAGTAACTTTTCAGTCTACTTCCCCATGGACTCTATTCCTAATGTAAAAGCATGTCCTGCTTGGGGGGCTGTTGTCAGATCACTGTCTCATACTTGGCGACAAAAAGTATGTGTATCAGAAGGCATGTACATGCTGTGATTTCCTTTAGCAGCAAAGCTCTAAGTGTTAAAAAGGGAAGTTGCCTCCAATTATGCTATAATTATTAGTGTAGAGTTTATCAAAACAATGTTACAAGTACTAGTGTAGGGTTTATCCAAAACTTGATAACATTTTACTTTTTGTTTAATATTTATTGGAAATATGATGGGTTTAATTTTTAAACGAATCCTTGCACGAATATTATTGTTAAGATCAGGGTTTATTCTTATTTTTCATGTATTTGTAGAACCCTTGTCTGCATGAGTGAGCAGATGGGAATATCGTCAGACCTGGTCTGCGGTAATCTCTCCGATGGCGTCTCCACTCGATGCTCCCTCATTTTGGTTGAAAGCAAAGGCCTGGAAAGTACCTGACTTGCCTAAGCCTTTCTTGTTGTGACCTTAGAGTTAGCCCCTATGTCAACATTAGCATCAGTGTTTTGAATCCGTCCTTTGTTTGGTGCCCTGGAGTTTCTGTACCGGGGCAGTGCTGCCTGGTAGCATTCCAGAAGGAGCGGGCTGCCTTTGTGCTTATGAGGGGCGGTCCTTGGGAGCGGGCCGGCGGGGAGGGCATGGCCTTCCTGGCGGCAGTGCGCTCTCAGGCTGGTGGGTGCTGTCAGGGGCATTTAGGACACATCTGAAAGCGGAAGGTTTGGAAATGAATTCCCTTGGAACCATTTGGGTCTGTTTTGTGTCCGCACACCCCATTGTGCAGACTGCGAGCCCCCACAATTCTTGCCTACCAGGCCCAGTTGTAGGCACTGGGAAAGCCCAGGGAGGGTCAGGCCCCGTAGGGGCCGGCCAGCCTGGGAGCCTGGCAGAGGTCTTTCAGGGTTCGGTCAGTCAGCCTGGGGCCGCAGGACAGGCTGCTTGGTGCTCGGTGAGTAAGTGGTGAATAGATTACCGTCCTTGCCCTCCAGGAAGGAGTTTATAATCTGAGTTTGTGCTACAAAAGAAAACAAAACAGCACCCCCCCCCCCAAACCCACAGGAAATAATACCCTGTGACCTTGTTATTTAACGTGCTGATAAAGTATATTTATCTACATTTTTCAGTGTTTTGATAAGCAGATTTCAATATAACCTAACCGGTTTTATTTGTAATCCCGTGTATTTTATTTTAAGCCTTTAAAACCATTTTTTGGAAGAGGTTAGGCCTCTTCAAACTGCCACAAGTGCCCAGGGCACAAAAAAGGTGAAGAACCCTGTTCTGAGCACTGGCCTCTTCCAGATCCCACAGAGTCCGTCTCCAAGGGGTCCTAGAAGACCGTTGGACTAGAGTGGCTTCCCGGAAGGACACCACCCGGAGCTGACGCTCGGTGGCACTGTGGCGCGTGCGCCGCGGGCTGGGTGCGGGCGCGCTCGACATTTAACGCGTCGCGGCAGGGGTGCCTGGGTGGCTCCTTTGGTAGAGCCTGGGACTCTTGATCTCAGGGTTATGAGTTCAAGCCCCACGTTGAGGATGGAGCTTACTTAAGAAAACATGTTGCATTAGACTGTCAGACCTCAGACCTGGTATCCGCAGACATTATCTGAAGGATGTCAGCATCTGCTGTGGTGCAGTTTACAGCTGGACATTAGGGGATCCCACCGCACGCACACACGCGCGCGCGCGCACACGCACGCACACACACACACACACACACACACACAGCCGCCTGCCAGAACCAGAGCGTGTGGAAGGAGAAAACTTTTGTTGTCTCAGAATGAGTTTCACACAATTGAGAATGTTCTCGGGTTTGTCCTTAGGTAATGTGGACCGATGGCGGCTCAGGCATTGTTTGGCTTGTTTCTTGAATGTCTCAACGTTCCTTATTTTCTTGCTGGTGCTTCCTCAGGCAGCGGATTTGCTCCACGCACCAGGCCCCCTGACTGGAAGCTGCAGAGCTGCATTTAGATCAGATTTCTCACATGTTGCTGACTTTATCTCATTTACAGTATCACATTTCTGTTGCCATACACTGTGTGATCTGGGCCTCCCCACAGCTCTTTAACAATTCGTAATTGAGCAGGAAGCGTGTTTTTATTACAGTGGCCTTTTGATTTTGATTCTACAATCGTGTAGTGTTTAGTAGAGAGCAGAGGTGAGGAAGTGGCTCTCTGAAACACATTTTTGACAGAGAGAAGTCTGTTGTTTCAGCCACTTGGCTATCTGTCAGCGGTTCTCAGACTTCCCCCTTGTGTTGGTTGCCTGGCAACCGGGGGCTGGAGCAATCAAACCGTGGCCGGTGCTTTTCCAGGCCCAGATCGGCAGCTGATTTATCGGTGGAGCTGTGAGCACGGTAAACCCACGCCTCAGAGATGGACCTTTTTTTTCATTCTTTTTTAAACCAGGAATTTATACGAACCGTATCAAGAAAAAAGAGAAAGAGAATGAGTTGGAGAGTTCTGTTACATACAAATTTTTTAAAGAATGAAATAAAGGCCTACAGTTAGGGTGGTTGTTATTATGTGTCCATCCATATGTGTCTAGGTTAATATTTTTAGTTAGTTGGATTAGGACTTTAAAAAAAATGTTTATTTTACTGGAACACTCAACATTTAAAAAGTCAGCAGTTTTGTTTTGTTTTGTTTTGTTTTGTTTTTAATTAGGATCCTTGGGATGTAGTCTTTCCATGAGAAATGTAGCCCAGGCAATGTTTAGAGGCTTGCCCGGGTCCTCTGGTGGAATCCCACATAGAACTGGAGCCCAGCTTTCCTGGTGTTTGTGTCTGTGTTCTTGATTTAATGCAGTAAGCATAAAATGCTGATGGCTTTTTTCCTATATTTTTCAAAATTAGTTGAAGAATCCAAAGATCGTGACTTACTCTACGTTGTGTTAACAAGGGCTGAAGCGGGACTTCCTCTCTGTACGCGTGTCTGCGCCCGTGTGTGACGGGAACGTGGTCTTTTTAGGACAGGTTACTTCTGAATTTCCAGATTCTTCTTACTTTCTGCTCCCGCCTACACTGCTTTCTTTTGCACCCTCCCCATTTGTAGTTATAACCTTTTAACTACGGAAAGTATCCCTTACGCCTTGGTTTTTGCTATAAAAGTGGGTTTTAAAGTTCTTTTTGAGGTTTCTCCTTTCTAGAATCTCAAATTCTAATATTGCAAACGAGGATGAAGAGGAATTCATTTTGGGGGGCATTCTGCCCAGGGCAGAAGAATCTCAGCCTGGCCTGGCAGCCTGAGCAGTTCTTAAGCATTTCTTTTTGTAAAATTTGAAGGAAGTACTTTGGAACTCAAGCTCCACTCTGCATGCAGCCCAGTGCGTCCCACTGTGTATGTAAATGTGCTATTAGTATGTTTGTATTCCTTATAAATATACAGATCTAATCTGTTTGTGTAATTTACACACAGCTGTGTTCATGCTCCCTTAATAACAATATTTCCAAGCAAGAGTGAGGTATCATGGGAGCGCTCTTGTTCCAAACAAAAGCCACCAGAGCAGCCTCATGGTGGGGCCCATTACCAGGCCTTGGTGTCCCCCCCAGGGAGGGACTCTCCTGTGATAGCCATCCTGCATGGGGATAGCATGCGACCTAACGGGGTGCCTGTAATAGGAAGAAGACAATGACCGCCAGTTAAGACAGGGTTCTTCTGCCTTATGACCAAGGTTTGCCTTTTGTCATTGAAATACACTCTTATCCCCCCCCCATTCCCCTGTTTCCTAAAGGAATAATTGATTGCCCTCCCTTTTTGGAGATTGTGTAAAGTGCACAAGTTCCATGAGAGCCCTGGCCCTTACCATGTTGTCAGGAAGGGGAAACAAAGTCCAGGGGCCCAGGAACTCACGTGGTCCCCCCGTGCTGGTTAGGGCCTCAGTTTTCCCTGTTTGGGAAGAGGGACAGATCATAACAGCTTCTGGACTTGGGCTACGTTCTTCTGGAAGACAGAATTCACTTCATTTAAAATAAGAAGTCTTGGGGCGCCTGGGTGGCTCAGTCGGTTAAGCATCCGGCTTCGGCTCAGGTCAGATCTCATGGTTCGTGGGTTCGAGCCCCGCGTCAGGCTCTGTGCTGACAGCTAGCTCGGAGCCTGGAGCCTGTTTCGGATTCTGTGTCTCTCTCTCTCTGACCCTCCCCTGCTCCAGCTGTCTCTCTCTGTCTCTCAAAAATAAAATAAAAAGCAATAAAAAGAAAAAATTAAAAAAATCTTAAAAATAAAATAAGAAGTCTTTATTAATTGTATTTAATTAGGACTACATGTACGATATCATTGTCTCTCATCCTAACAGTATATATATTTCACCTCCCTACTAGAAAACTGTTAGCGCTTTGGGTGTTTTAGTGTTTTACAAAAAAGAAGAATCATTTAAGACCTGTGCTGATATGGTCCCCGCTGGCCACATGGGGCTGTTGAGCACCGGCTTGTGCTAGTCCAAGTTGAGATGTGCAAGTGTGAATGCACACTGGATTTTGCAGACAGAGTAGGAAAAAGAGAATGTGTAAAAGATTTAATTAATATTTCTCACATTGATGACATGTTGAAATGGTAATATTTTGGATATTTCAAGTTAAAATGCATAATTAAAATGAATTTTACCAATTTCTTTCTAAAATCTGACTACTGGAAAATCAAAGTTAGATATTTGGCTCACATTTGTGGCTCACATTCAGTTTCTATTGGGCAGCCACAGATCTATAGTCTTTTAGTTTAAACTTTTGCAAAAGTCTTACTCACTACAGATTGCTACTTTTTTCCTTGTAATTTATAGACAAGCCACATTGCTTTTTTGAGTTTCCTCTTCCTTCCTCCTGTGCTGAGCTCTACTTTTTAATGCCTTATTTATGAGCCACTTTACAAGGACATTTTTGTGGAAATTTTATAGTGGTATTGCAGGGAAAGAAGGAGCCTCTGATGCTCTTTTGGGTTCTGTTATTAGTGTTGGATTATTTTTAATTTGGGTAGAGCTGGGCAGCCATTATTGGCAAGGGGTATTTAGCTGGGGGTATTTCTACAGCTGGTAATGCTGCTGTCTAACTAGCCAGATCTCCTTTGACTTGAAAGTGCAGTGCAGCATTCTAGCATTCACGCGGGGGCAGTACTTTGTCAGGCCTGAAGTCAGGACAGAACTTCGCCTGCTCAGTGGAATCAGCTGGACTCCGGTGTAGACAGAGCCATACAAGCCAGCTCAGCGGCCTTTGCTAGTGGGCCCAGCTGCCCTGTCAACCATCTAACACGAAGTCGTTTTCCCGTTTGCCATGTGGTCTTTGAATGAAGGATTGGAGTCACTTTTATTTGACACAGAGGCCACCCGGGAAGGGCTTAGCACAGAGGGGTGTTGAAAAGGAAATGGCCGGCTTCGCTCCGGGTGCTGGGCTGGCACCGCTGAGCGGGGTGCTGCCTTCTGTAGTGGGACTTGCACATTCGAACACACAGGCAAGTCGGTGTCAGACCATCTTGTAGGTAGTAATTAGAGAGTTGGAAACTTAACAGTGAACACAGATCAGGAAGTGTTGAGTCAAGTCAACAAATGGCTGGGAAGTCAGATAGTGTTGTGGGAAGACCCAAGCAGCTCACCTACAGATACATCGTTTATAAATTCAGCCAGTGGTTGTTGGCCACCGGCTATTTGTGTCAATTGCTGTTCTAGGTGCTAGGGATTTCGTAGTGGACAGATTTTCTCCTGTGTTCAGTATCGTATGTATGCTGTCGTGTCCTGTCATATGGTAATGAGAGCTACGTGTTAAGTCAGAGTAAGATCATACAGAGGGGTCAGGCATGCAGTTTGTCTTACGAAGTCCAATTGCAAAGTTCTTTACTGGTTCATTTAATTAATAGTTGACTAACACGGAGGTTAAAGTATTTTGTGGTTTTTGTAATGAATCTTGCAGTGGTTTCCTATTCCTGCGTAACGGATCACCCCAACAATAAAAATTACTTCAAGTTAAAACAGTGGTATTATTTCATTAGCTGTCATAGCTTCTGTGGGATGAGAATTTAGGAATGGCTGTGTGGCTCTGACTCGGGGCTTTGGTGCGGGTGCAGATGGTAGTGGGGCTGGGGCCGTCTTGAAGGTTCCTTGACTCACGAGTCTGGATGAGAAAGACTCAGACGGCTGAGAACTGGACCGGCTGGAACTCCCAAGGCCCTGTGTGCCCTCCCCAGTACAGCGGCTTCGAGAGAGCCAGAGTCTTTACCAGGGCGGCTCAGGGCTCCCGAGACGGGGGTCTGGAGCAGGAGAGCCAAGCCAAGCTGTAGCTCTTTCGTGACGTGGCCTCAAGTTACCTGGTGTCACTTCTGTCATATTTGTCAGGCTAGTTGAAAGGGTCCACCCCGGGCCAAGGGTAGGGACCAGAGACCCATTCCTCCGTGGTGCAGGGTCTTCCTCTGTAAGAGCAGTGTGTGGGACAGAAATACAGTTTGTCACAAATCCAAAGCCTTCGTGGGGATTTAGTTTGTTTTTGTTTTAAATACTGTATGATCCTTGTCTGTAAAATGAGAGTTCTGACCAGGGTTGGATGCTCTAAAAGCCTCCTTCCAACTCCAACATTCTCGGATTGTGCTGTTATTACAGGTGTGGTAGGGAGTGAGGGCTGACTGAGGGCTGCATGGCTTTTGTCGGTGTTTGTGGGGGCACGAGAGCTGGAGCCAGCTTGTGGGGGCGGTCAGGAGCTTGCTGCACTCCAGTGACTTAGGACCTGGCCCTGCGTTCCCAGAACCCTGAGCGAAACGAGGAGCCATGCATGATCATGAGACTTGTGAATGAAGGGAGGGAGGAGGATAAGGGCGGGATCCTGTTAGCCTACCTTCTCCCACTCTCCGTCTTACGCTCTTCAGCCTTTGGAAGATTAGAAAGGAAAGGAACAAGAAAGAGAACCTCTCTGTAACAGCTGAGCAGCTGCCATATTTGATCCTAGAGAGGACTTCTTGTAGAAATGGACAGGCTCAGATTTGAGTTTCTGTTGTAAGTACCATCAAATTTCTAGGGGTGAGGCGGGGAAACAGGTGTCTTTTTTTGCTAAAACTAGAAGTTACTTAATGTTAAAGGTATCTTTGACTAATCTTCTAAATTTCTAAGTCAGACAGTTGAGAAGACACGTCCTACATTAACAGTCTTGTGTTTTGCGTGCGTGCGTGCACGTGTGTGTGTGTGTGTGTGTGTGTGTGTGTTTTAACTTGTTTATCTCTACACCCTATGTGGGGCTCAAACTCCCCCTGAGATCAAGAGTTGCACGCTCCTCCGACTGAGCCGGCCAGGCGCCCCAACAGGGTCTCATTTTAGAGAGTTCAGCCTTCCTGTCATGTCTGGGTAGGAGAGACGCTGCCCACCTCCCTGCGCCCCCAGTGGTGGAGAAGTGGTGACACTGAGCGTTGAGGATTCTCCAGGGGGTAGAAAGCCAGAGGCTCATCTTCCACAGGGGTGCGCGGAGACCAGAAGGGGTAGTGACCTGTTGACGGGGTGGAGTTGCCTAATGGCAGAGCCATGTTCTCGAAGCTAAGTTGTCCTGTAAGAAAATTTTTAACATGGGTATGCAGCATATAATCTCTGACACAGGCTTTTGCTTCAAAAAGTAAGAATGTATATATAACATTTTTTTTAGATTTTTAAAAAAAGTACAATACCCTTTAATTCCTCTGATATGAGTAGATACAATAGAATTTCTCTGCACCTAGATTCCAAGCAGTTAATCCAAATTTGAAACAGTAACTTCTCTACTGTTCCTGTGTAGGACTGGGGTAAGGTAGTTAACTTACCTAAACCTCAGTGTCTTCATCTGTAGAATGGCCCCAGTGACACCGGTCTTGAAGAGAATGTTGAGGAGGGTGTGGTTTGGGACCCAGCATTGTCCTTGTTGAGATTGTGATGTCCTGAGTCTGTGAAAGAGGCTCCTCTGCATGGAAAGTACCAGTGCAAGTCTGAAGTAGGGAAAATGGCGGACATCGGGAGGGGGCGCCTGGTGGCTCGGTTGGATAAGCATCCGACTCTTGATTTTGGCTCTGGTCATGATGTCATGGTTTGTGAGATTGAGCCCCGAGTCATGTGGAGCCTGTTTGGGGTTCTCTCTCTCGCCCTCTCTCTCTCCCCCCCCTCCCCAGTGTGCGCATGTGCGTGCACACACTCTCTCAAAATAAATAAATAAATAAATAAATAAACATTAACGAAACAAAGCTTTGGAGAGAGATTTGAGAACCATCATAAAAATGTGATTGTTGTTTTACAGTATTGTCTTGTTGGCTGTTTTTAAACTGTACAGCTGACCTTTGAGCAACACAGGTTTGAACTGCACTGGGCTGCTTACACGTGGGTTCCTTCTGATGAAAAAAGAACTATAAATGTTTTTTTCCTCATGATTTTTTTCTTTTTGAAGTAAATTCTGTGCTCAGTGTGGGGCTTGAACTCACATCCCTGAGCCAGCCAGTGCCCCTTCCTTATGATTTTCTTAGTAACGTTTGTTTTCTTCTATCTTACTTTATCCTAAGAATGCCATAAAGAGTACATATAGCATACGAAATAAGCGTTAACTGACTGCTATTGGTAAGGCTTCTGGTCAGTGGTAGACTATTAATAGTTAAGTTTAGGGGAAGTCAGGAGTTAACGCCTGGTTTTCACCTGCTGGGGGGGCTGCTAATGCCCTGAGCGCCCTCGTTGTTCAAGGGTCACCTGTAACCAGTTTAATGAAACTAGAAACACCCCTGGAATAAGCTAGTCAGTCCAAAGTGGCATCAGACGTCAGGAGCACACGCATGCTAGAAACCTTAGAAATGCCCACCATGACTTGATGGCATGTCTCCTCCCAGACAAATTGATTCTGATGCTATTTATTGAGAAAGTAGTTCCTTACTCAGGTCACCGTGTCTTCAATGTGTTAAATTAAAACCAAAAATTAAATGATACTTGACAAAGCACCATCAGTTGTATGTCTCCAGCAGGAAATGTGTTCTGAATGTGAGGTGGCGAGAATCTGTAACAGGATTGTCTGGATGAGGTGCAGAAGGTTCTCCTCTAGCGGTTGCTCAGGAGGAGCCACCGAGGACCTGGTGGGCGTCCTGCGACACCGATGTTTGGAAGGGCTTTCGTGTCTTCCGCTCGGCGTCGGTGTTCTCCTCTCTCCCCTCCCTGTCCTTCACACAGGCCCGCACTTAGGCCACCCCTTCGAGTCTCTGCTGCTGCTTTCTCCTTCAGAGGAGCCATGCATACCGCCCCCCCCTCCCTGCCTGGCACAGGGACCCGCATTTTTGGATCTGGGGGCGGGGGGAGGACTGTAGTTTGCTTACTTGCAGGTCTGCCTGCTCAGCAGTCCCCTGAGGACCAGTAAGTTATTAACATAAAATTTTGTGCAGAAAACAGGGTAGAGCAGAAGGAGCCATTTTCACAGTGGGAATCATTTTAATACCTACAGTGTTTTCCAAACAGTTATGTAAGAGGACTGAGTAGAAATGGCTTCTCTAAAATCCTGGTGAGTTTCTGACTGTGATACACTAGTTAAAATTCACCAGAGGGAGTTAATTTTGAAAGCTCTCAGCCAGGGGTTAATGCAGAGTTATCTTTTAGCCATTTTTGTAGCATAGCCCGCTCTTCCTGCTTCTTTCGCTGCTGCAGACGCAGGTCAGAGCCAGCACTTGAGATGAGCCGTGTTGGGAGTTGCCCCTGCAGACGAGAGAGACGAGCACACCTCACCTCCTTCTTGGGAAGGGTCACTCGCGGCCCCGTAGCTTCTGCGCGCTCTCCAGTGTGGTGCGCGGGGCAGTGCTTTTGAGATAGGGCAGGTGTTTTATGGCCAGTTTAAAAGATGAACAAATTGAGGCAAGAATAAGTTTGAGTTATGAGAATATAGCCTGTACGCATCCATTTATAGACTTGGGGGAAATGTTTAAGTCTTTAAATAGAAACACAGGCAAGAGACACTTCTCGCACCCCTGGTCCGCACCCAGCGTCTGACTCCATTCTTAGACCTCACCCCCTCCCTGAGGCTCCCCAGTTGTTCACATTTGTCACCCTTGACCCGCCTGCCCTGGTTCACGGATTTGCTGACATATGGTTAGTTTTCCCATCTGTAAAATGGGGACATCAGTAGCCCCGCCTTGACATAAGGTTGCTGAGTCGTAGAAGTCGGCCCACACATGAGGAGCCCTTTAGAAAGTGCCTGGCAAGTCATGGCTCTGCTCCGTGTCAGCCATGTTTATTGTCATCCTCTTTTCATATCGCTGACACGTAACGAAGCAGCTGCTTGCCCGGGGCCCCCCTGAGTGTGGGGCGGCTTGGACGTGGGGCAGGCTCCGAGCCCGCGTGAGGAACTTATTATGACGTTATTGTAAGAGAGAATGTTACTGCACTTGGGCACAGTTATACATATTAATTATATCCTGCTTCAAAAAGTTAATTCCTATTAATTGTATCTTGTTTATCAAAATTTTCTTCATGGAACAGAGGAGCAGACTAGATCCTAGGATTTTTTTTAACGTTTTGTTTATATTTAAGATAGACGGCAGGAACAGAGGAGGGTCAGAGAGAGAGAGAGGGAGACACAGAATCCGAAGCAGGCTCCAGGTTCTGAGCTGTCAGCACAGAGCCCAACATGGGGCTCGAACCCATGAATGATGAGACACGACCTGAGCCAAAGTCAGATGCTTAACCGACTGAGCCACCCAGGCGCCGCAAGATCCTAGGATTTCTGAGTTTAGGCCTCATATTCTTCCATTCTACTAAGAATGAGAAATAAGAGTTTTGTGTTGCAGATTCTATGAAAATCCAGGTTTAACAGTAAGTTCTATGTTCAGGTAACTCACTTTTTTTAAGTTTTGAGTTTTTATTGAAATTCTAGGAAAATATGGTAAAATTGGTTTCAGGTAGAGACTTCAGTGATTAATCACCTACCTGTAACACCCAGTGCTCCTTGCAACAGGGCCCTCCTCCATACCTGTCCCCCAGTGAGCCCCTTTCCCACTGAGGTAACTCACTCTGAAGACAAGAGGTTAAATGTTCTCTGCCAGGAACAACTCCTGATGGTGATAGGAAGCTTCAGCTCAACACTAGAAAACTGCAGCCACTCGCCTATAAACTGGAGCATAATTAGGTAACACCATAGAGGCACTAATTATCCCCACAATGGCAGTCCTATTATAATATATACAGTAACCATATTCACATAGTGTACATCTTAAATGTATCCAATGTTACCTGTCAAAATATATTTCAGTAAATAAAAGGAATAAAAACTGGAGCCCAATTGCAAACTAAGTTGTGAAACAAAGCAAAGGACAGCCTCCTTGCCATAAATAAATTTATATTTATATTTGGATCTGGCTTTGGAGTTCCAAAATAGAAAAGGACTTGTTCTGTGCTCGCAGGGAGCGCACAGGCAGGGCGATCGGAAACAAACGGCACCCGAGAAACGAGTGCGGGCACTCCGGGCCCCGAGCTCCCGCGGCCGAGCAGGGCCAGACGGCGAGCCTGCGGAGCGTCTAGAGCGGGGCTCGGAGCCCCGGAGCCCAGCCGAGCCGGACTTCCGCCTCGTAGACGAGCAGGCCCCTCGCCTCTCGCCCCCTGCACACTAGCAGTGCGGTATCTGCGCACACTGCCGCGACAGGGGCTAGAGCCTAGACCTAACTCGCCAGGGGCTGGATCTCCGCACCGGACATGCTGGGCCTCAGTCCAACTACTAGAACTTGACCGTGCCTGTGAGTTTTCATTTAGAGGCTTACGGTACCTGTCTTTTAAGTCAGTAGCGTTAATTATTAAATTAAGGCCTGAAAATCTTCAAGATCTTTATTTGAAGAGAGATGAATTAATAGAGGGAAAAGAGGCTGAGGCCTCAGAAACCCACTTAACATACTGACCTGTTCTCATCGTTGACTACTCTGAGTGGGTTGGCTTTGTTTCGATTTTAAAGGCTACTCTACATTTCTGGTAAACCACAAGGTGAAGGCTGGTCTCTGAGAAGCAGATGTTTTGCTAGTTTTGAGGCGTTGTGGCTTTCCATAGAGAAGTAACAGTGCAGGCCACATGAAGCTTTGACTTCCTTTTTTTTTTTTTTTTAATTTAATGGGGCCAATAGTGCTTTTGCACTTGATAGCACAGTCATTGATACACATTGACAGTGGTGGGCTGTGTTCACCACCAGATGTCAAATTCATATTTCTGGAAGTGGTTTGAAATGCTTATGAGACATTCGAGCAAATATTCCGCTGGACTCAGACCACAGATTTGGCATTAGAAATACTAGGGAGGATCTTGGGTGGTACTGAAAGCCAAGGGGGGAGTGGAGCTCACGCTAGGAGCAGGTTTGAGGACAGAAAGCCTAGACCAAAGCCCCGGGAAGAGCTCAGAAAGAATTAAGCCTCCTGATAGGAGGAAAATCAGGACTGTTTGGTGTCATGGAGCCAGAAAGGTCAACTCTGTTGTTAGAGTTGAGGACAGATCCTTTGGCTCTTAAAGTCCCTTTCCATCTTGACTACCCAGTGCCAGGCCCTTGTCACCTCATGGCTTGTTCACTTCTGCACACAGAACACGGGAGCTCCACCTGCCTGATGCTCTCGGGAGGCAAAGTGATAGAAGACATAATCCCTGTCTTTTCAGGGCTTCTGGACTCCATGTGTACGTGAAGCCTTATACAAATAAACATGCCTGGTGAATGGGACCGCATGGTCAGGCAAGTTTTGTGTCAGAGTGGGAGGGACTTGAGCTTGGGTTTGAGGTAAACCGAAAGCATCTTGGGTAGGCTGTGGAGAAGAGTAGTAAAGATACCCCAAAGTCTGGAGTTCAACAGAGGGTGCAATATGGGCCAGTTGGCATTACTGGACATCTGGTTGAAAAGGTAGGCAGAGACAGGATCCTAGAGGGTCTTGAATTAAGGGCTAAGGGGGTGTAAACACCATTTTGAAGAGGTCAAGGAGCTATTTTTAGGGGCTGGGGGCAAGATATTATGGGACTCAGGACGAAATGTGTGGTTTTGAGAAATTCCTTGGCAGAGGCTTATAGATGGCCATGTGGGGGAGACGGGTTAAGAGCCCCGCTAGTAGGAAAGAGGGATGAGGGCTTGGCCTAGGACTTGCGCTGGAATTGGCAAGAAAGGAGGGCTTTGAATGTTGAGGACTTGGTGATTTGATGTTGGGGCCAACAGGAAAGGGCAGAGTTACAGGTAATGGTACCATTAACGACCAGTACAATAACGACCCCAAATGGCTGCCGCTGTAGACTCCTAACCTCCATCTTACAGAGAGCGGCGCTGAAGGACTTGGAATTTGCACTCCCCCTTTGCCTCTGAAGAACTAGGTGGCCTCCGTCTGGTTATCTAACCATCTGTGTGCCTCAGCTTCCTTTTCTGAAAAATGGAGATAATAATAGGACTTCCTTCTAGGTTGTGAGGACTTTGAAGTAATACTTGTGAGGTTCCTGGCATATAGTAGGTACTTAATAAGCATTAGTTGAGTAGATAATAGTTGGTTATTACATCATAACAAGTAGAAGAATCCAGACTCGAACTCAGGTTTGCCCAACTCCATCACATTACCCCGATGTCTCTCTCAGCTGCTGCCTTCACTGTGCCAGCCTCTCCTGGTGAGCCTGTTGTCTGTCCTGTGGCATCAGGCTTACATTCACACTGCACAGCCCTGGCATTCCACCGTCTGACTCACGCCGCCAGGTCACCCATCTGAACTCTGTGCGCCTCTCCCTCTCCTATGACCCACTTGCTGTTCCCCACTTCTGTGGCTCATGGAGGGCCTTCCCACCCCCTCCACCTCTGCACATGCTGTTGGTTCTGGGTGGCGTGGCCCGTCTCCCTGGCCTGCCGACGGTGCTCTGGACCACGACGGCCCAGCCCTGCTCCTCGATCCCCTGCTGCACCGACGGGCTGTGCTTCAGCGCTTGGTGCTTGGTTCGGTGAAGTCTCGGGTGGTTCTGCAGTGACTTCACACACATTTATCTTACCTGCTAAACATGAGTCACAGGTTTAATAAAGGTCTATGGCTGCCCCCTGTACACCATAATTCCTCCCAGTGCTAGATGCTCAGTAAATACTTAGAGCAGAGTAAGAAGCATTCATCCTGGTGGCTGAGGTAGAGTTCTGGCCCTTGTGCTCCTACACCTGGGTTAGTTCTCTCACCCGCCTCTGTAACTGGTGTCTGCATTGCAGCCAGTTTGTCCCTAATCCATGACATAGGCCACACTGCCACTGGAGCAGTCCTTAGCCAGACCTTCTGTAGGCCACACACGCTCTGACTTCTCTGTGGCCCACAGTTAGCGCCATGACTCTTCAGCCTGGCTCAGAGGCTCGCGGCAACCTGATCCTCGCCTGCCTCTTCAGTCTTATCTGCTGGCACTCCATTCTGTAGACCCTGTCCTTTCAGTTCCCAGAATGTTCTCTACGCTCTACCCGGCTGACTCCTTTGCTGGAAGCCCTGCTGGAGCCCACCTGGCAGGCTCGTTCTTCCTTGTCACTTCCTGTAAGTGTTCAGCAGAGTAAGTTGCTTCCTTCTCCTGGCCCCACTCATAGCCCTTTGTCCCTTGGCTGCTTTTCTGAGGGCCCAGAGATTGTTCCCTTCACTTGGCTGCCTGCCAGCCTGCCTGGAGCTCCCTGAGGGCAGGCCAGGCTCCTTGCCTCGGTCCCTAGGAGATGCTCTGCACCTAGCCCAGGATGCTGAGCTCACTCTTCATTTTAGAGGAGAGATTCTTTCTTGTGCCTTGACAGATTTTTTTCCTTTGAACTACACATATTATATTGCAAACTGACAATGATGAGTCATATCTTGGAAATAGGGGGTGAAATCTGAAAATGCAGCGCCTCCAGGAATGGAGTAGGAGGTTGCAGATCGGTCTTGCAGGCCAAGTCTGGCTCTTCACTGAATTTGCCCGGCTGGTCTCAAACACCGGGAGTGGGAGGGACTCTCCTCCCGGTGGGCAGGTGATTTATTGGCTGGGAAGCTTCCGCGGTGATTTAGTTGTGAAACGGCACCCTGCGAGGTGCGGGCTAATGCCTGGGCCGGGCTGAGCGGCCGCCCACAACCCCGGGGCCCGGAAGGGACGGCGAGGGTCGTCCGGGGCCAGCGCCTGGTTTCGCAGCCCCCGGGCGGTAGGCGTGCGGCCGTCGCGCCGCCGACTCTGCCCGCCC
>NC_043707.1:136064945-136099463 GCF_006229205.1 Suricata suricatta
GGAGTGCGGCCGGCGCGGCGTACCTGTGGCTGCGGGGCCGCCCGGCGGGGAAGTGTCGCCGGGGTTGGCCGCGCGGGACCCGGCTGAGAACCGCGAGCCCCAGGCCCGGGGCCCTGAGGTGGGGGCCGGGGAGCCGGAAGCTGCCCCCACTGGGGCGGGGAGGGGCTGCCTGAGAGGAATGGGACAAAGTGAAAGTCTGTAGACTGCTGGGGTGGAGGGGCGGTGGGGAGCGTCGGAGAAAGGAAGGGGTGCCGATGCGTCTTTCTTTGGTGCCTCGGGGTGGCTTTTAATGACGGTGATGGCGGGGCTGGCCAGCGGGGCTTCGGGCTCCCGGTGGGCTTCCGTGACATCGGTGCCTTTATGGTGAATTTCTCTCAGATTAATCAAAGGCCCTTTTAACTCCTCTAGGGTGACCTTTTGGAGAAGTCTCCAGGTTTGATTCCTTATCCCTCCCTTCTGATGGGAAGCTTCCTTCTCAGGTGGAAAAAGCAGTTGTGCTGTTTTATTGAAACACGGAGCATATTTGTTTATACCTTCGTAGACCAATGCGGAGACCGTGGCACATAGGGGCACAGATTGCTGCTTAGGCTCACATCCGGGATGTCCTTCCCCAAAACCTGTCTGGCGTGTGTGCCATTGGGGTTCTGATGAGGCGGTCCGGGGCCTGCTCTGGCCAGGGGGTTCCCAGCTGTGTTGCTGAAATGGTCTCCCAGCCTCCTCAGTATTCCCGAGCTCCGACTTTCAGGGTTGTTATTCTGCTGAGTGCAGAGATCTCCGCTTTGCTGACATCCTGTTTTGTTTTTGGTTTTTACATCCATTTGTTGTTTCTTTCTGTCACAGAAACGCTTCGTTAAGGGGCTCAGGCAGTACGGCAAGAACTTCTTCAGAATTAGAAAGGAGCTGCTTCCCAATAAGGAAACCGTGAGTACAATTGGACTTTATGTAACTTGATTTTTTCCTCTTTGCCCCTACTGCGTCTCCGCACTTGATCTTGTGAAATGGTTTCCTTTAACCCTGCGCTGTCTCCGGTTGGCTGGCCGTAGGATCCTCTTCCTTTTACTTCCTTCATTTGAGTTTTAGCTCCCGATTTTAGATAGTGAAGTGACAGATTATGCTGCTCTGCCACGAAAGAAGCGGACTTCCCTTGTAAGAACAGTAAGGTCTGTGACCACAGAGGGACAGTTGGGGGGTTGCAAGGGTGTTGAACTATTAACATCTGATTGTAAATATAGTGGCTGAAATAGGAAATGTCATTTACCACCAGTTGGATTTGGTTATTGACAAGTCTTCAACCAAACAATAGAATGAAAAGGTCTGCGGCTCACTGTGCTTTGAATTCTATTGGGACTTTTTCTTTCCTTGATGTTGCTTATGTTTTGAAGTGTAGTTTTAAGTGTCTAGTTTTGCCACCTTAAAAGTTTGCACTTTTGGGGGGCACCTGATGGGCTCAGTCGGAAGAGCATGCGACTGTTGATCTTGGGGTTGTGAGTTCAAGCCCCACATTGGATGTAGAGATTACTTAAATTAAATATTTTTTTAAAGTTTGCACTTTTCACTGGACAGATGCAAGGATTGTTATAAATTGCTTAAATGAGGCTTTTACAGATTCCTTTGACATTTCACAAAGCTGAGAGCCCTGTCTCTTGCTAAACTCGGGGCAGGAGGTGGATTTGCTGAGGAAACGTTAGAGAACACTAGGTTATATGAAGAGGACACTAGGAAGGGATTTAATCTCATTTACCTAAATTCCTTACAGTGGAATTCAGGGGGGTGGTTGGTGAGACCTCCTTCTGGCCAAGCCAGGGAATGGGGGAGCCTAGGAGTGGGGCCAGCCAAGTCCCAGTGTCTGTGGCCTGGGCAGAGCCTAGTGACCGGAAGTGCCTCTTAGGACTTGGGGATGGGGGTGAATATGTAGACACTATAAGCTGCTTTTCGCTTCATCCCTGCCCTCCCTGAGTGGGATGAGGAGACCAAGGAAGAGTGTCCGTGTTAGAATTGGGCGGGGTGGTGTGATTTGGTTTGGTTTTTGTTTTCTAATTGGGTGTTGTTGATTGATTTCCTCTTATTCTATTTTGATTATTTTATTCTGAGGGTTTTGTTTTATTTTTGTGCTAATGAACTGTTTCTAGACACTTTTTCTGCATGGCACCTTATGCGAGCAGCATTAACTCCTAACAGGGAAGAAAGGTTCTGAGATTCCAAGCATAGCCTTATATAAATCGGTGGTTTGCATTGCATTGAACCTTTAATGTTTAGTGTACATCTGAATATGCTGAGATCGGTCATTTTGAGAACAGTTATAGACCTCAAACTAAAGTATATGTTGTAATCAATCTATGTAATTAACTTTTTTGGAGGGCAGGGAGGGGTCTTCCCAGAACAAATTGGAAAGAGGTATTTAATGTGGCACAGTGAAAGAAATACCTTTAAGTTTTCTGAGGATTTAAGTTATTTGAAGTTTGATATGTACTTTTATAAAACTAAAATGCTTTACTCAACTGTAGGGATTTGGGTGTGGCACATCGGTGCAGCCGTGAGGTCCATGAGCAGCTGTGGCCGGATGCAGTAGGCCAGGTCGTGACACCCCCCCCCCCACCACTGTAGTTTTCTGTCTCCATGTGCTCTGCTAGATGTTGCAAATCATGAGGAATTTAATACAAGATATGGCTTGACAGTTATTTTACCTTTCTGTTTTAAAAAATAAACTTATAATAGCAAGATTCAGCATCGAATCTAAAATTTACTATCCAGCATTTGGAAACGCCAGGCAATTTTATCTAGCTTTTTATCTCCAGTAGGAGACAAACTGAATTACTTTTAGCCTAGGTAAGGGGCTTCTAATCCTTTCTTTTTTCCCCCTTGCTCCTTGGTTGTCCCTTACCCTTCCTGATGTTGTCTAACTCAGTAAATAGTCTGTCCTCGCCCACAGAGAGGTTGTTGGTATGCCCGCCTTGTGAGCTGGGCATCTGGTCTTTTCCAGGCGCCTCTGTCCTGAGACCCGACCCCATCACTGTCCGCCAGCCCTGTCCCCCGGCCGTGCGGCTCCTCTCCGCGCACCTCCTCTGGCGCCCAGCAGCCCCCTCCTCAGGGCACAGTCACGGGCACTAACGGGAGAGTTGTTGGCAGAATTGGAGGGTTCATCATGGCTGACGTTGGCTAAACATTCCCCGTGTTCTGCTGTCTTTTTGCCTGGAGCCGGAGGAGTTGGCGGGGTAAATCTCTGATCACCTGGGAGAGAGGCGCTCATTTGATATTTTCCTTAGTTATCAGCATCGCTGCGCCAGTCATTCACAGCTGCTCCTCGGGAGGGGAGGGCAAAGGTTATTTTCCATTTTTGCCGCTTAAAAAGTGAGAAGATTCCTTGGTTCACAACTTCCTTGGTAGAACTTTTCATATGGTCATGCCTCTCATTGTATCACATCCCTCTAATCTAGATACTTTCTACATTCTCTTTTATTTCCCAGAATTATTAACTCATTTCTTTGCTATTCTCAACCGACTTGAAACTTCAGAAGGGTGTCAGCATCCAAAAGAACGCGCCTGATTGGGCCTGGCGTGGGGGCCGTCAGACCTGTGTTCTATTCCTGGCCTTACCGGTAACTATAGTACTTGATCTCTTCTAACTGCAGTCTGCTTGGAGCCTCATTGGGAAGTTCCGGTCAAATCCTGACAAGGCTTCGAAAACCATTTTCTCTAAAATGGTGTTACTTTGTGTGAGAATTTTATAGGCACTATGGTCGTTATAAAACGTTTGCACACCTTTGGCTCTTGCTGTGCGGAAAGCACAGTGATGCTCCGTGCCACCGCCCGGCGCCGCCTGCTCTGGGGCCTTCGGCAGGCCATTCAGCCCCTCCGTTGTTTAACGTCTGCTCTGTAAAATGGGGTGATCCTTGTAGCCCCTAGAATTGTTCTGAGGACTTAAATGAGATCACGTCTGTAGAGAGTCTATGTAAACACTTAAAAATGGCCGTTCTTCCCTGTCTACCCCAAATACGACCTGACGGAGCTAAATGCTGTGCGATTATTTTCTGCGCGTAACCGTGCTGAACCTGTGGGAGAAGAAATGAGCTGTTTCTTATCATCTGTCTTGGGGAAAAGCCTTTTCACTGAAAAACTTGGCGGGGTGGGGGGTGGTGAAGGGCGGCAGCTAGCTTAAAGGATCCACTTACTCCATCTTGCCCTTTGTTGAAGGGGCGTCCCTCCTTCCTGGATCATTCAGTCATGTGGACAGACGTTCCTGGTGGGAATGGACCTAAACGGCCTTCCTAGTTCCCTTGGTTTCCGGTGCGTGTTCTCCAGGAGCGGACTCTGGCTTTTCTCTGAACACTGCTGCCCCTGGCGTGGGGGCGGGGCGGTGACTGCCGAAACCTCCTGTCCAAGTTCATGTTAGCCTTACAGTACCCGAGAGACAACCTGTAAGTCAGATACTTCCGTGTCTCGGGTGTGGAGTTGCCCCCTGGCCTCGCCCTGTAGCCGCTCACCTTCGCCGTGTGTGCCCGGATGCGCGGCTGGCAGCCCTGCCCAGTGAGGCCCCTTCTCGGAGCTCTCGCTCCCCCGCGGCCGCGGCCTCCGCTCTCTCAGACGCAGCGGCCGGGCCACGCGGGAGTCTTGGGTGTCGGTGCGTTTGTGCGGAGCGCCCGGGTCGGGGAGCCGGGCCTCGGGCCGCCCTCAGCACTGCCGCCTGATCTGTGCATCGCTGAATTACATGACCTCTGCTGCTGAGAGAGCTGGAGAAAACAGGGGACTTAATAGAAGGGAGTCTTTTTTTTTTTTTTAATGCTTTTTATTTATTTTTGAGAGACAGAGAGAGACAGCGTGAGCAGGGGAGGGTCAGAGAGAGAGGGAGATACAGAATCGGAAACAGGCGCCAGGCTCTGAGCTAGCTGTCAGCACAGAGCCCGACGCGGGGCTCAAACCCACGAACCGTGAGATCTGACCTGAGCCGAAACCGGACGCTTGACCGACTGAGCCACCCAGGCGCCCCTAGAAGGGAGTCTTAAAGCACCAGGAAGGCACCCATGTTGTGAGTAATACAAAGTCCTGGATGTTACAAAATCATACCTTGTTGGATTTTTACATACGTTGCAGTTTTCTTGAAAATCATGAGATGATTACTCAGATGACAGTGGGATGTGTCTTCGTTCACACTGAGCACATGTCTGTGTTGTTTCCATCAAAGACGTTCCATGTCTGACACCCAGATGACTGTCCCTTGAGTCCCGGCTGGCCTTTGTGTATAGCTCTGTCTGCTGTTACTCCGCAGATCGGCTGGCATTGGATTGTAGATGGGGAGGGAGCACCGCCCCCGTGACCTGTCTCAGGCGCAGCCAACGCTGGAGAGAAGACAGTGTGATCTGCCCCAAGTTGGTAGAGAAGAGGGGTGCTTCCAGCAGGCCATCAGCCTCTGGGAGAAGGTCAAAAGGCACAAACCCTTGACTTTCTCTCATCTCTGTAGTTTTATCTAGCCTGGTACGGATTAAGCTCATGCTGTTTGTAGTCCCAGTTGCTGGTACATTAATAGTTTCTACACTAAAAAATTCATTTTTTTACCCACTTGCCGTTTTCCAAGCTATACATTCCATATAGTTCAGGGTTTTTTGTTTTTATTTATTTATTTTTAACTTTTATTTATTTTTGAGAGACAGAAACAGAAAAGCATGAAAGGGGCAGGAGCAGACAGAGAAAGAGGGAGACAAGATCCGAAGCAGGCTTCAGGCTCTGAGCTGTCAGCACAGAGCCCAACGTGGGACTCGAACTCACGAGCCGCAAAAGTATGACCTGAGCCAAAGTCACACGCTTACCGACTGCGCCACCCAGGTGCCCGTAGAGTTCAGTATTTAAAAATGTTGTGTGCCCACCGAGCACTGTACCGGGTGGGACGTCTGTATGAGAAGCAGGGTGCCATTCGTGCGCCACATCGCAGCGGGAAAGGTGCCCCGTATGCACGCTCTCCTTGTTTGGCCATATGTGCTAAGGGCCCTGGGGGACGCTCGGCCCCCACAGAGTGTGCCCCAGAGGCTGAGTGCTGGGGAGCTGCTGGGAGGCTACCTGGAGGCTGTAGTGTTTGGACTTGGAATGAAGGATACGCTTTTTGACAGGCCGTGGTTGGGAGGATGGGGGGAAAGTGGCTCTCCAGCTGTAGGAGGCGCACGAGCAAAGGCACGGAGACAGGAGTCGGCACGCCATGCCCGGCGCGTACACTAGTGTGGTTGGATAGGAGGCTGCGAGGGCGGATGTGGCAGGACTTAGGCCAAAATTATGTCCTGGCTATAGCCTTGAGGGACCCTACACTCTCTCTAAGAGGGCGTTCGGAAACCCAACGAAGTCTTCCAAAAAGAGGGCACCTGGGTGGCTCGGTTGTTTTAGCGTCCGACTGTTGATTTCAGCTCAGGTCATGATCTCACAGTCTGTGAGTTCAAGCCCTGTGTAGGGCTCTGTGCGGACAGTGCAGAGCTTGCTTGGGATCCTCTCTCTCTCTCTCTCTCTCTCTCTCTCTCTCTCTCTCTCTCTCTCCCTCTCCCTCTCCCTCTCCCTCTCCCTCTCCCTCTCCCTCTCTCTTTTTCCTCTGCTCCTGGGCGTGAGCTCTCTCTCAAAATAATAAATTTTTTAAAAGAGAAGGGAGAGGTCTTGACTGAGCTGTGGGAGCATTCTTGAGCAACACGAACAAGATGCAGAGACCAGAAAGGAGGTTCTTTTAATAATTCTCGAAGTAAGGTCTCAGTAAGACAAAAAAATGGGGGGTTGAAAGTTATTTATGGAACTAGAAAGAAGTCTGTCTTCCTGATTTTCTCCATTGAGAATGTGTCTGGGTTGTTTTTTTTTTAAGTGTGTATTCATTTTTGAGAGAGCAAGAGAGAGCGTGCACCTGAGCGGGGGAGGGGCAGAGAAAGGGGGTGGACAGAGGACCCAAAGCAGGCTGACAGCAGCCAGCCGGTGCGGGGCTTGAACTCATGAACCATGAGATCATGACCTGAGCAGAAGTTGGACACTCAACCCTCTGAGCTTCCCAGGCACCCCTGTGTCTGGATTTTTTTGTTTTTGTTTTTGCTTTGTTTTTTTAATAGAACTAAGCGGCAGCTGGTTTTGACGTTTTGGGTTTGTTTGTTTTTTGTTTTTAACTTAGGGTGATAGTATGAAAAATACTGGAGGTTTAAAATCTTACAGTGAAAAGCAACCACATTTCTGGAAACAAATTCCATTAAATATGTACATAACTATTGAATATTAATTGTTCGTTTCTTCAGGCAAAGTATCTTTTGCATAAAGCACAGCCCCCAGCGAAGAACAACTGCTCTTGAGAAAGGGTTTCAGACTGAGTGGTCAGGACTCTGCTAATAGTAAGAGGTGAAGAACGACCCTAGCATTCGGTATGAACGTTCAGCATGGAGTTTTATTTGACTTCAGATTAAAACCTTAGATAAACAATTTTCTAGCCTCATTAATGCTTAATCTAATGTTACACAACAAAGCGTGGCCTTCCTGAGTGGGCTGATACTGTGAGGACACAGTTGTGTTACAGGCACAGACCCAGAGGCCCCTGCTTGCAGGTGCTGTGCGCCCCAGGCCGGCACTCTCCCGTCCCCATCCCCGGAGCCTGGTGCCACTGCAGGCTCTCGGGCCCCTGTCTGTCCCCACCGAGCCAGGATCTGCGGCGGAACCTGCTCCGCCCATGGCTCGAACATGTGGGAGAGCTCAGGAGCCCTGCTGTGCAGAGGGGCGCGCTTGTGGGCCCAAGCCCGTGGGGCACCTTCCTTCTTACCACTGCTTCCGTTCTGTCAGGTTGTAACTTACTTCACTGTTAGGGCCTCCTGTTCTTCAAATCATCGCAAAGTATTCCAGACATACAGAACCGGATCTGGGCTTCTTCTGTTATTGTCAGTGATAGAATTTCTTCATAGAGCTTCCCTCTTCCTATCTTTCAGTTTTCCCTAGAAACACAGTTGTGACTCCTGTCATATTTCAAATGAAACCTGTTTTCTTCCTCTTTCCTTGTGGCATCATTGGATGTGAGTCCGTCAAGCCTAGATCTTTAAGTTGCTAAGAAACCGTTTTATTTGAAAGGGTGATAGTCTCCTATTAATATGAAGTTCACATACCTAATACTACGGTGTTTTCAGAAGTTACTCTCTCTCTCTGGCACCCCTTTATCTGTGGAGAAGAAATAGACGTATTTTGAGAGGTTGGCAAGATTGGGTCCAAGGGGAGACATGTGTTGTACTGCTTTTTCTTAATAACTTGTCCTCAGGTAGGTACCGGTGAGGTTGAAATTTTCCATTCGAGGCAGAAGTGATTGCCTATAGAAACAGGCACTGATCTGGACAGCGAGCACTGTGGTCTTACCGTTGCTCCCGCGCAGGCGTTTGTTCCCACCAAAATGGAGCTGGGGCTCGAATCTTCTCGTCTGATTGACTGAACTGTGTGGATATTTGGCTGGGCAGGGGTCCGGTCTTGATGAGGGTAATCTAAGCGGGACTGGCTGACTCGCCTGTGTACATGAGGCAGTGAAGACATTTGCGTGTAAGGAATTTTTGGCGTTGATGTTGGGGGAATAAGGAAGTCTTTAAGGAACAGTTAATCGACTGGCTCTTGGTTTTGGCTCAGGTCATACTCTGAAGGTCCGTGAGTTCAAGCCCCACACTGGGTCGGTGCACCAGCAGGGCTCGGAATTCCTGCGCCTCCCCTTCCTTCTCCCTCCCTCCCTCCCTCCCTCTCTCAAATAAACTTAAAAAAATCAGGTGACTTTTTAAAACACTGTCTTGAAAGTTTGCTGTTTTCTGTATAAATGTCTGAGGCCTGTCCTTGGCTTTACCCTGCATGACGGACTGGCGGACGCAGTGTGCACGTGCTTTGACCGCGTGCGAGGCATGGCCTGTAGTCCCTGCTCCCGGACGCAGCCGCCGCGGACTTGGAAAGTGACTGAGCGCACTGCTGCTCGGGAGGGCTAGGTAGTCACTCGCTGCAGGTGTTTGCTGGCCTGTGTTTCTTCTGATTGGACTGGGTCTTGGCTACCTGGTGACCTTTTAGATAGAGACATTTAGGACTTTTAAACCTAAGTAGACTCACCCATTTTATTAGCTAGTAAAACAAATGGAAGGTTTGAAATGCTCTTTCAGAAGACTTAAAGCTGTGATTACTGTGCTTGTATTCTATGTGTTTACCCACTTGGAGCTCATATTTTATATCCTAGATTTTTCTCAGCCTTAGTAAGATCGATGAGCCCTTCCTAATTTCAAAGTTCCAGTTTGCTGGTATTTTAAAAATAAGTTTTAAGATGTATCTGAAATCATAATCCTTGAATAATTGGTTCATTTTAATCTTACTTGAAGTTATGCCCTTGTGTAATACTTAGGAAAATAAAGTAGAATAAAAAGTACTCGTATTGTTTCGAGAAGTCAATGAGGCCCCCTCAGCCTCCCAGCTGCTCACTGGTGGTGGGAAAGACGCCCTGCTCCCCACCATAGGCTTTCTTTTTTCCGTAATTTGAAAACCATTTCTTGTATTACAGAACTAGGAAAAGCAAACAGGAGAAATCTGTTGTAGGGACACCAGAATTCTGTGAAGCTAGGTTTTCTTTTTGAGATGTTAAATTTTTAAATTAAGTTTCAATATCATTGACCTTTGTTGTTTTACCCACTTTGGAAATAAGGGTCTGTGTTCTGCTCCAGTGTCCTAACTCCTTCTGGTGACACCTCTACGCTGTGGCGTCACCGTTCCCAGGATTTGACCTTCGAGGTGTTTACACTCACGGCTCTCAGTTGGCAA
Source organism: Suricata suricatta (assembly GCF_006229205.1). Lineage (NCBI taxonomy): Eukaryota > Metazoa > Chordata > Mammalia > Carnivora > Herpestidae > Suricata > Suricata suricatta. Next base: position 136,074,708 of record NC_043707.1, read on the forward strand.
GGTTGGGAGTGTTTTGGGAACTTCTGGGGAGAATGCTTGGTAGCCGAGGCCCCTGTTCTCCTTGAGGTGCCTGCGGTGAGAGAGGGGGCGCTTTCCCTCGAGGAGTTCACGGCCAGCTGAGGAGGCCAGCGGGGCGCGAGCGGGGCGCGAGCTCTCCGCAAGGTGCCCGGGTCCCAGTCCCGGGGACTGGCTGGAGCCCAGGCCAGGGCTTGGCTGCACGCTCGTGAAAGCCACGTAGGCCATTTTTCTACGACAGGTGGCCGTCACCCAACGGGCCCAGCTCCTCTCTCGGAAGAATTGCATCTTGCTCTGCTCCTTAAGTATTATTGCTTTGTTTTAGTCCTGGACTTGAGACACCGTTTCCTTTTCTCTACTATGCATTTCTGTTCTGCACACATATATGCAGGTATGTATTTATATAGAATATAAGGTCTTCTGGGGAGGGACCGTGTTTTAATACCTCTTTATGTCTCCTTTTGTTCCCTATAATAGGGCTTTACTTGATATTTTTTATTTTTAACTTAAATTTCTAATTAATATGTAATGTAATGTTGGTTTCAAGAGTAGAATTCAGTGATTCATCACTTACATACAACACTCAGTGCTCATCCCAACGCTGCCCTCCTTAGTACCCCTCCCCCGTCTCTCTAGCCTGTCTCCCCCTTACCTCCCTCTGTCAGCCCTCACTTTGTTCTGTCTTTAAGAGTCTCTTGTGGTTTGTTTTCCTCTCTTCTCTTCCCCCTCTTCCTGTATATTCAACTGTTTTGTTTCTTAAATTCCATACATGAGTGAAATCATATGATATTTGTCTTTCTCTGATGACTTATTCCACTTAGCATAATACTCTTTAGCTCTATCCACATCGTGGCAAATGGCATGATTTCGTCCTTTGTGATCGCTGAGTAGTACTCTGTTGTGTATGTGTACCCCGTCTTCATCTATCCATCAGTGGATGGACATTTGGGCATAGTTTGGCTATTGTTGGAGCACTGTATCGAGTGCGTGTACCCCTTCCGGTCTGTATTTTACATCCTTTGGATAAATACCTAATAGGGCACTTGCTGGATCATAGGGTAGTTCTACTTGTAGGTTTCTGAGGAGCCTCCATATTGTTCTCCAAAGCGGCGGCACCAGTTTGCACCCCACCAGCAGAACACGAGGGTCCCCTTCTCTCCACATCCTCGCCAGCACCTGCTGTGTCTTGTGTTGTTAACTTTGGCCATTCTGACAGGTGTGAGGTGGTATTTCATCGTGGTTTTGATTTGCATTTCCCTGATGATGAGTGATGTTGAGCATCTTTTCATGTGCCTGCTAGCCATCTGGATGTCGTCTTTGCAAAAATCTCTATTCGTATCTTCTGTCCATTTCTTAAACTGGGTTATTTGCCCGTGTATATTCACATGTGTGAATGATGGGATGGAAATACAAATACTGTATCCATAGATTGATATATAACTATTGGTCCTAAAAGATTAAAACTTGTGTGATTTTAAGGAATGGTTTTCCTCATTTTTCGCTCTTCATGTTGCTTTTCATGATCTTCTTTGAAGCTCTTTTAAAGACCAGTGAAGGGGCATCTGGTGGCTCAGTTAAACATGTGACTCTGGCTCAGGTCTTGATCTCACCGTTTGTGAGTTTGAGCCCCGCGTCGGGCTCTGTGCTGACAGCTTGGAGCCTAGAGCCTACTTCAGATTCTGTGTCTCCCTCTCTTCCTGCTTTTCCCCCTCTCATGCTCTGTCTCTCTCTCTCCTTTAATGATAAATAAACATTAAAAATTTTTAAAAAATAAAGACAAGTTGAAACGTGTACATCCTAGGCCTTAGACTGTGTAGCAGACAGCAAAATCCTTGTTAACATTCCTGTCCCAGGACAGAAAGACTAGGACTTGGGGGACACTGTGCCACGTTTGGACTTTCCTGTTCTGCTTATCAGAGGCAGTAAATCAACTCTGTTTGCACAGCAATTCTATTTTCTAGATTATTTATAAGATTGAAACCCATTGTTTATTTTTCTCAGCAGGTTTATTGAGCAAGTCAAGAATAAAATATTATCTTAAGCAGTAGAGCAAGCCATTAGCCAATTGCAGTTTGGTTTCACAATGGTCGTGTGTGTGAAGTGTATTTGTGTGTGTTTGTGTGTATGCGCTCGTGTGTATGTGTGTGTGTGTGTGTGTGTGTGTGGTGTGTACTGGAGGCGAGAGCCAAGCGAGGTGAGAGAGCCTCAGTGTTGCCAGATCTCTGCAGCTTTGCAAGGTTCCTGTGACTGTGGATTTTTTTCCCCTTTTAGTCAGTTAGTGAGTCACCATCATATGCCATTTTATTATCTTGAAAACAGTCTGGAATTTTTCTCTGTGTCTTTGCTGTGTGAGTGAAATCCCACTGATGTGTTCTGAATGGTATCAAGTTAAAGTTTGTCCAGTGATGCTTTGCTTGTGTGTTTTCAGCTGCAGCCACGGTCTCTTTGTTCTCATGTGCAGGAGTTGGGGGTTTTCTTGAGTTTGGCAAGAAGTGATGCCTTTTGTGTATTTCAGTGTTTTACGGGTCTGGAACAGCACAGGTCCAATGCCCTTGGGACTCGGCGCTCATTGATTTAGGCACACGCCTCCCGTGATCATAACTTGGTTCTCCATCCCACTCCTGCTGTTTTGGAAACGTACTAACAAGGTTCCCAGAGGAAGGTCAGAGGTCTGTGGCCTTCAGTTGTCACGGAAGGTGTTTAGGTTGTGGACGGAGAATCTGGAGCATGGGGAATGATAGGGGAGGGATTATTAGAGTCGACAGGAAACCGGCCCAGTGAGTCTGCACGGCCAGCTCCTGCTGAGTAAAGCAGGTGGCAGGCAGGGAGCGGGGGCAGTCAAGCCCTGTAGACATCACGGTGGGGGGGAAAGCAAAACAAAACTTTTAAAAATAATTTTTTTAATTTGCTTTGTCCTGTGGACTGAATTTGCTTATCAGAACTTGAAGTTCTTATTTCTTTTGTCCACATAAGCCTGTCAGATGACTTGGGAGAAAAGTCCAGGTGCTTCCGTGTCTAGCAGATCATGTGAGGTCTGTTAGATGATTAGGCAGACTAAGGCACCTCGAGCATGGAACGCTTCCTACGCCGTCACTTTGTACGTGTACTAAGCTGTGCAGGTTTAGGGCACGGAGGGTGCGCCCACGCGTCCAGTTCATGTGTCTCAGACCGCAGCTGAAGCAAACTCCCTTTTATACTCTGTTCTGTTCTCATCACCAATTGCCCAAATGCTAACGCGCCTTACGAGGCAGGTCTATACTGCACTCTCTTACAGAGTTTCTCTAGAAATCAGTGACAGGATGTTTAGATAGGGTGAACATAAAAATTTTATAGTTTATTCCTGGGGTCCCTGGATGGCTCAGTTGAATATCTGATTCTTGATTTCAGCTCAGGTCATGATCCCAGGGTTGTGGGACCAAGCCATTCCCATGCCAGGCTCTGCACTGAGCATGGAGCCTACTTAGGATTCTCTCCCTCTCTCTCTGCCCCTCTCCCCTGCTCACGCTCTTGCTCTAAAATGTAAAAAAAAAAAAAAGAAAAAGAAAAGGAAAAAAAAAGATTATCCTTTTAATTTGCTAAACTACCAAGCTCCAAAGAAAATAAGAACTTTATCGTTTATTCCTAACACCGGTCGATGAACCGGCACGCACGGAACTCAGGGCGTCTGGTGAGAAGACGGGGCAGGGTTCTCCCTGCGAAGTCCCTCCCGACTGCAGTGTGGCCGCCACAGTGAGCGGTGTCCTGGCCTCCGTGTGGAACTACGGGGCACAGGCATCAGTGGTAGCGAGAGGCCGAGGAGCTGTGCGGTCAGGGCTGGAAGTGACTTGAAGGATAGGTGTTTAATGGCCGTGCCTCGCCAGGGGCGCCTGGGAGGCTCGGTCGGCTAGGCGTCCGCGCTGATCGTGATCCTACGTTTGAGAGTTTGAGCCCCAGGTTGGGCTGTGTGTTGACAGCGTGGAGGCTGCTTGGGATTCTCTCTCTTCCTCTCTCTCTGCCCCTCCCCTGCTCACATGCACACGTGCTCTCTCTTTCTCAAATAAACATTTGGAGGAAAAAAACGTCTTGCCAAAGAAAGTCCTTGAAGTACCCTTGTCCCCGGGAGGCGCTGACGGCTGCAGCCCTCCGCCGCCTGCCTTCAGAGTGGCTGCCCTGCTCATTCCTGAGAACCGGGTAACTTCGCACCCATTAAACGCACGCGTGGTGCTTAGGGACAGTTCCAGTGTTTTCGATGTCCTCTTACCATGAAGCTGGGATCCGAATCCCTCCGTCTTCCATGAGGTGTCCTGATCCAGTCCCCGGAGGACACACAGAAGTTGTGCCACGGCCCCCCCCTCGGAGCTCCTCAGCCGGGTCAGGGCGGTGGGCACATCCCACACCACGCGCTCTCGGCGAGCTCCTCTGGACCGGTGTCGTGGGGCCCTCCTAGCAGCGTCAGGCAGCCGGGGGGAGGGGGCCCGGCGTCCCCGTCCCCGTCCCCCGCAGGCAGGCATGGGTATTAATTCATCCGTGTGCACCTCCTAGCACAACAGAAAGTCACATTCGAGGTTTTGTTTATTTTGTTGAGTTTAGCACATCTTTTTTTTTTTTTTAGTGTTTTTTATTTATTTTTGAGACACAGAGAGAGACAGCGTGAGCAGGGGAGGGTCAGAGAGAGAGGGAGATCCAGAATCTGAAGCAGGCTCCAGGCTCTGAGCTAGCGGTCAGCACAGAGCCCGACACGGTGCTTGAACTCACGAACTGTGAGATTGTGACCTGAGCTGAAGCCAGACGCTTAATGGACTCAGCCACCCAGGCGCTCTGAGTTTAGCACATCTCAAGGTTGACATTTTTAACCTAACTCTCATTTCCCACAGTGAGCAAGTGTTGATAGTAGGATTTAGTAAAAGACATTACCGAATCTGGCCGCAGCGCACACCCACACCGTCAGGCCACTGTGACGCGGGGAGCGTGCCCGAGCTGAGTCGCAGTGCCATGCTGCCACAAAATCGAGTGTGAGTCGGGGCGGGGGTGGGGGGGCTCCTCCCTTGTGGGAAGGACCATCAGCTGCAGTCACTGCCCCGGGCCTCCCCTGCCCGCCTCCCATGAGTCCGGGCTGGTGACCGAGGCCTTCCCTCGGCCCGTTCCTGCGTGTGTTGGTGAACCCGGACTGAGGGTGAAGATGCAGTCATTTAGCAGACGTGGGCCTTGGGGGGGGGGGGCTGCTTCTGTGTCAGCCAGCGGCGGGAAGCCACACGCTTGAAGGACGGCGCTCTCCCACCTCGGAAGCAAAAAAAAAAAAGTGGAAATGGGTTCCTATTCGTGGACTAATGTGGGAGCCCTGGATTGTAAGGGAAATCACTACTCTGATGCTTGCTGTCAGCTTTCCAAACTGGATTTTCTGCCTTTCGCTGAGCTTTTCCTCTCCCTAGATCGCCTCCCCAGTCCTTCCAGGTTGGTGGGGCACGCGCCCCGGCAACACCCTTCGTAGTACGTGTGTCCCGACGGAAGTACAGTGGTCCCCTTGCATCCCTACGGCCTCGCCTGGGCGGTGGTCTGGCTTCTCCCGGTTTCCCGGTCTCGCACCACCCGAGGCCACACGGATCAGAAGGCCTCGAACGCTGCCTCACAGCCAAGGTCTTGCATAAGCGCAAATCGCTGGGTGTCAGGCTGACCGTTTCCTGTCCTCAGACGCTGTACTCCCTCTGCTGGTCTTGAGACCATGTGGCTCTGCGTCACGAGGACGGCGTCCGTTCTGCCCCCCCCCCCCCCCGAGTGTTGTGGAGAGAAAGGAGAGGACCCTCTGGCTGCGGGCAGGCCTGGCATCTGGCCCTAAACTGTTACAGGACATTTTCACGTGTTCGGGGCGCTCCCCAATCCAGCATTTCTCTGTTTGAGTTTTGTCCCTTATGCCTGATTTCTGTCACTGCCAGCCCCTGCCCTCAGCCGGGCCTTCACCCCACCCCCCACCCCCCTGTGCTCACGGCAGGGGCCATGTTTTATAGCACGCAGAACCTTTAAACCAAGAAGAGAGTACATTGCTTATAACAAAATGAATCTCTTTTCCGCTTTTATTTTGAAAAGTCCTCCTTGTTGTTTAATGTGGAGGATGTTCCGGCTGAAAGCTTGTTCCAAGTAGGCATGTGTGCATCCCAGAGGAACTTTTGATTTATTTCCTTAGCTTTGCCCTCCTTTCTCTGTGGTTCAGAAACCTTTATGGCCTGTGAGGCCCTGAGACTTCAGTGCAAAACAGAAGTCGTTTCAAGAACCTCCTACTACGTAAAAGGCCTGCCAGTTTCCACATGCTGGGTTTTTGACTCCCTGACAGGCTGGCCTCTCTCAGATTTCGGCGGTACAGCAGGGCATCCAGGCTTGGGGCCTTGATAATGGTTTTGTGAAACATTTCTTCTCCTCTCCCTCTCTTTGAAAAGTTGTAATGAAAATTCCGGGCTCTTGGCCAGCCCGTGGGATGTGATACAGTAGAAATGTTTCTGGTGCCCTTTGTTAGTGTTCTGCTTTGATTAGGTTTGTTTCCCGTAAGCTTAATTTTGCTCCCCGCCCCGGCCTCTGTTTTATGGCTCAGGAGGTTAACTGAGCCAAGGTTATGTGTTTTATTACGCAAGCCGCCTTGGCCGTATGGAGTCACCGCGCAGGCTTCTGTGGCAGGAAGGCGGCGGGGGGGGGGGGGGGGGGGCACTACCCTCACGTCCTTCTGTTTCTTCTCACCAAGGCTGCCTCCCCCGGCCGCGCCTGCTTCCGTGGCGGAGTGTGAGCAGTGCGCAGGCCGCGCGGCCCGCCTGCATCTCCTAGCCAGGGTGTTCCAGGAAGCCACCGGGCACCTCGTCCCCCGAGCTGTTGTTACCTTAGAAGTCGTGGCAGCCCTCTCCCCGGGGTTTCTGCCAGGGGGAGGGGGGGGGGAAGGGCCCCCGGAGCAGCAGTCAACAAACGGTGACACTCCTTTGATCTTTCTGGCGGTTCTCCATTTCAAAAGAAAGAAGTGGTTGCAGCTTAAAAAAGTTTTTCTTCTTATGGCTTTGACTTTGTATTTATAGCTCTTTTCATCCTTGCAAACGAGAGCACTCTCCAGACATGATTTCATCAGTTCTGATAACCTGGGAGGCTGCGGTGTTCTTGCACAAGCTCGGGGAAGGAACTCGAGGCCCAGGGACACGAAAGGGCCCCTCCGTCAGGGCCATGTCAGGGCCATGTCAGGGCCATCGGGGCGGGAGAGGGGGAAGTGCTTGGGTTTGGGGCTGAGCTTGCTTTTTATCAGAGGAAGGGGAGATGCTCCCATAGACGCGGTCTCCTCACGACGGGCCTCCGTGGCCACTTTGCAGTGACGAGGCAGGAGTCACAGGTGACTGGTTTGAGTGCCAGGGCTGGTGAGAGGCGGACTCTGCGAGCGACCACGGGGACACCTGGTTGTCAGCTCAGTTTTGACTTGGGGCGTGGGCAGTAGACGTGACGTTGAATTCATATCTAGAAGCTGAGATTCAAGTCTGTGCCACACAGGAGCCACACCGTCACGGAGCCGGCCCCCTGCGGCGGGGTTGTGTCCCTGAGAACGGGAGCGAGGGGTGTCGAGGGCCACTCGGACACTGTTTGCCTTCTTGAGAAGCGTTCTGGCTCTCGAACGAGAAGGCCTTTGCCAACTGAGTCGCTAACGGAGTGGCCACCCTTTGGACGCGCAGAGGGACGAGTCGTTGTCCCTGGTGCCCTGCGGGAGCAGGAATGCCTAAGTGATCTTTGGAGCACCCCTTCCCTGACTGGGGTCCCCGTTTCCTTTGGGCCCTCGCCGCCTGCTCCTGGCCGCTCCTCAGCCGTAAGCCGGGGGAGCCCCGCACCCCGCTCCGTCTGCGCTCCCGTTGCAGGCGTTCGTGTGAGGGGGGTGGGTTCTTTCTCGCTCCCTGTTTAGAAACACAGATGTCTTACATCTCCACAAAAGAATTTGGGAAATAAACCTATTTACAGGAAGAGCCACACAAGTTTGACATGGTTTCCTCAAAGCCCCGTGCTCACAGTCCTTAGCGAATCCGCCGCTCTCCTAAATCGGGCACTGCCACCTCTCCCTCCAGCCTCGAGTGTCCTCAGATGCCTGCACAGCTGAGCAGGAAATAAGGTTCCTTTTTTCCCTAAACTAGTCGTGCAAACAAGGCCAAAGAGGAAATTGCTCATTCTTTGGTATTATTAAGTTTATTTTTAGTTTCCTAGTACTGGATTTATCTTGGGGGAAGGAGAGGGAATACAATGCAGCGTCTTATTAAGGGAAATACTGGACACCGAATCTGAAGGCTGCTTACTAAGTTAACAGACTTTCCACGTTGAGTGCTTTCTGACTGGCCCTTAAAGTATATTTTTTCTTTATAATTTTATTTATGTGTTTATTAAGGGAGCCAGTCGCTCAGCAAACATTTGAGTTCCTCTGTGGAACCACGACCTTCTAGGTAGATGCTGAGGATATAGAAATGGGGAGGACATTTTCCTCTACCCTTAAAATGCCCGGGGTCGGCTGGGACACCCCAGCGGGAGTCCGTGCGGGACCGCCGCGTGCAGACGCGCTGACGCCCTCACCGCCGGCTCGGGACTTCACGGAACAGGTTTTCCCCTTCTTTCTTTGTCGTGACCATCACTGGAGCAGTTTGGTGACTCCTGCTGAGAGCTGGGACTCAGACCTCTGATTTGTCGCCGCGCCCGTGAGCACTGGCGTGAGGTGACTGGTGGCCTGTCCGCGCTGCGGTAGCCCCTCTTCCCTCCTGCGGCCGAGTGCGGGCCGAGGGGCCACCTGGGGGCTCTCGTTCTGCCCTCCCCGTCCGACTCTTATTCGATCGCTCTGTTTTAGTCTTCTCATCTGTAAAATGGGGATAATAGGACCCATGTCCTAGGACATTTGTGAGGCCTAATTGAGCAGAGAGAGGCATACCTTGATTTATCGTGCTTCGCAGGTACTGTTTGCTTGTTTTTACAAATTGAAGGTTTAAGACTCGCATCCAGGAAGCCACTACAGACGTGGTGGAAACAGCAAAAGAACCAGAAGTCGAGGTGAAGCCTGAAGATGGGACCGAATGGCTGCCATCTCGGGACAAACCTTTCATTTCTAATGGGCGAGCGGAAAGCGTGGTTTCTTGAGCTAGAGTCTGTTCCTGGCGAGGATGCTGTGAAGATTGTTGAAATGACAACGAAGGATTTGGATATGACACAGACTTCGTTGATGAAGCAGCAGCAGGGTTGGAGAGGCCGGACTCCGAAGTTTGAAAGAAGGTCTTCTACGGGTAAAAAGCCACCAGACGGCACGGCGCGCTGCCCAGAGACCGTGTGTGGGAGGGAGAGGCTGTCGGCATGGCAGACCCCGCTGTCGTCCGGTGCCGAGAGGGAGCCCCACAGCCACCCCCGGCCGGTCCGCAGCGTCGAGGCAGGACCCTGCAGCAGCGAGGAGGCTGCAGCTCACTGAAGGCTCAGATGCTGGTTCGCGCTTCTAGCAGGGAGGTATCTTGAAGTACGCTGTGTGCGTTGTCGTTTCAGACGTGATGCCATTGCACGTCTCACAGACTACGGTGGAGTGTAAACACAGCCTCACGTGCGCTGGGGAACCAAGAAATCCACCCGACCGGTCACTGGACTTGCTTTGTTGCGATGGCCTGGACCTGACCCCGAGTTTCCTGTGCTGCCTGTGCCTGATGGTCAGAACGGCCTTACGTGTAGTGGTGAGGCCTGACCTACTCTGAGAAACTGAAAAGCCAAAACTCGTACTCCACACATCACAGTTTGGAATTGTATACGGACGTTTGTCTCACTCACGCTCCTCGGGTAGTTCTGGGGAAGTCCCATAGAACAGTGTTGTGTGCCCCAGATGAGTTTTGTGGGTGCACGTTGGACTTGGGCTCTGTCCTCTCTGTGAAGTTAGAGGACTGGGGTTAGGAGTTGAAATTTGGAATTCTGGAGTGTTAAGAAATGAAGGTGATTCGGTTGTCCCTGTCCCTCCGTCTTGCTGTCTTCCAGGTCTCCTCTCAGGAGTGCTTAGTAGAGAAACGGCGGGCATCCCTCGGCCTGGGTCGCAGAGGACCGCTGCTGTGTGGTCACCAGCTGAGCCCGGGGCGGGGGGGTGGGGGGGTCCGTCTTCAGGGTGGAGGACTGGGCCTGGAGAGCTCCTGCTGGCTGTGGCTTGTAGCAGCCCTCCAAATTTATAAACAGAGCCAGTAAGTGGAATTTTAAAAGATACTTGTAAATTTTCATGTATTTTCTTGAGATACTTTAGACTCTAGTTTAGTTTTCATTCTTACCAGGATATTAGTAAACCCATAAGTCACTTAAAGCCACTGAAATTTCGCTGATTAAATTGTCTTTGGTTTACTTAGTTGCCCAGTTCTAGATGCATCAGAGTTGAGGGTTATGGTTTTCTGTGACCTATGCTAGTAAGTGATGTTAGTAACAGAAGCAATGCCTTGTTTGTGCTAAGGTCCCTTTGTTGAGAAGGGACCCAGTATGCCCATAGTACAGAGCATTCTGTGCATTAAAGCACATTGACCTGTTAGGACCCAAAATCAACTCCATTTCATAAGTAGAATTAAATGAGACAGGAAAAAGCGGAGTGTTCACCCAGAGCAATTTAGCAGGTTTTTAGATTGAGTCACCAAGAGAAGAGGGGCCCCCAAGCCAGTGCTTGCTGTTTTCATGCTACCGCTCTGGTTGGAAGAGCCGAGAAGCGGCAGGCGCTGTGGCTCAGGCCTCGCCAAATCAAACACTGCATCTTCCTGGGAAGGTATTTCCTTTAGTGGGGATAGAGGTAAGAACCGTTACATTTGAGTCCTTCCAGAACAACTTACGACTAAAAAACTCAAATGTCGGGAAAAGGAAGATACAGAGTAAGGCAAAGCAGAGTAGGATGCTCTCGGGCCAGGTGGTACTGTCTTGGGTGAGTGAGTGAGTGTCTGGTCGCTTAGGGACTAATCATAGGGAAGTCCTGTCTGAGCCCACCCTGCGCCTTCTTATCTGACCACATATACTCCTCATGCTTCATGATAAACTCCCATTACCTTTTTTTAGTGCACGTCTTCATCGGGTAGTGCAAACCATATTCTTGACCATGCTCTGCGTAGTTTAGAATTCTTACATTATTTCTGTGAAATAGAAAGCCTTGAAAGTGATCGCTGAGATGGCACGTGGCATGCGTGGCAGCGGTGTCCTTCGGTGCACGTCACTTGCATCGGTCAGAGGCTGCTTCCCGAGGGCCGAAACTTTCATCACGGATGTCCCTCCAGGTCGCCCGGTGATGTTCGCACCACAGTCTCGCAGCAGACATTTACTCTCCGCGGATGGACTCCGCCGCTCGTGTGAATCATGCCTGCTGTGTGGCCCTAATTAGAGCTGCTAAAAGGAAGGATGGGGGTGATACGGACTGTGTTCAAAGCAGGTGTTCAGTTTTGACAGAGAAGAGCCAGTGTTTTATCTTTGCTAAATTTTTAGAAAGCTGGGAATGAAAAGTGAGACCCAGGAGAGTGGGGAGAGGGTGTTCCCCAAGCTTGTTACGTATCCTCAGTGTCTAGGTGAGGTAAAAATATCAGACTAAAAAGATCAAGGATTGGGTTAGAGTAGACTTTTTTGATTTTTCAATTGGATGATATTTTGCTGATTGCTATTTTTTTATAATGCCCTCTGCAAGATTTTTTTTTTAATCTCAAAAAAAATGAGGAATTAACGTAATCTTTGGAGCATATAAATGGTTTTTTAGGTTATTTTAAAAAATTTTTAAATGTTTATTTCTGAGAGAGAGAGAGAGAGAGCGAGCGTGAGCGAGCATTTGGGGGAGGGGCAGAGAGAAGACAGAGGATCAAAAGTGGGCTCTGTGCTGACAGCAGGGAGCCTGATGTGGGGCTTGAACTCAGGAACTGTGAGATCATGACCTGAGCCAACGTCAGACACTTAACCAGCTGGGCCACCCAGGTGCCCCTAGGTTCCTAGGTTATTTCTTAAAAGATAAGTCAAGTTGGTGTTAGATTGTCTTGTACTCATTCATTTTACAAATATTTATTGACAGTCTCTGGAATGCTGAACATGGTGTCAGGCGTTAGAAGTGTATCATTCCGCAAGAGAGAGATTCCCGGGTTCATGGAAATTTTCTATCTGTAAAGAAGACAGATTCAGTGAATAAGCTTCTAAGTATGTAGCTGCAAATCCTGAAGAGTGTACTTATAAAGGAAAAGTACTGGATACTTCACAGAGGGACCCAACTTCAATAAAGCAGTGTCTGAAGATGTTTCATTTCAGTTATGACCCCAGAGGTGAAGAGAGAAGGATGGATTCAGAAGAGCACCCAGGTCAGGAGACCCGGCTGGATAGAGGCCTTGGACTAGGATGACCTTGGAATTCGGGAGGGACCAAAAGAAATAAGGATATGGAGGTGTGTTGAGCAGGACGAGGTGGAGGTGACGGGATCAGGTTGGATGGCCGTGACCTCGCAGGCTTCAGCGGCAGTGACAGCGCCAACCGAGGGCCTCTGCGCTGTCAGGCACGGTTCTGGGTGCTTGGCGTGCATTGACTGATTGGCCTCATTGGTAAGAGGCTCCGTGTCTTGCCCAACTTTATAAAGTAGTACAGCCAAGATTTGATTTCAGTTTGGCTTCAGGATCCATAATCTTGGTTATGTTTCTATGCGGAGAAAAAGAATAAGCCATCAAAGAATTTCCAAACAGGATAAGTAATGTCAGATTTGTTTTGTTTTATGAATACATATAATATAAACGTATACCTGCATGTCTATCTATATACACATATGTATATGTACAAGGCCTCATGGAAAATGGGTTGAAACAGGTCCAGAGTGGGAGTGGAGAAACCAGGCAGCAGCCTTGGCTCCTGTACACATGTCTGCGCCCTCCGGCTCCACAAATGTAGGCACGTCCAGAGCCGAGCAGCGGGAACCGTCCTCAAGTACATGCATGGGATGACAGGGGGGTTTCTGGAAGGGCTGGGAGCAAAGGGCAAGACAGTGACCTGGCGCACACAGCAGATGCTGGGGTTGGGGTTTTGCCTGGTCTCCTGCGTATTTCCAGGTGTCACAGAAACATACAAGTAGGTTGACTTGACATTACTTTGTATCACTTGAGCCCACTTGTTAGTAGATTAATTTGGAAACTGACAACATGGGTAGAATAGTCATTTTTGGCCTCCTCTAGAAGCACAGCTCTCCTGCTTCTAAGCTCATTTAGATGATTTTGAAGACCACCCTGGGGGAGGCGCTTCTTGCCCCCCCATCTCAGAAGTTCATGGCTTCTAAAGAGCTGTTGTGTCATAAGTGCCCCGCGTCCTTGAGGACACTGCAACATCTAGGAAAATAGCCTGAGGCCGGGCAGGTAGGAGAAGGAGGGGCTCACACCTGACGCCCATGTTCGGATTTGAGGGGCTTGAGCACGGGTAGAAGCCGGACACCGGAGTGTGAGGCCCTGCGGTGGCTTGCTGGTGGCTGGTGGCTAGGGGTCCGGCGCGCTAGCAGCTGGGGCTGGGGAAGAGGGTGAGCAGGGAGAAGAGAAACTGCTAGCAGTGCAGGAACAGTCCCGCAGGGGCAGAGTAAGCCCCTTCCCCAGGGGCTCGTGAACAGGAAGTACTTGGTAGAGGTGAGAAACGTGTTTTCAACGGCAGAATTCGAATGTTTGACAGCCTTCTGGTTTTTTGTTGTTGTTTCAGTAAACAGTGAGGAATTATAAAAGAATCCTTATAAAATAGGTGTTTGGTATAAAAATAACATAATGAATCCCTGCGTACTGCCACACAGTTGAGAGGGCCTGGAGCACCCCCTCCGGGTCCAACGCCCCCTCCCCGTGGCGGGAGGTGACCGCTCTCCGGACGCTGGTACCATCCTTTCCTTTTCTCCGTGGTCTCGCCTCAAATGCCTGCATCCGTCACAATGTATTGTCTAGTTTTACATGCTTTTGAACTTCACGTAAATGGTATCATGGAGAAAGAATATGGTTATGCACCTTGTTCCTTTCACTCCCCTTTATCCCGAGATTTAACTGGCTGTGTAGCTCCACACGATTTCACAGCGTTGCGGACATGATACATTGTGCTTCTCTTTTCTACTGTTGACAGACATTTGAGTTTGTTCCAGGGTTTACTGTTTTTGGTTCACTGTTGCAGACTCTTCTCTGACTGTTCTGTGCCTGTCTCCTGGTGTATGTGTATGTGCACCTACTTAGGGTGCACCTAGGAATACAATGTTTGCGTTATAGGTATGCTATCTTCTGTTTTACTAAATAAAGGCAGTTATTTCCAGATGTATATAAGAGTTCCAGTAACGTCACATCCTTGCCAACACTTGATAGAGTCAGACGTGGAAATGTTTGCCAGTAATGTGAGTTTGAAATACCTCAGAGACGTTTTAGTTTGTATTTCCCTTATTATTATGGATATTGAATAACTTGTAATGCATTTATTGGCTATTGGTTTCTTCTTCCGTGAAGGATTTATGTAAATCTTTTGCTCATTTTTCAGTTGAATTGTCTTTTCTTTTTAATATGTAAAAATCCTAGGTGCCGTTTATTTTAAATTATGTTGCAAATATTTGTGGCTTACCTTTCGTGATTTTTTTTCTTAAATTTATTTTTGAGAGCGAGAGAGAGACTGCAGGTTGGTGAAGGACAGAGAGAGCGAGGGAGACACAGAATTGGAAACAGGATCCATGCTATAAGCTGTCCACACAGAGCCCTACGTAGGGCTCAAACTCACAAACTGAGATCATGACCTGAGCCAAAGTTGGATGCTTAACCGACTGAGCCGCCCAGGTGCCCTGACCTTTCATATTCTTTATGGTGGAATTTGTATTTTCTTAATTTTAATGTAGTTGAATTTATTAGTCTTTATGATTTGAGTTTGTGTTGTTTAAGGAATGTTTCTTCATGGTTGTAAGGGCAGTCCCCTATATTTGTCTTTTAAGAGTTTTATAATTTTGCAAGCACCTGAGTGGCTCATTCAGTTCAGCATCTGACTCTTGATTTGGGCTCAGGTCATGATCTTACCTTTCATGAGTTTGAGCCGTAAGGCGGGCTCGCACTGATAGTGCAAATCCTGTTTGGGATTCATATTCTCTCTCTCTCTCAATAAGTAAACTGAAAGAAAAAGAGTTTTATAATTTGCGTTTCATATTTAAGTCTTTAATGTCCTGGAGCTGGTGTGTCGAGTGCGGTGTGAGGCATGCATGTGTAACCAGGTGTCCGGTGCCATCTTTTGAGAAGTCCAGCCTTTTCCCCGTTCATTTGGATTACCAGATGCCAAAAATGAAATTTCCAGCAATGTGTGAATCTACTTTTGGGCTCCGTTTTGTTCCCTTGGTCTCTCTGCTCCTGTGTCAGAGCCTCCCTGTCCAGCTGTGGAATAATGGCTGATGTCTGGTGTGACGCTTACGCCCCCCCCCCTTCCTTTTCGAGAATAGCTTGGTTATTGCCCTTTGCTCCTCAGTAAAGCTTTTAGAAGCAGCCTGTCTTGCTCCACAAACTAACCGGTTGGGATTTTAAATGAAACTGCATCTGTAGGGCCATTGAGTGTCGGCCCTCCCTGCCCCCTCCCTCCTGCTTGGACAGTGTCTCCAAGTCACACTATGAGCCCCTTCTCCAAACTCTTCCTGTCACGCCAAGTTGCAGGCCTCCCTTGAGAGAATATAGAAAAGATTTCAAAACCTTTGTCTTCTGTGTTATGTCTTTGAGGTAAACTTTGTTTGAAAATCCAACCATAAGAATTTGGAGCCACTGTTCAGTTTGCTGCCTCCAGAAAGGAAACTCGGGCTCCTTGGGGCTCTGCCTTGGCACTGTTTCAGAGCCTCGTTCTGTGCAGTGGGAGCCGTGCGCGCGGCCTTAATGTCTTTCCGGGACGGCGCTGCGCGAGCTAACAGGAACTCATGAATGCGCTTGTTATTAGTGATGCCCAAACGCGGGAAGTGTATCTTGGCTTGGAATGAGAAAGGTTCCTGGGAAGTTTTCTTGGCTCTGTTTTCTCAAGATTTATACAGGACACACATTAATTCTTTTTTTGTTGTTGTGTTTTTTTTTCTCTCTGACTCCAGGGTAATTTTTAAGGAGAGATTAGTTAACCACAGTATTGCAAGTTTTCTTAAGTATACTGGTATTTTGACCAATTGGGACAAAAGTGCACATTAAATTTATAAAAATCTTTTACTTGTTTGGAAGCTTGGAAACTCATTCTCCTTTGCATTTCTTTTGACTCCTCTAGGCGTGTGTGTGTGTGTGTGTGTGTGTGTGTGTGTGTGTGTGTGTTGTGGGGAGAAGGGGTAAAAGCTCACCAGGCAGCTGATCAGGTCTTCTTAGGCCTTGGATTTGTTTGGTATTGTGGAGTTTTGTTTTGACACCAGGAACTAGAAGTACAACATTATCTGATATTCTTAAGGGTCCTTTTGGCACCCAGGGAATTCCTGTATTTCCTTTGTGAATTAACATGAGGCAGGATTCAAAACTCTGCTCTAGCCTAGCCCACTGCCGAGTCTTAGGAACGGAAACTTCTCCTGGTTCGGCAGCGACTCCTCAGGGCATGTGCCGTACTCAAGACTTCCTGAGCAGACCTGACCCGATGCCCAGACAGAGGGCAGGGAGGCAAGAGGTGGCCTGAGACTGGGGGAGGGGCTGTGCAGCATCATTAAAGACAGTAAGAGTCACTCAGTGATTATGCTGTGGCGGGTCTTGGTATTCTACATTCAGCTATCAGCTTATGTGTCTGATCCATTTTGATTTGATTTTAGACCGTGAACACGTTACATTTTAAAATGCAGTTAAAACAACTCAGAAGCTAGGTTTTTCCCCAGTGCTGCTTCTAAAGAGCAGCATTGGCCCCAGGACTGCTGGACCGGAAGGTGGGAGGACCCAAGACCCAGGGGCCGTGGCAGCAGGAGCTGCGCAGGACTGCCCTCTGGCAGGCAGGCCCTGGAGGAGAGTGTGGGCAAGACGGCCGTGCTCCAGGTTCCCTTCTAGATTGGTGCCGGAACGAGTGTGGTCATTTCATCAGCGGAGAGACACACCCACGATTGATAGCCAGGTGTTCACCTCTGATTCGTGGGAGACTAATCACATCCACTTCTCAGTTCTGCCCACAAGAGTGAGACCTACTTTAGCTGGGGCATCTCAGAATTTAAGTCCTGGGACTAAAAAACATGTGGCAGACTTCTTATTGGCAGTCTGGAATCACCTTCCAGAACAATTGAGTAAAAGCATACAAAAGCCGTCTCCTGAAGGCAGAGGGAGCAAGGGAAACACCGTCAAAGTATCTGGTTGTGGCATCAGAGCCTTTGATCCAGATCATATGTGACAAGAGTTTTTAAGTGCTACTCATCAGGCCAATTTTCCTCTTATCTGAGGTTAGTCTACAACCTCTCGTCTCTGCTCTTGCCTTAAGCAGCTCACATTCACCTCTTTATTTGCTGCCATATGTGAGTTACTGTTCAAATGATTACTGAGTTCCCAGGGGAGGTCCCTACCCTCCTCATAACTCCGTGTGGGGACGCAGGTGCTCTCAGCAGCCCAGTGCCCCCAGCGCAGCGTGTGACGGCGCCATCCCTGCAGGGAAAGCATGGCCGTGTCGACAGTGTGGCTTGAGGGGAACACTATGCTGTGCATGTCCACGTGGAACATATGTGTCCACATGTGACTCAGGGTCAGCGTGAGCTTCACAAACGTCCAGGTTCTCCCCATCCCCTGACTGCCCAGCACAGAGCGGCAGAGGGACAAGCACACAGTGGACGAGATTGTAGAGCCCGGGCCCCCCGAGTCCCTGGGCCCCAGGATGTGTTGGGGTGAGATAGTGAGTTGTACAACGTTGTTTGCATCCTCTGTTCAGCATCAGGAATGCAGATTCTCGGCAGCTTAAACGCCTGAGGAGTCTTCTGCACTTTTCTTTCTGCTTAAAGAGTTTGCCATCTAAGCCAGTAATTTTTAGTCTGGGATTTGTGATGCTCAGTATGTTCCACGTTAGCATAAGAGAATATTTTTGAAGTTCAGAAATAGAGTTCATTGTAATTAGGTTTAATTTTTAACATAAGCATATGTTCTTTGATGCTTGTTAAAAGTGGATTTATGGTGTCAGCTACTTAAATAATGGGATGTTGCAAGTCCCCCAAACTCAGCCTTTTCAATCTGTCCATCAAAACTAATTCTGTGTTGAAGCGTAGGGAGAGCTGGTAAACCCCAAGGGAGCCTGCTGAAGCTTAGCAGGTACGTTCTCTTAGTTTTGTTCTCGTTGCTGCTGAAAGGCTATGATACTATCAGTTCTCATTCTCTTGCTCATTACAGAAGAGCAGAAGCCGGGGCTCAGCGGAGAGAAGGCTGTAGGCTGCCTCCATGGGGCAGGTGGTAGGTCTGTCGTCCTGGTGGGGACCTTGAGGGAGACTGCTGGCCGCTTTGATCTGCCTCAAACACCGTTGTCATTTTCGATGCCTAACATTCCCGTAGTCGTCTCTGACCCTGTTAAGTACCAGTAGTTTTGGGAGACATGAGAGAGAAAGGAAGCCAGTTACAGAGACTATCCTTGGAGAGAGAGAGAGAGAGAGAGAGACTGTTCTTTAATTCAGTTAATTAAAATGGGTCGTCAAGTTGAATTTAGTTTTGAGTTTCTAGTCCTTTTCCTAAATGGAAGCAGAATAAAAAGAACACGGTCATTTATTGAGCACGTGTGCCGGCCCGTTTAGCACTTTGATCCTGCCCACAACCCTGCCGAGGACAAAGCTACCTCGGGACCAGCCTGGTTGGCACAGGAGGAGGTAGGGTCTCGGAGAGGCCAGCCAGCCTTCCTGCGGACACGTAGCTGGCGGAGGGCTGGAAAGGACTCGCCCAGGACAGGGATGCAGGCAGAACAGCCTTCCGTGCTGCGCTCCTGAACTGCAGATGTGGCTCCGGCTCCGTGGGGCGTTTTGGTTTAGCTGAGCACCGGGTCGTGGGTACGTTTGTAGCAGGAGATGTTTGCAGCTGACCTGGGACGCGTGGGTCTTGTCGGCTACCCTGCCGAGGTTTCGGACATTCCCAGGGCTTGACTGTGTGCTTTCGACTCCCAGGGCTGGATGCAGCCAGAAACTCGGCCCGTTCACCTCTGAGTGTGAGCATGTGAGCCGTTCAGATTCTTGTTTCTTCTTTCCATATAAGCATTCTCTTTTCACCCACTTCAGCCCAACGCTGCTTTAGAGTCAGTGTTTTAAAACGTTTAAGGCATTTGCTATTTCTACAAATACTGAGTTCGTTTGCGTTCTCCTGATTAGGATTTGTGCTTCCTTTGTGCCTGGGGCGCAGTACCCCCTCCCCCCAAAAAGAGGCAGTGCCACAGCTGCCGCTGCGGGCCATGGTCTGGTCCAGTGTCGCATGTCAAACAGTAAGAAACACCAGCGTTTGTGGACCTTCTGCAGTCTGCCCGCCCCTGTACTGTGTCACGTGTATCGGCTCTTAACGTCACAGATCAGTGAGGGGGACGCTGTTGTTTTCCTGTTTTTAAAATGAAGAAACAGAGGCCCAGAGGGGTGAGGTAAGCCATCCGAGTAGCACAGCCCGTGGCTGCCTCTCATCCTGGGTTCTGTGGTTCGGGTGAGAAGCGCCAGACGAGAAAGGGGGGGCCAGTGATGCCCGGTGCTCACCCCCTCCTCTTCCCCAGCAGCCCGCCCCCCGTCATGCATATGTCCAGGCATGCATGCACACACACATTTACCATCTGACCAGGATTAGCACGCCGAGGCCTAAGCTAGAAAGGGAATTATTTCATTCACGTGGAGGGAGCTGTGAGTGCCTCACACTTGTGCCAACATTGGGATATTTAGGGGCAGAGAGTGGACCCGGGGTCACTGCAGCCACGGGAGTCATTCCACCACCGGTGCTTCAGGCCACGGCCCGGCCGGCTGACCTTTTTTTTTTTTTTTTTTTTTTTTGAGAGACAGAGAGAGACAGTGCAAGCAGGGGAGGGTCAGAGAGAGGGGGAGGAACAGAATCTGAAGCAGGCTCCAGGCTCTGAGCTAGTTGTCAGCACAGAGCCTGATGTGGAGCTCCAACCCACGAACCACGAGATCATGACCTGAGCCGCCCAGGCGCCCCAAGTTTTGTTTTCTTAAGAGTCGTATCAGGACCTCTAATTTGGAAGCACAATCCCAAAGCCGCGTGGCATCTGCTTGCAGAAAGCCACGTGCTGAAGCACTAAAGGCATGTGGTGCTCACCTTTCGGGTCTGAGCCTGGGGTGTCTTCACCGCTACAGGCAGAGGCACTGTCCGTCCTCCGTGCGCTCAGCACAGGCCCGGCCCTTCTCACATCACAGGCAAGGAAACCCCTGGCCCTTAAACACCGGAAGTTATCATCTTAGTATCCGAGTGTTCAGCCGGACCAGAGTCCGACGCCGCTGTTAATTCAAGGTAAGGCTCCGTCCCTGGGACGGCATCAGGCCAAGGCCTGTGCGCCCATCATACAAGCGATTCTGGTCGGTGACCGAGCGTACATCAGCACATGTGTGAAGCGGCACTGGGACACTTATTCTCATTTTACGTTTGCCCATCCCTTCGGACAGGAAAATAATTTCCATTTTTGAGTTACCCTAACAAATTAAGTGGGTTGAGGGATTCTTTGGGGGTTGTGTTTTTTGTTGATATTTTCCTTGAATGCATCAAGACCTGTAGCAATACTTAATAATCTTGAGGAGTTTAATCCTCATAGCTAATTTCCCATCTGCTCATGTTTATGACACATCTGAAAACCTTCACTGAAAGGTTACCAAATTTCTTTTTTCTAAAATTGAGAATATATAGTTTTTATGAGCATTAATGAATTTTTTGTTTGGCATATTCTTTGGTAAAATATAATTCGGATCATGTGTATGGCTGTGATACATCTCAGTTCAAATCAGTGAGCATTTGGGGGCCTAGGTGGCACAGTTGGTTAAGTATCTGACTCTGGGTTTCAGCTTAGGTCATGATCTCGTCATGGGTTCGAGCTCCGTGTCAGGCACAGTGCTGACAGCACAGAGCCTGCTTGGGATTCTCTCTCTCTCCTCTCCCTGCCCCTCCCCTACATGTGCTCTCTCTCTCTCTCTCTCAGAATAAATATTTAAGAAACATCAGTGAGCGTTTATTGAGCACCTATTTCGTTCCAAACACTGCTGATTATTGCTGAGGGTACCGATTTTAGAGTGACCACATTCCTGTTTACATGCCTCCGCCAGGAGCACTCGTGCAGACCTGGGTGCCAACTGGGAGGGGGAGCCCCGAGCCCACGCTGCCCGCTGTGACCCGGGGGTCTGCAAGTCGTTTTCATAAACTACAACCCAGACTTCTGGTGGCTCCCGTCGTGTGCGTGCGAGTGACCCTCAGGCCCGCCGGGCTGCTGTGCTGGCTCGGTCCCCAGCCACGTGGCCCGCTCCCAGGGGGGACATCTGCCGTTGAGAGCTGTGAGACTCCACCAGGAGCTCACGCGGTGGCCAGAGTGCTGCGTGGCCGGTCACTTCGCTGCGGCCCACCCCGCTGCCCCCTGTGGCGCCTATTCACCCCCGAGCAGACCCTGCTCTGCTCTGCCTGCCTGTCTGTCTGCTCCTCGAAGCCCGGGGTGGTGGCCCGCCCCTCCTCTTATGCCAGCGCGGAGCCCCGCCCCGTCCTTGGGCTTGTGTCCTTGTCCGCTAGGGCGGCGCTGCAGGCCCCCCCAGACCAGGGCTTAAACAACAGAACTTCGTTCTACGTGTTGGAGTTCTGGGGGCTGCAAGTCCACAATCATGGTGTCAGGGTTGGTTTCTTCTGAGGCCCCCTTTCCTTGGCTTGAGGATGGCCGTCTTCACGCCGTCTTCTCTGTGTGCCTGTCTGTTTGCAGCTTTCCTCTTCCTGTGAGGACACCCGTCCTGCTGGATTAGCAGCACCCTCTGACCTCCTGTTCATGTAATCACCTCTTCAAAGACCCCGTCTGCAAATCCAGACACATTCTGAGGTGTTGGGGGCCAGGGCTTCAGCCTGCGATTTGAGGGCAAGGGGGACAGACCCATAACTCAGCCCTTAACGGCTTCGTGGAAGGGAGCTGCTACCTCCCCCGGGCCCCCCTCCCCACCTTCCCGGAGTCCTCCCGTCCACAGGCCCCTGGGTCGGGCGCTCGCCACGTGTGAGCCGGGTGACACCGGAGCGCGGATTAGGTCTGCGAGCTCGTCTGGATTTCCCGGAGATCTTTGCCTTTGGTTAAATCCAAAAATCAAGCGGAGAGGACATGTTTCACAGCTGCGTCGAAGGAGGATGTAGAACTATAATTGGGTTTTTTGTGCTTTGAAGGGGAATCTTTGCTTCTGTTCTTTTTATTAAACAAATGTGATACGATGACAAAATTAAGTACCCTTCCCCCCTTTCTTTGTGATGAGGAAGTCTTGTCCTTTATTTTACAGTTCGACTTGCAGAAATGGATTGTACTTGATAATTTGCTGTGCGTCCATAAAAACCATAAAATAGAAGAAGCAATGTTGCTGGAGTAGGTGTTCCCATTTCCTGGTGGTCATTACATGCTTCCAGTACAAAACCATTTTTCTCCTAACTGTCCGTTCTGAGCTCAAAAATGGATTTCCCTCCAGCCCCTGTCATTCAGTTATCACCTCGGGAAATGCACAGATATTACTGATGATGTGTTTAGAACGTCCTGCGGCCTGCCGCCCTCTCTCATCCTTCATCTTTTGTCCTGTTCCCGTCATTAAATGTTACATTGCCAATGTATACTTTATAGGGTGACCCTGGCGGTGTCACTCTGATACTGCGCAGGGATAATAAGATTGCACATATAATGAAAGGCCGATAAATAGAAAAATGTTTACGACGTGGAGAATGGCGCTTTTAACAGTTTTATGGCTTTCTCTTTTCCTCTCGTCTCTTCTCCCCTTTGCTGGTGGAACTGTGGTTTTGCTGCAGAGCGAGCAAACATTAAGAAGGGCGATGTGGTAATAGAACCGACGGCGCTGAAATCCCACTTGCCCTGTTGCTGAACTCCAATAAAATGAATTCAGGAAATAATGAAGTGTTTGGCTTATAGGAAAGGAAACTGACGCCAGTGAACAAACTCTTGGGGGTTTGGGGGGCACTACAGAGATGATGAGATTCTTGGGGTTGGTGTTATTCTTCTTAAAACGTTAGGTCTTCAACAGCCCCGTAAAACCAGAGATGTGCGTGGGTCCTGTGGTAAGTGAAGGCCAGTCTGGTCGCTGCATCAGGACTGCCCAGGCTCCTGTCGCACAGGCTGGCATAGGCCTCGCACCGGGTGGGTTTCAGGCTGGGCTTTAGACCGATTTGTAATGGCCATGACTCTGTCTTCAAACAAGTCGTTTCCAAATCTGTATTCTCTCGTTTATTGCTGTTATTTCTGGTTGAATGGAAGAATCTTCTCTGTGCTTCTCGACTGATGGGTGTTTTAGTGGTGCTGCCTGGGGAGGTGGCACTAAGAAGAGGTTCAGGAGACTACCCGGTGGCCCTCGGATCATCCCTGCGGTTTTGAGCACAATTCGAAGCCATTTTGGTAGATGTTTCCCACTAAAAGTAATTTGGAAAGATGCTTTGTAGCATGTTCAGAAGTCAGTTTTTTAACAACTCTACCTGATAAAACTCTCAGCCTTCCTCAGAGAAAGCAAAGTTCTTTCTTTTAGCTCAAGAAGCCTACGAAGGTCACTTGCTTGGCACATCTCTGTGACATGTGCAGCCTAGAGCCAAAAGTAGGCCAGAGGGCTTCATCCATAGTGGAAGCCCTTGGATGGTGTGCGGCGTGGCCAGCAATCTGTGAGGGGGTCCTCATGGTGGTGGTGGGCTCCCAGGGTCTGTCGGATACAGTCCTTGGAGCTTATTCCTGGTGTGGCAAGTAGGACGTATCTGTCTAGGCTTGTGCATGATTCCGATTGTGCGCTGTGCCAGCCAGCTGGTTTTCTGAACCTGGCGCCATTGCTTCGGGCAGGTGCGGTTCTGTGATTCTTGGGTGCTGCCCTGGGGCTGGCTCCCCCTGAGGTGGGAAGCTGGCCACCCATTGTTACCGGGGATGCACAATGCCCTTGTTTGCTTTTCTTCCTAAACTATTCAGGGTCCATTGAAGAAGTTTTAAGATAACTTACTAGATGAAGGATAACCCAAATTTGAGCCTCTGGCTTTAAAGAGATGAATTGATTTCCCCTTCGTTAAGAGCACAGGACTCTGGGATTGGACTCCCAGGGCTACCATTTGAAGCTGTGTGAGCTTGGACACAGGACTTGGCCTCCCTGTGCCTTGGTTGTCTCATTTGTAAAGTGAGGACAATGCAATTTGTGTGTTAGGGTAGCCTTGAAGATGAAGTGCATATTAAGGTATGGAAACCATTTATTATGCTTAGCTCTCATCTTTGTAGATTTCATCAACCCGGGGTACAAGGTAACGGTTGGTTTGTAAATCTGCTGAATGAGGAAGTGGTAGCATCTGATTCCTAAATCCACCTCCCATCAGCCCATGACCCCGACTGTCAGAGCACTGCTTCCAATCAGCACATGCCCATGGACTTAAGTTGTCCCTGGTCCGTGGAAACGGAACAAAAATAAGAATAGTGTAGTCATTTTTCATAACACTGCATATCAAATTAAGGAACTCTTCTTATTTGGATATTGTCTCTTTTCTACTTTTTTAGAGCTAAAATGTTCGTTCTTTTATGAAATAATGGTGAGATCAAGAAGCAATTATTTTTAATGACCTTACTCCACAAAATAAAAACCCAGTGGTCTGGTATCCATTTCTCAGAAGTGAATTTTTTAAAGTTAATTTCAGGTGAGTTTTAATGCTCAAG